>NC_091977.1:357275565-357598197 GCF_044704955.1 Pristiophorus japonicus
ATGCCAAACAAGGTAACATTTCTAGTTGTTGGGTGTGTGCGCATATTCCTATTCACTCAAAGGGAGGGATTCCCTTGAGGCCAGTTCCTTTGAATTTCTCGGAAATGGCTGAGTGGATAATTAATCAAAACAAAACAAACAATGCGTTTCAGGATACGGAAAACTGGGCACGTAAATGGAAGTCAGCAGGTCACAATCTGACTACCTTTGAAGGGGGATACCAACCGTGCTACAATAATTCCAAACGGCCCCCATTTTTTGTTATCACTAATACAACGAGAATAGGAAAACCGGGGTAATCGGTCTGTCTGATTAGAAACATCAAAGGAGGCCAAAATATGGGGTATAGTAACTGCTCCCGGAATTATAATATAATCAAGCTACGGAACCGTCCAAACTGGGCCGATGTGGGAATTTTTAACGTAACGGGGATTCTGAATAAAACAGATGGAAAAGTCTGGACAGGCCCCGGAGTGTTGCTGACAAAGAAACAGCTAACCTTCATTGCCTATAATGGCACCTATTGGGTGTGTGGCCACAAGGCCTATCCTTGGCTGCCCCAGAATTGGACGGGATCCTGCTATTTAGCCTACATTGTGCCATATATGTATCATATAAAGTCACTGTCGGAACATTTACACCGTCCTCAGAGAGCTATCACAGAGACAGAGAGGTTTTTTTGCCATTCTGATCCCCAGGTATGGGACCGCCAGACTGGCAAGGGAATCCATTAATATGGCATCCATTGTGGAACGGGTAGCCAATGATACCTCAGAGGCCCTAGTTAAAATTATTGCAGAAATAATCGCAATCCATACAGTAGCCCTACAGAATAGACTGGCCCTTGATTACATCCTGGCTGAAAAGGGAGGTACTTGCGCCCTACTCGGAACTGAGTGTTGCATATATATCCCAGATAGCTCCGAAGAAATTACCCACTTAGCGGAGCACATCCAAAAGGAGGTAGAAAAACTTAAGCAATCCCCATCATTCACTTTGTGGAGCGGAGCCACTGAATGGCTAGGTTCAATAGGAACTTCATTGGTGGAAGGTTTAATTCTATTCATTGTAATTATTTTACTTTTATATTGTTTGTTTATGTTGATTAAATGTTGTTGCAACCAGGCGGCTGTAGCTGCTGTCCCGCATGTGAGACAACTTGCAGGTCCCAGCAGACCGTCTGTACGTGGCACAGGGGTATGTTATGCTTAAGGGAAGGTTGTTTACTGGTTGAATTAAGATATTGATTTGGATTAAATTGGAATAAGGTTAATTAACCTACTAAAACCAGACTTCCATTGTGGCCACACTGGAACTTGGGTTGGTGTAAATTTGTTTGGAAGCTACTAGTCTGAACATGTGGCGAAACACATCAACAAATTTTAGAAGGAAACTCTATTAACACGTATGAAATTATTTTGTAGAATGTTTAACCGGTGATAGCTGATGTTTTATGATTCAGTTTGTGAAAGAATCAAAGGGGGGATTGATAGAGAATTCAAGCTCTGCAGCCTGGCTGCAGTTTTGAAAGAACACAGACCACATTGCATTAAGTCATCAATCAACTTGACATTTTAGGACCTTGGGTAGCGAGCCAATTAAAGGTTAAAAGACTATCAATTGAGCCAATACGGTCAAAGAAGGCGAGTTCTTTTCTGTACATTGAACCATGTATAAGTACAGCCATTTTGGCCATGTGGTCTCAGAAGGACAAAGGCCTGGTTTAAAGCCAAGAGCTTGTTGCTGCTGCCAGAATAAAGTTACATTAAAACTACAACCGGAGTTCGTATTTCATTGGAAATTAAGAGATCTAACACCATCCATGGGAGAGGCAGCATGGAGATGTTGCCGGACCAAGAGCCACACATCACCTGCTCATAATGGACCAGTTCTCCTAAATGGAGGAAACTGAGGGATGGAGCTAATACTGGACACGCGATGTTCCCCCATAAAGGCACATCTCCGGTGAACGTTGGAATGATGCACAAGACACCAATGGCAAAGGATGAATCATAAATTGTACTGCAACAATGTAACAAAAACACCCCCAACAAAAGAAAACCATAAAATACACAATGTTATGTTGCAGGGCACTGAACAACAATGAAATGCATTAAATCAAAGAAACTATTAACAAGCGTAATCAACAAAAATCAGGGCATCTGCACAACTTTGTCCTGCAAATTATTTTGACTTATTTAACGGTGCGATTGTTGGTTGGGGCGCAAAAACCTCCTTGTGTAATGCCTGATTTTGCGCCCCCGGTCATGGAACCTCATTTTTTGCCAAATTTTGTAGACGAGGACGCAAACTTTTTCCAGCTTGTATCAGGACTGCTCCGCCGCCATTACCGGACCGAAATCTCAAAAGCCGAAAATCCAACCATTTGATCCACCAATATTTCCATTGTAGAGCCCTGAGTCTGCACGGAAGCCATTAAAGCTTCCAACAATACTACAAACCATGCTAGCATGGACTCCTGCTGGGAGGGCCCAGCTTCAGATATTTTGAAATGTGGATTAGTGAGATGTTGGCCTGTAGTAAACAACAACTGAACTGCTGGTAAATGAAGAACATGAAAGTAGCACCGAACAAGAAAAGACCATTCTGCCCATCAAGCCCATTCCTTTCACAGGCCACATAAAAACCAGTTTGTCATTGACTCTACCCACGCCAATTAATTGCCTGAGAAAAGGTCCTGCAAGTTTCTTTCCTGTTCCTCCAAAGATAAATTAAGTAAATCTCCAGAATGGCTGTCTAACCATGCAACTACTTTACACATCCTGGACAAGCTGCTTTTCTTGGTATGACATCTTAATAGTCCCAGGAGATTAGAACCATCGTGATTCACGTGGCACTCAATCATATCCATCTGTAGACACTTAATCCTGCTCTGAACCAGATATTCAACTCGTTCCTTCTTAAAGATGTTAATCAGCATAGCACAATTATCTGGATGTCTATTCCACATATCTATGATTCTGCTGGAAAAAAAATTCCATCGTTTCAAGACTTACTTGGGGCTTGTTTATTTTAAACTTGTCCTCTAGTTCTATGTTCACAGTCCAAGTTAAATAATCAACTTGTGTCTACACCATCTATTTCTCTCAGCATTTTAAAAACCTGACTCATAGCGTCGATTTTCTAATCAGTTAGCAGGTATTAAATGAGCATCACCGATCAAAATAATGAGCAAAGATCCATTACATCAGATTTCTGCTCATTTGGTATCCCATCAAATTTTCCAGTCAGGTTTTCGGCTAACTCCAGACATGCCCACCAGTTTGCAATTAATAATATTAAAACTAGGCCCCAGTGATATCATTTAGATGTCCACACAATTTCCTGATTTTTATACAAGTACAGCACTCAATCCTTTACCAGCCCATATAAAATAGGCACCCAGGGCTGCTATGGTGCTGTTTTTAGAATTTCATTATAAAAGATCTATAGCAAGATTTGTAGCAGTATCTTGAGATTATTTATGAATGTTTTTTCTTGTTTTTTCGTTTCTTTCCTGTTACCACTTTGGTCAGGAGGCTTTGTGCCAAGTGTTCTGACATTGCTTTTCTAGGTACATCCACAATATTGGGACAAGTTACTTTACTTATGCCTTTTGGAGAAATAAAAGGTAGAACCATTGGAAGGATGCCAGGTAAGTCAAACTGCACTAGAGGCAGACTGCATCCATCTGCCAATGGATTCCCACCCATATTTAGAGACACACCTACTTAACAATGTCTGTGTGGAATTGGATGCACAGGTTACATGCCAGTCTATAGCCTGATACAAAGCTGTGACATCTGTTGGAAGGACACCTGCAGTTAACATACACTTTGGGATGGCACTGCTAGTAGCAATAATGGTCAGCTGCACTCCCAAGCCTTCTGCCATTGCCTCCTTACAGTGTATTCTATGAGGAAGGTGACAAGCAAGGCACCCTTCTCGTTATTACCTCATTTTGCATCATTTTTAATTCGGCAACATGTATTGCACCACTCCATCACTTGGTTACAGCCTCATTTTCCTCCTTCCACATTTACTGTGCCCACTATTGAGTTCTGGTAGGCATGTTTGTTACCCAGACAGCCTTTGCAAAAACTGAAATATACGTGAAAATATTTCCTGTCTAAAGGGATGTGGCCACAGTAAAGGTAAGTGACTATAATGTTTTAAATTTATCAATTGCACGTTAAGGGCTGACTACATACTATTGCCCATGCCCTTCGTGTAAGCTTCCAACTTCAAAAGAAAGACTTGAATTTATAGAGCACCTTTCATGACCACTGGATGTCCCAAAGCGCTTTACAGCCAATGAAGTACTTTTCAAGTGCAGCCACTGTTGTAATGTGGAAAATGCACAGCAAGCGCTCACAAACAGCAATGTGATAATGACCAGACAATCTGTTTTCGTGATGTTGATTGAGGGATGAATAATGGGCAGGACATCAGGGACAACTCCTTGTTCTACTTCGAAATAGTGCTATGGGATCCTATACTTCCACCTGAGAGAGCAGACAGGGCCTCGGTTTAACATCTCGTCTGAAGGCCGGCACCTCCAACAGTGCAGCATTCCCTCAGCACAGAACTGGAGTGTAAGCCTAGATTATTGTGCTCAAGACTCTGAAGTGGGACTTGAACCCACAACCTTCTGACTCAGAGGTGAGAGTGTTACCAATTGAGCCACAGCTGACACATCAGGCCCAATATGGACTGGGAGCTTACCCACACTATGTAAATGAGGCTGACCACCGCAATATCAGGTAGGGTCTAGGGATGAATTAAAACATGGGCCTATGGGGCCTGTACCCAGTGGCCCCAAGCAAATATGGCACACCCATTAAAATTCATTATTTGCCAACCCTCCCAGATTGTCCTGGAGAATCCAGGAATGAAAGATTCATCTCCTGGGCGCTGCTGCAAGTAAACTGGGAAAAAATAGAAAAGTAGAGTTCACGGTTCACATGTCGCGCCTACGGTTTGCACTCGCCTGTGGCTCCCGGATTCTCAGAAACTTCTCATGTGAGGTGCAACAGCTTCTGGCGCCAAACCCTTCCCATCTTCAGACTGATGAAAATGCACAAAAGATTGCAGTGCAGAGCAGCCAACTCTAGTGAAATGGCTAGCAACACAGTGTGACTTCTAAAGTTAGCAATGGGCTAGGCCTTGTTTTCATATAGGTCCAAATGATGCACTTGAAAGTCCAGTAGCAGTATTTTAGCATCTCTATTAATCTTAAATATTTGTGGTAATCACACGATTTTCTGTCTCTCAATGCTCAACATTTATTTCCTGCCATTACTGCTTCCAAAAAATGTTTCCCTATTAAATTCAGTTGAAATAAATATCCGACAGCAGGCAAATTCAATTACTTTGAGGAGATGGTGCCTGTAGCAGATATATCCTGGATCGTTCTTACTGAGAAAATACTGCAATTAAAATATTCACTGGTTTGCTGTTTGCATGCTTAATTATAATTCAATGCTGATAATAGGTAACTGCTGTAATATAATAGAGCCTGGGTATTAAACTTAGAATTTACTGGTAGCTATTATTTCATTTTGTGCATTACAAAATGAAGGGGATTTAATTTAAGTGTAGTATATTGTGATCTGATGTGCTTTATTGTTAATGCTGTGTGTCAACATTCTATGGGCCTATTTCTTTATGCATTCCACTGCGTGTCTGTGTTTTAATTGATTGGGGAGAGTTGTGGTGTGAGTGGTTGAGTCCGAAATGTTCTTGGTGCGCAGGGCCCTAAGAATTCTTAATGCAACTCTGGTAGGGTCAGTCGGCTGAGGGCTAGGTCGATGCTAAAAGCACCTAATTGGAAAATCAACCCGCTTGTGCCTTCTCAATCTCCAACTACAACAAGTTCAGTTCTGAAAGTGTTGCTATGCAACTTAGAAATCCATATTTATTGAATAATGAAAATGTTCATCTAACACATAAATGCTGTAATGTTGTGGATATGGTTCAGGAGGTCCTCACAGGAATAGGCAGATTTGTATAAAAAAGTTATTAAAACGTTGTAGATCTGCCAATTGAGGACCATGATAACTGCACACTCGGCTCTAGTCTTTCTCACTGTGTGCTAGTAATATCAAAACCCTAAATACATTCTTTATGCTCACATTAAAAAATTTCCATAAATAGCAAACAGTGGAAATCTTTACCATTTGTTTCTTACTTTTCTTGGCTGAATGTCATAGAATCATAGAATCTTACAGCATGGAAGGAGGCCATTTGGCCCATCGTGCCTTTGACGGCACGTTGAAAAAGCTATCCAATTAGTTCCTTTGCCCTGTTCTTTCCCCACAGCCCTGAAATTGTTTCCTTTTCAAGTATATATCTAATTTGCTTTTGAAAGTTACTATTGAATCTGCTTACACCACCCTTTTAGACAGTGCATTCTAGATCATAACAACTCGCTGCGTAAAAAAAAAGAAAATTCTCCCATCTGGTTCTTTTGCCAATTATCTTGAATCTGTGTCCTCTGGTTACCAACCCACCCGCCAGTGGAAACAGTTTCTCCTTATTTTCTCACATACTTTAGTTAAGTTGAATATTTTCCAGTATTCAGTCAAATATTCACAACTTTGCCACTTTAGTAATTCACATTGGAAACCCTTACATTGCATGAACAGTCAGACTGATACGATGTGAATCGGTTACATTCACAAGGAATATTCTTACGTCATGTGGAAATATTACACTGACAAGGAATAACAGAACTTTGGGATATAATTAACTGCAGGCTTTCTACTTCTGGTAGAAACTTCTGTAACCTTTTCCAGTTCCTACTAGATTAATGCTTTTGTTAAATTGAAAAATTGTTAAGATGCATAGTTGAGAACACTACCGAGTTTGATAAATGTAGGGAAGAAAAGTAGGCACGTCAAAAACTAGTGGTTGGGTGGTGACAAGTTTGGAATTTTAAAAGCCTATAGAATGAAATATATTGAAATAACAAATTATGGTTTGGAGGTACAGGGTACTAGGAAGAGTGAATTAGATAAAAATAAAAGAAAAACTGAAAATGCTGGATATGTGAATTCAAAAACAGAAAACATGGGACGTATACAACAAGTTTACCAGAATATAAAAGGAGAAAAAACAGGTAATATTTGGAGTTGAGACTCAGAATTGAAAAGGGCAAGCAGGCCCCATTTACAGGGGTTGATCTTCCTTTTCAGTTTTGCCATTAGTTAACTGAAATATTAAGCCTTTGGTTAACAGAAACATTAACTTATCTTACTTTTTTTTAAAGGAAAAGAATAAATCCAAATTTGATCTGATGCCATGAGTCTTGATTTCGATACAGTGACGATGTAGGGAGGAGTTATAATTGGGTTTAGGCAGAGCAAGAGAGGAAAGTTCACATGTATTCTGAAACATTCTACAATCGAAGTGAGTAACTAAGCAGCTTTTATCAAAATGACTATTAACAGTTTCCACAACAACAGTAAACAACACATTATACTACAGTTAATTATAGTATTTACTCCATAGTTTAGGTATACACAACAAATATATTGTGGAATGGGTTGGATTCAATTGTTTGGTGTTGTTGAGACCAGTTTGTTAGATATATTCAAAAGGGAGATAGATGTGGCTCTTACGGCTAAAGGGATCAAGGGGTATGGAGAGAAAGCAGGAATGGGGTACTAAAGTTGCATGATCAGCCATGATCATATTGAATGGTGGTGCAGGCTTGAAGGGCCGAATGGCCTACTCCTGCACCTACTTTCTATGTTTCTATGTCCGTTCTTGGATTAATATCAGTTGCTGTTACTGGAAAAGCACATTGCATTAAATACAATGTAAATCTTTCTAAGCAATAATTTAACATTACACTTAAGAGCCCTGTTACGATTAAGTCAGGTCTGAGGCACAAATGGAGGCGGTATCGTAGCAATATTTCAATAATTTGGCAGACTGGTCTGTCAGCAGTTTCATAAAATTCAGACACAATTATATGCCTTATTTTATTAACAAAAAGAACAGTGCACAGTTTAAAGGTGGTTCAGTTAATTGTAGCTACATTTATGAGCCCAGGTTAGTAATCATTATTGTGATGATCCATAAAAGAATAGAAAATGTCAAAAGCATTTTGAAAAGACTGATGTGCAGTGACAACTGGAAATATAATGTGCACTATGTAACATAAATGTTCAAAGTGAGTTTTGAACTGCTTGCTGCAAGCACAAAGTCGATACCTGAGCTAATTCCCATTGATGAGATAGTAAAACAAGAAAGCCACTTTGTACTGAGACTTAGGGCTAGACTTTCCACTGACATCGATATCGCCCAAAAATGGGTGATTTTTCCGGCGTTAGTGGTTTTATTATTTTTCGGATCGCCGGAATATTGTCCATTTTAAAAATCATTAGTTTCGCTTTTTTAATTTAGGCGATAGCCATAGCGATGTGAAATGGGCAAGAGCGATTTATGCCATTGTGCAAGGCCGGCATCCATAGCAACGGCCGTTCTGCGCATGCATGTTTTTTTTTAGGTGATTGACTTTTCCCACGATGCATGAGGTCAAGGGTCTTGAATGCTCAGAAGATTTGAAAGAGAGAGAGAGAGAGAGTAGAGAAAGCAGAGAAAGCAGTTGTGTAAAAAGCAGATTATAAAAATTCAAATGGATTACGTGGAGTCAGGAGTGAATTATGTTAGTGAGGTGGCGGAGGTGGGTCAGGGGAGTGATGTGGCAGACATGGCAGAAAGAAGGAGAGTGAAGAGGTTTTTGGAGGAAGCAAATGCTGCCCTGGTCCACGAAGTGGAAATTCGTAGGGCCCAATTAACCCGGGGTGGTCTTGGGAAACTCTCCTCCCCACCCCCGTGTATACCAGAGGATATGGGCTGAGATCGCTGAGGCTGAACTCCAGGATATAGTCGACGTATTTACTGAGGCATATGAAAGCATGGGCCTTACGTTAAACATCCGTAAGACAAAGGTCCTCCACCAGCCTGTCCTCGCCACACACCACTGCCCCCCAGTCATCAAGATCCACGGCGCGGCCCTGGACAATGTGGACCATTTCCTTTTCCTCAGGAGCCTCTTATCAACAAAATCAGATATTGATGAAGAGATTCAACACTGCCTCCAGTGCGCCAGCACAGCCTTTGGCCACCTGAGGAAAAGAGTGTTCGAAGACCAGGCCCTCAGATCTACCACCAAGCTCATGGTCTACAGGGCTGTAGTAATACCCACCCTCCTGTATGGCTCAGAGGCATGGACCATGTACATTAGACACCTCAAGTCGCTGGAGAAATACCATCAATGATGCCTCAGCAAGATCCTACAAATCTCCTGGGAGGACAGACGCACCAACATTAGCGTCCTCGACCAGGCCAACATCCCCAGCATTGAAGCACTGACCACACTTGATCAGCTCCGCTGGGCTGGCCACATTGTCCGCATGCCAGACACGAGACTCCCAAAGAAAGCGCTCTACTCGGAACTCCTTCATGACAAACGAGCCAAGGGTGGACAGAGGAAACATTACAAGGATACCCTCAAAGCCTCGCTGATAAAGTGCAACATCCCCACCAACACCTGGGATCCCTGGCCAAAGACTGCCCTGAGTGGAGGAAGTGCATCCGGGAGGTCGCTGAGCGCCTCGAGTCTCATTGCTGAGTGCATGCAGAATACAAGCGCAGGCAGCGGAAGGAATGCGCGGCAAACCTGTCCCACCCTGCGTTACCCTCAGCCACTGTCTGTCCCACCTGTGGCAGGGACTGTGGCTCTCGTATTGGACTGTTCAGCCACCTAAGGACTCATTCTAAGAGTGGAAGCAAGTCTTCCTCGATTCCGAGGGACTGCCTATGATGATGAGTTTCATTGGCGGCCCATGATATCCATGAGCCAAACCAGTGCCGCAAGTGCTGGAGCGACCTGGTTGGTTCTGGAAGAGTAAGTATTAAATTATTAAATTTATAATTATAATGATGCAATGACTCATTAATAAAAATGTAGATCTGCCAGATTGTAATTAAGCTGGTAATCTTGGTGTCATGCGTTAGTTCCTAACCATGATTTTATTAAATTTATTCTCTGACCAGAGATATAACCATGCATTCAATTGCATGCAAAGCGTATTGGCATATAACCTTAAATTTGAATAGCATGGGCGATGACTAATTGTGGATTATCTGTGTGTTCTGTGTGTTGTGTAATAGTAATAGTATCTAGTAATATCTGTAATATCTGTAATAGTGCCGAGGCAATTAGCTTTGGCCATGCTCTTGTCATCTTTGCAGAGGAAGATTTCCAAAAACAGAGCTGACCAGAGGCGGACTGGAGGAGGACCTGCAGACCTGTGCCAGCTCACAAATTTGGAGGAGCGGGCCTTGGCACTAGTGGGGGTGCATAATCGTTCGGCCATCCATGGTGGTGCTGAACCCATTGTTGCACCACGTTAATGTATAAAACATTGGTGATTTAAAGTAATTTAATGCCATTTCAGTATAATATATCATTGATGTAATGTTATGTAATGTTATATAATTAATGATGGGATCATGAAATATCATTGTAATGCAATGCAGATTCTGTACTACCATGATGTTAATTATATATGACATCTGGCAGTGATATTTGTAGCAGTAGTGCTGCTTCTCGTACATGTTGCTCCTCGTACATATGCCTTTGTAGTATAAGCATTCTCATGTCACCCTGGCCTCCCTTTCTCTTCTACTAACTTCAATGATTCAACATTTTGTTCATTAGAGCCAATACCGTCTCTCACAACTGCCCTGATATCATCCTTTATTAACAGAGCTACCCCACCTCCTTTCCCTTCTTGTCTATCTTTCCGAATTGTCAGATACCCCTGCATGTTTAATTCCCAGTCTTGGCCACTGTGCAACCAGGTTTCTGTAATGGCCACCAAATCATACCCATTTGTAATGATTTGTGCCGTCAACTTATTTACTTTATTTCGAATGCTGCATGCGTTTAGGTAGAGTGTTTTAATACTAGTTTTTAAACCATGATTTTTAGTTTTGACCCCTCCTGCAGCCCCTTTACTTTCAGTGGCCCTTTTTGTTTTTTGCCTTGGGTTTCTCTGCCCTCCACTTTTACTCATCTCCTTTCTGTCTTTTGCTTTTGTCTCCTTTTTGTTTCCCTCTGTCTCCCTGCATTGGTTCCCATCCCTCTGCCATATTAGTTTAACTCCTCCCCAACAGCACTAGCAAACACTCTCCCTAGGACATTGGTTCCGGTCCTGCCTAGGTGCAGACCATCCGGTTTGTACTGGTCCCACCTCCCCCAGAACCGGTTCCAATGCCCCAGGAATTTGAATCCCTCCCTGCTGCACCACTGCTCAAGCCACGTATTCATCTGAGCTATCCTGCGATTCCTACTCTGACTAGCACGTGGCACTGGTAGCAATCCTGAGATTACTACTTTTGAGGTCCTACGTTTTAATTTAGCTCCTAGCTCCTTAAATTCGACTCATATGACCTCATCCCTTTCTTTACCTATGTCGTTGGTACCAATGTGCACCACGACAACTGGCTGTTCACCCTCCCTTTTCAGAATGTCCTGCACCCGCTCCGAGACATCCTTGACCCTTGCACCAGGGAGGCAATATACCATCCTGGAGTCTCAGTTGCAGCCGCAGAAACGCCTATCTATTCCCCTTACAATCGAATCCCCTATCACTATCGCTCTCCCATTCTTTTTCCTGCACTCCTGTGCAGCAGTGCCAGCCACAGTGCCATGAACTTGGCTGCTGCTGCCCTCCCCTGATGAGTCATTCCCCTCAACAGTACTCAAAACGGTGTATCTGTTTTGCAGGGGGATGACCCCCTGAACTACCTTCCTAGCACTGCTCTTCCTGCTGGTCTTTCATTCCCTAGCTGGCTGTGGACCTTTCACCTGCGGTAAGACCAACTCATTAAACGTGCTATTCATGTCATTCTCAGCATCGTGGATGCTCCAGAGTGAATCCACCCTCAGCTCCAATTCTGCAACGCGGTCTGTCAGGAGCTGGAGGCGGATACACTTCCCGCTCACGTAGTCGTCAAGGACACCGGAAGATTAGATCTGGTCCTGTGTAATTAGACAGGAATAATAAACAATCGCCTAGTAAAAGATCCTCTCGGAATGAGTGATCACAGTATGGTTGAATTTGTAATACAGATTGAGGGTGAGGAAGTATTGTCTCAAACGAGCATACTATGCTTAAACAAAGGGGACTACAGTGGGATGAGGGCAGAGTTGGCTAAAGTAGACTGGAAACACAGACTAAACGGTGGCACCATTGAGAAATAGTGGAGGACTTTTAAGGAGCTCTTTCATAGTGCTCAACAAAAATATATTCCAGTGAAAAAGAAGGGCGGTAAGAGAAGGGATAACCAGCCGTGGATAACCAAGGAAATAAAGGAGAGTATCAAATTAAAAACCAATGCGTATAAGGTGGCCAAGGTTAGTGGGAAAATAGAAGATTGGGAAATTTTTAAACGACAGCAAAGAATGACGAAGAAAGCAATAAAGAAAGGAAAGATAGATTACGAAGGTAAACTTGCGCAAAACATAAAAACGGATAGTAAAAGCTTTGACAGATATATAAAACGGAAAAGAGTGACTAAAGTAAATGTTGGTCCCTTAGAAGATGAGAAGGGGGATTTAATAATGGGAAATGTGGAAATGGCTGAGACCTTAAACAATTATTTTGCTTCGGTCTTCACAGTGGAAGACACAGAAACCCATGCCAAAAATTGCTGGTCACAGGAATGTGGGAAGGGAGGACCTTGAGACAATCACTATCACTAGGGGGGTAGTGCTGGACAGGCTAATGGGACTCAAGGTAGACAAGTCCCCTGGTCCTGATGAAATGCATCCCAGGGTATTAAAAGAAATGGCGGAAGTTATAGCAGATGCATTCGTTATAATCTACCAAAATTCTCTGGACTCTGGGGAGGCACCAGCGGATTGGAAAGCAGCTAATGTAACGCCTCTGTTTAAAAAAGGGGGCAGACAAAAGGCAGGTAACTATAGGCCGGTTAGTTTAATATCTGTAGTGGGGAAAATGCTTGAAACTATCATTAAGGAAGAAATAGCGGGACATCTAGATAGGAATAGTGCAATCAAGCAGACGCAACATGGATTCATGAAAGGGAAATCATGTTTAACTAATTTGCTGGAATTCTTTGAGGATATAACGAGCATGGTGGATAGAGGTGTACTGATGGATGTGGTGTATTTAGATTTCCAAAAGGCATTCGATAAGGTGCCACACAAAAGGTTACTGCAGAAGATGAAGGTATGCGGATTCAGAGGAAATGTATTAGCATGGATCGAGAATTAGCTGGCTAACAGAAAGCAGAGAGTCGGGATAAATGGGCCCTTTTCGGGTTGGAAATCGGTGGTTAGTGATGTGCCACAGGGATCAGTGCTGGGACCACAACTGTTTACAATATACATAGATGACCTGGAAGAGGGGACAGAGTGTAGTGCAGATGACACAAAGATTAGTGGGAAAGCAGGTTGTGTAGAGGACACAAAGAGGCTGCAAAGAGATTTGGATAGGTTAAGCGAATGGGCTAAGGTTTGGCAGATGGAATACAATGTCGGAAAGTGTGAGGTCATCCACCTTGGGAAAAAAAACAGTAAAAGGGAATATTATTTGAATGGGGAGAAATTACAACATGCTGCGGTGCAGAGGGACCTGGGGGTCCTTATGCATGAATCCCAAAAAGTTAGTTTGCAGGTGCAGCAGGTAATCAGGAAGGCGAATGGAATGTTGGCCTTCATTGCGAGAGGGATGGAGTACAAAAGCAGGGAGGTCCTTCTGCAACTGTATCGGGTATTGGTGAGGCCGCACCTGGAGTACTGCGTGCAGTTTTGGTCACCTTACTTAAGGAAGGATATACTAGCTTTGGAGGGGGTACAGAGACGATTCACTAGGCTGATTCCGGAGATGAGGGGGTCACCTTATGATGATAGATTGAGTAGACTGGGTCTTTACTCGTTGGAGTTCAGAAGGATGAGGGGTGATCTTATAGAAACATTTAAAATCATGAAAGGGATAGACAAGATAGAGACAGAGAGGTTGTTTCCACTGGTTGGGGAGACTAGAACTAGGGGGCATAGCCTCAAAATACGGGGGAGCCAATTTAAAACCGAGTTGAGAAGGAATTTCTTCTCCCAGAGGGTTGTGAATCTGTGGAATTCTCTGCCCAAGGAAGCAGTTGAGGCTAGCTCATTGAATGTATTCAAGTCACAGATAGATAGATTTTTAACCAATAAGGCAATTAAGGGTTATGGGGAGCGGGCGGGTAAGTGGAGCTGAGTCCACGGCCAGATCAGCCATGATCTTGTTGAATGGTGGAGCAGGCTCGAGGGACTAGATGGCCTACTCCTGTTCCTAATTCTTATGTTCTTATGTTCTTATGTTCTTATGTTCTAGATCCCCAGGCTCCCCAGGCTCCCCAGGCTCCGCGGATTCCCCAAACTCCCCAGGCTCCTGAGGCTCCCTAAGATCCCCACGTTCTACAGGCTCTCCAGGCTCCCAAGGCTCCCCAGAACCAATCAGGAAGCGTTGAGGCATCATGAGATTCACCACTCCTTGCTCAGTTATTATTGACCACCAAGGACACCAGCGAGGAGGCGGATGATGGGCCTCAGGGCAGGCTGTTTGAATGTTCCTGTGGCCACGTCTTCTTCCACTGAGGAAGCAGCGGGGCCAAGCCCCTTGCAGCAGGGCACCCCGAATGGTCCAATGCCTACGCCGATCCCGCAGAGGTTGGTTCGACGAGGTACGATTGCTCAACGATAGGCAGATGTCAACCTGAACATGGTTGAACTATCACGGACGAGCGTCGACATTGGTCAAGAGCTCCTCCAGGCAATGGGTGCATTAACAGATCACATTGCCGCACTGTGCGCGAATTTCGGAGGGCAGATGTTTGCGGCAATGCGGAGAATGGCCGATTCCGTCGATGCCATGTGGAAGGTGGTGGTCTCAGTATATGGCAGTGCACCCCAAGGTACTGTAGCGCCCGTGTCAACAGATGTCAGGAGAAAGCCGTTGCTTCTGACTTGGAAGACGTTTCTTTGGAAATGTCTTCTCCAGCTTCTATTGTGACTCTGCCACCATCAGCCCCCACACAGCAGCAGCACTCAAGGTGCCCTGTTGCAAGGCGGCTTGGTGTGAATACAGGTAGAGGGGGGGGGTGTCAGTGGGAAAGGGGGGGTTCAGACCAGGATGGGTAGAGGCGAAGGGAAGCGTGGCCGCAGGTAGGGGAGGGGGGAACATTATTCTTGTTTTTGTATTGTTATTGTTATTATTGTTCTTATAAATTTGTTGACTGTTGGGAGGGGGGCGTTTGTGTCATGTTATATTATAATTGTAGTTAAAAAAGTGTTGCTGTTAAATATTGTTGTTGTTGTCAAAAAAAATGTCACTGTTGAGGTGCGGGGGGGGGGGGGCGGAAATGGATGTTTATATTCATGTATATATGTTTTTTTTTACTTTCGTTTGTTTAAAAAAAAATTTTATTTTGTAATTGTTAAATATTTTTATTTAACTTAGCATTGTTGTGCAGTGCCTTCCAATAACAGAAAGGTTAAATATCAATACAAGGGTTGTAAACAATGGTGAAGCCAGGCCAGACAAGGATGAAACGTAACGTAACACAACCATGATTGTCACCAACGTAACTTCATGCAAAGCGTTCATTTATGAGCTGCTGACGCAACAGTCTTGCAGCTGCGTAACTACCACGGGGCTTTTCCTGTGGTCTAGGGTGGGGTGGGAGCATGGCTTCAATGCCAGCCTGATTGTCCTCCCCGAGGTCCTCGTCCTCCTCCTCATCCTCATCTTCCGCCTCCCCTCTCTCCTGAGGTGGACCGGCAGTCCCATCTGGCAATTCTTGTCCCCTCTTGATAGCTAAGTTATGCAATATGCAGCACACCACAATAAATTCAGCGACCGGTTCAGGGTGGTATTGTAAGTCACCTCCTGAATGGTCCAGGCATCTGAAACGCTGCTTAAGCACTCCAATTGTCTTTTTGACGATATTGCGTGTGGCTATATGGCTTTTGTTGTTGCGCTTCTCGGCTTCTGTCTGGGGCTTACGCATGGGGATCATGAACCAGCTGGCAAGGCCAGCCTTTATTTCCCCAGCATCCAACCATGACCTTGTGGCTGACTCTTAAACAGGTCAGAGACTGTGCTCTCATGCAAGATGCGCGCATAATGGATGCTCCCTGGATGCTCCCTGCAGTTACTGCCATGATTATTTGCTTGTGGTCGACAATTAGTTGCACATTCAGGGAGTGAAATCCCTTTCGGTTCAGAAACACCTATACATGCTGAAAAGATGCTCGCAGGACGATGTGTGAACAGTTTATTGCTCCCTGCACCTTGGGGAAGTTTGCTACTCTCAAGAAACCTAGAGCCCTCTCACTCTGTGCCTCCCTGGTCATAGGGAAGTTTATAAAGTCCATTCTGTGAGCGTAAAGGGCTCCAGTCACCTGTCGAATGCAGCTATGTGTGGCGTGCTGAGAGATACCTCAAATGTCGCCAGCTGAGGCCTGAAAGGAGCCTGATGCATAGAAGGAAAGTGCCGCAGTAACCTTGACCTCAACAGGCAGTGCGGTCCTGATGGTGCTGCTATGCTGTAGACCTCCCTTAATTAGCTGGCATATCTCACTGATGCCCTTTCGGAAGTGTAGCCTCCTAAGGCACGTATTATCGGACAAGTCCAGGTATGATCGCTTATCCCTGTAAATGCGTTGGGTGTAAGGTCTCCTCCTCCTCACCTCTTTGATTGGGCACATAATGCTCTTCAATAAACCTTCTCCCATCTCTATTCTGCAGCATGTGAGTAGCCATCAATACTGGCTGAGAAATTACAGGCCCCATTACTATAAATGCCCTATTATGGCTTCAAAATTATTAAATTGTCCTCTACAAATGCAATAGAAACTCAAAATTCACCACAATGTGATTAGATGGTTGTCAAGATTTTAAAACGACCTTAAAATCACTCACAAATTACCTCAATGCTCCCATGAACTTGAAGCAGCCTTTTATTAAACGTCCTCCTAATTACAAAATGGCGTCCATACCGCTGGGATAAGGTCAGGTGAGTGCAGCTTTTCTTGAGCGTCTTTTTGGGCGAGCGATCATTTGGGCGGTATATGGACGAGATGCCCAAAGTAGCGCTCGGCGAGAATCTGGGCGGTATTTGAGCGTTAGTTTTCATCATAAACGGTCTTCTGGGTGGTGCACAAGTGATGACGTCAGATTTTATTTTAAAAAATATGGGCGGGCTGTTCAGCATATCCTGGCGATAATTGTATGCCGAAAGTTACGCCGGCGATAAATGGGCGCTAATTGGGCATTAGTTTCCATTTATAATCAAATATGGGTGGTAAACTCAATCTCAGCTGTTAAATGGGCGGTAAATGGACGGTAAATGGGCGGATATATGACGAAAGTCTAGCCCTTCGAAACACTGATTTGATGGTTCGGAGTGAAGTTAGGGGGTAATCTTACATTTAAGACAGTCGCCTGTAATTTGCGGTCAGCAGCGGAGCAAAGGCATTCCCTGCTGGCCCCGAAGTAAGCTTCGCACAAAGAGCTCGCGATATCTGTGGCGAGAAGTTCGACATGTCCGACGTTCAGTTGAGATCAGTGTAAGTTAATGGGGAATTCCATAGCGCGAGCCGCTGTAATGTCAGCAAGCTGTCTAAGCAGCCATTCACAATGCAGATTTCTTACAGTACAAGAACCGGGAAGTGAGTAAGCTCCTTTTATTCTAACTTTTTAAAAACATTGTAGAGAGAAAAACGAAGATTGGTGCTCTCGCATGGGGAAAAGGTAAACCTGAAATAAATATGAACAAAGTTTTAAAAAATATAATTTTTTTTTTTAAGTTTCTTAAAAATTATAACTTTCATCTTTATGAAGAAATTTGACACTCCACAAAATGAAAATTGGTTTTTCAGGGCCATAACATTTGTTTACCAGTCAATGTACTGTTAAAACCACAGTTTTGCCTAATCAAACAAGGTCTAACTTTTAATGGGATATTTAACAGTGATGTTACTGTGGAAGAGACAAAGTTTTCGTCAATTTCACTGATTTTCCTGATGACACCAATTGCCAGCTATGGGGAATGGGGGGAGGGGGCACCACCCCACAGCGTAGCCAGTGTCGGAACAGTGAATGACTGACCGCACCTTCAGGATTTCCACGTTAGGATGTATATGCATTAAATCCTAAATTGCCGTCAATTTCAAAGGGGTAATAATACCGAATGCTGCTCATTCGCTGTTATTACCCACCACAAATTCCGGGCCAAAAATAATCAAAAGTCCTGTGCAGGATATTTTGATTAAGATGTTGTCAGAACATTGGGCCAATTATGGAAAGTATGTTATAGCACTACAGCAATAATTCTGGGAGCTGCAATTCTTCATGCATGAAATAAGAGAACAATTTATAAGAAACATGAGTGCTAATCCTGATTAATCTCGCTGACACTGAGGAAGCTGATGGCAGTGATTATTCTAATTGTACTATTGAGCCATTTTCATGTCGAGCATTTTGCAGCCATACATCATCCTGAAAATGTTACCTGTAAAAACCTGTTTAAATGCTGCTGTAGCACTGAAGTTCACTCAAATGGAACATAAACACTGTTTAGCGTTTGACAAGAAAGTCCTTTGAAGATATCAGGATTTTATTTGTGGTTATGCTTCTCACAAAGAACAGAAACTAGAAATTGTAGTCAGGGTAAACCCTTACACCTGCAGCAAGTGTACAATACAGGCCAGCACACTGTGGCACATGATCCTCACGTGGTTTCTGCCTGGTCTGAAATAATTGCCGTAAATTGTGATGGTATTGCGTGCTATTGTTAGCCTTGTTTTGCTTTTATCTGATAGCTGTTGATTAAGGGACAGCCCCATCAAACTCCCATCTTCAAATATTGCATTACACGTGCCATGTCCTCTTACTGCCTTCAAGAACATTGCAGCAGAGGAAGGTTCTCATTTGTTGGAGCCGCAATTTCACTGAGTTTCTGCGACAAGCAGTCCATTAAGGTGGAGGTTGTTTTCAGTGTTTCCCCTGTACTTTACTGTCAACGTCCTCTGCCTGCTCCATGACGACATGCAGGCTGTGATCCTTACCAGCGGATCCATTACAAACCCATTCCACGTCCAAACCGGGGTCAAACAGGGCTGCATCATCGCTCCAACCCTCTTTTCAATCTTCCTCGCTGCCATGCTCCACCTCACTGTCAACATGCTTCCTGCCAGAGTGGAATTAAACTACAGAACCAGTGTGAAGCTGATAAACCTATGCCACCTCCAGGCCAGGTCCAAGACCACCCCAACCTCTGTCATTGAATTGCAGTACGCGGACAACGCCTGCGTCTGCGTACATTCGGAGACTGAACTCCAGGATATAGTCAATGTATTCACCGAGGCATATGAAAGCATGGGCCTTACGCTTAACATCCGTAAGATAAAGATCCTACACCAAACTGTCCTTGCCGCACAGCACTGCCCCTCAGTCATCAAGATTCACGGCACGGCTCTCGACAAAGTGGACCACTTCCCATACATCGGGAGCCTCTTGTCAACAAAGGCAGACATTGATGCGGAGATTCAGCATCACCTCCAGTGCGCCAGTGCAGCCTTCGGCCGCCTGAGGAAAAGAGTGTTCGAAGACCAAGCCGTCAAACCTACCACCAAGCTCATGGTCTACAGGGCTGTAGTAATATCCACCCTCCTGTATGGGTCAGAGACATGGATGACTTACAGAAGATACATCAAGTCACTGGAGATATATCACCAACGATGTCTCCGCAAGATCCTGCAAATCCCCTGGGAAGACAGACGCACCAACATCAGTGTCCTCGTCCAGGCTAACATCCCCAGCATTGAAGCACTGACCATGCTAGATCAGCTTCTTTGGGCAGGCCACTTAGTACGCATGCCAGACACGAGACTCACTAAACAACTGCTATATGCGGAGCTCCTTCATGGCAAATGAGCCAAAGGTGGGCAGCGGAAACGGTACAAGGACACCCTCAAAGCCTCCCTGGTGAAGTGCGACATCACCACTGACGCCTGCGAGACCCTGGCCAAAGACCGCCCTAGGTGGAAAAGTGCATCCAGGAGGGCGTTGAGCTCTTTGAATCTCAATGTTGCGAGTGTGAAGAGATCAGGCACAGGCAGCGGAGGGAGCATGTGGTAAATCAGTGCCACACCCCACTTCCCCTGACGAATATCTGTCCCACCTGTGACAGGGTCTGTGGCTCTCGTGTTGGACTGTTCAGCCACCAAAGAACTCACTTTAGGAGTGGAAGCAAGTCTTCCTCGATTTCGAGGGACTGCCTATGATGATGATGACTGAGTAATGGACGATAAGCTAGAGCAGAGAAGGGCCACCAGGGATGTCAATGGCACTACTGGTGCAGGCACGGCTAACTGCCAATGCCTGCAGAGGCTATGGTTTATCAGGGAACCAGTTACAGAGCTGTGTCGTATACTTCAAGAAGACCTACAATCTTGTACCAATACGGCAGCGAAAGTGCTTCTTTACGACCCCTATGTTCTACTCAATACCAATTCTGATAGAAGTATGTACCTCATTGTAATGATCCTCAGCTGCTGTGTTTGCATCTCTTAGTGGGGGGGGGGGGGGGGTCACTAACCATGGCAATCTTTTTAGCATGAGCTATCCACTTACTTGATTATCTTCCTGAATGAGCTTAGGGAGGACGGAGTTCCTGAGGATGAATGCATGATAACAGTTTCTGAACAAATCTGCCATTCATGCGAAGGATTATTTGCATGTGGCCACACACAATTGGTACAGTCAATGAGTTGGTACCTCTTTCCATCCAGAAATTTGAGGGGGTTAATGCTAGGAGCTTGCAGTACAACATGTGTGCCACTGTTGCACCCTCCCTGCACTTTGGAGAACCCAGAAATGCAATAAAACTGAATGGCTCTATCATACTGCTGTTTTGCAGTCCTGTTGAAGTTGATGAACTCCCCTGCTCTCATAAAAGGTGTGCCAGTTACCTGCCGAATGCATACCTGGATGGCACCCTGGGTGCTTGATACGTCCCTATGGCATAAAAACTGAGGGCGGTCATCATTTTCACAATTACAGACAGAACAGGTTTTAATGTAGCAGCTAGCACAAATTAACATTGCCTCTTTGATAAAGTGCATTCTCTCTCATGCAGAGCTCCTCACTCAGATCTTCATTCTTTGTGGGGGTGGGTGGGGGCAGGAGGGGGGTGGGTGCGAAGGGGCAGGGAGTGTTAGATCCTACAGGGGACTTCCTTCTCAAATGCTGCCTTCCTTTTCTTCCTTCCATCCTATATTGCTCCTCCTTTAAGATTGCACTTAAAGGAATATGCCTGGTACTCAGAGTCTCTTAGTATGGGTGTGGGCAAAATTATTCTGGTGGTCTCATCGGGCCTCAGACTACCAGAGGCAAGGCGAGCTGTATCCAGAAGCAAAGTACAAAAATGGGGACCGTCTTGAAGTGTTTCTGGTTGGTGTAAATGGGGTAGCCTCAAAATGGCGTTGTGTCACTGAGCTGCACTGATGCTCCGGCCACCACTATCTCGGGTAGGGTCCTGAGAAGGGCAACTGGATTCCAACAGGGCCACTTGTAATATGAAAATCGGGATCGTATTACATACATAGGACACTGATTGCAATTTGAGGTGCAAATGGACAGAATATTCACTGCCGATGCTCCGACCATTTGTACCAGCGTTAAGTAGCCTAACCATTGGTTGTTACAGGGATCACTGGCGGCTGTTCAAAAAATGGCGCAAAATCTTTAACTTTAATTTTTGTGGGACCATGAGGAGCTGCTGGCCCATGTGAGACACAACCCCATCTTTCCGCCCCCCACCCCAGGATCGCCTCTCTCCCACCTCTCCTCCCCCAAGCTCTGACTGTCAGCTACTTCTATATCGGAGTGCTGAGCGACCCCCAGTCTGCGAGCACCATCGGAGCAGGCCGGGGAGCAGAAGGAACAGCGTGGCGGTATACCACTCCAGGGAGTAGCACGTGCTGGAGCAGGAGAGTAACAGCAGTGGAAAGGGACGTCACTAAGATCCAGGTCGGTGATTGGAGTCTGGGCAGATACAGCAGGAGCGGCGAGGTCGGGGCGAAGGAACGACGAGAGAGTGTAGAGGGACGTGATTGGGGCCCAGGAGAGGCGCGAGTTCGGGGCCCAGGAAAGGCGAGGGCCCGGGAGCAGCCCACACTGCGATATGTGTGTGCACAAGGCCCAGAGCTGGTCTCCAGTCATCTTGATTAATCCTTATTACTGGACCAAGACCTAGCTCTGTCAAGCCCGTGTGGTGGCTGGTGTGCAACGGCCACAACACGTTAAAAAAATCCATGCACAGGCATCTTCCACCCTTCAAGATTTAGTTCGGCATCTGGAATTGTAGGTCCTTCATTGAAACACCTGTGAACTTCTTGACGTGGAAGCAAGTCATCCTCGATTCGAGGAACTGCCTATGATGATGATGTTAAGTTTCAGTTAACCAAATCATTTTTGCCTAACTTGATTGAATTCTTGGATGAAGTAATAGGGAAGGTGGATGAGGGTAGTGCAGTTGATATTGTGTATATGAACTTTCAAAAGCTATTTGATAAAGTACCACATAATAAACTTGTTAGCAAAATTGAAGCCCATGGGATTAAAGGGGCAGTGGTACCATGGAAATGAAATTGACTAAGAGACGGAAAGCAGAGAATAGAGGTGAACGCAGAAAATGCTGGAAATCCTCAATAGTCCAGGCAGCATCTGTGGAGAAAGAAATAGAGTTAATGTTTCAGGTCGATGATCTCCATCTCTATCGAATCTGTCATGATGACGCCACATTCCATACCATGTTTCCTCAACCGAGAATTCCCCTGGACCTTGGTTGACAAGATCCTCGACCGTGTCTGTTCCATTTTCCACACTTCTGCTCTCACCCCTTCCCTTCCCTCCCAAAACCACGATAGGGTTCTCCTTGTCTTCACCTTCCACCCCTCCAGCCTTCACATTCAACGGATCATCCTGCACCATTTCCGCCACCTCCAGCATGATCCTACCACCAAATAAACTTCCCCTCCCATCCCCTTTCAGCATTCCGAAGGGACCGTTCTCTCTGAAAAACTCTGGTCCACTCCTCATTCACCCCCAACATCCCCTCCCCTTCTCACAGTACCTCCCTGTGACAGTGCAGGAGATGCAACACCTGATCTCTTACCTCCTCCCTTCCCACCATCCAGGGCCCCAAACACTCCTTCCAAGTGAAACAGCGATTTACTTGTATTTCTTTCAATTTAGTATACTCTATTCACTGCTCACAATGTGGTCTCCTCTACACTGGGGAGAACAAATGCAGATTGGGTGACCACTTTGTGGAACACCTCCGTTCAGCCCGTAAGTTTAACCCAGAGCTTCCAGTCACCTGTCACTTTAATTCTCCGCTCCACTCCCACTCTGACCTCGCCAGCCTCAGCCTCTTACACTATTCCAATGAAGCTCAACATAAGCTCGATGAACAACCCTCCTCTTTCAATTCGGCACTTTACAGCCTTCCAGACTCAACATTGAGTTCAACAATTTCAGCTCATAATTTCTGACCCCATTTTTTTGGATGGCAGCTGTTGATGATTCTGCTATTCTTATTTACAGCTCTTCTAGACCCATCTTTTGTTTCTTTACTTGTCCCATTACTATCTCCTTTTGCCTCACACTATCATCCCTTTTCTCTTTTAATCACTCCTGACTTCACCCTATCACAGACCTTCCATTTTGCTCTTTCCTCCCCTCCCCCTTTCCCTGCCTCTGCACTTGCTTAAAACCTGTAATATCTCAAACGTTTTCCAATTCTGAAGAAAGATCATCGACCTGAAACATTGGGGGAAATTTTGCGGTTTGTCAGTGGGCGCGAACGGTGGCGGGTCAGGAAAGTATTTTTGTTTGACAGCGGGTCAGGACCCCACTGTCAATTGGCTGACATGCACCTTTCCCAAATGTCGAGTCTAAAAGCGCTGAGCAGACCTGACACCCAACGGTGGGGGAGCCAATTGAAATAATTCGTGGCTTGTTTACAGCCACTTAACAATGCTTTTTCCCAGCTTTTCGAATTTTACAGGTCACCCACCGGTTTTCTTTTGTGTCTTGACCTTGTCAGTGAAGCTGAGGCGGGAGGTTAATTGCCATTGTTTCAGCTGATGAGATGACAGCTTCAAGTCAAAGGCTCCCAGCTGATTCAGATATCTTCCCTTAGCCACTAGCTTCTCTAAACTGCATTTTCACTATAGATTCAAAATGTTGCAAGTCCTTACACAAGTCTCCATCCAGTCTGACCCCATTACCTCCCCCACCATTGACAGATCACTTCTGTCATCTCGACTTCACCTGCCATCTATTCCATCAGCATCGATGCCCTTGAAACTCTCTCACCTTGGTCCTCAGGAATCTCACCACGATCAGCCCCAAAACCACCAGGCATACCAGCCGCATACCAACCATTATGTCTCACCATTCACTGCAACTCAAATCTATCCAAGAACGCAAAGTGTTGAAAATAAAGATCTCAATGTTTGACAGCACATTAACAGAAACGTCACATGAACATTGGCAAAAAGACCCAAGTGTGTTGTTAGTTGGTATGATTGGACTAGGATAATGGTGAATGTGAGGGGTGGCTAGTGAGATGGGGAAGTGATAATGTAGATAGAGAGGGATGGGTGGGGATGCAAGGTACATTGATTTGAGTAAGGATGTGCAGGGGTAGGGTAGGGAAGGCAGAGTGATGGGGATGTGACGAGTGGCACAGCAGGATGAGGTTGAGTGTGGCTTTGCAGTAACGTTTCGTGATCTACTGAGAACATTGAAAGGTTTGCATCACTGCAGCCAGCTCCTCCTGACAACATCCCTGCTTGTGCCTTCCTGTGCAATGTACAATCTGGCTGTGTTGGTCTCCTGGGGAGGTCTCTTCCACCCATTGGAAAGGAAGAGAACCTTCCTGCATGCTGTGATTCCCTACATAAGCATATGGAGGGAGTCATGGAAGAACCTGGGTGCAGCCCTGCACCTTTGTGCAGTGTTTGTCAGTGTTTGCAGCATCTCAATGCTGTAGAACACTGACAGCACAAATGTAACATTTAATTTGGCCATGGTCCCTTTAAGGAAACTGGCTGATGACGCATCATCAAATGACATCATCAGACCTGCTTCCTTCAATTGGCTGGGAAATGCGCTGGGTGGACTTAACAAGCCCAATCAGGGGAAAATCATTCTACACAGCGGGCTGGAGCCAACAGCAGGGCCGGGGCCCGCCATTGACCTCGCCCAGCATGGACTCGCTGAGGTTCATAAGATCCAGCTCCTTAACTGTTTCTCTCTCCACAGATGCTGCCTGACCTGCTGAGTGTTTTCAGCATATTCTGTTTTTATTTCAGATTTCCAGCATCCACAGTGTTTTGTTTTTGTTTTGGAGTAGAGGTGAATGGTTGTTTTTCAGACTGGAGGAAAGTACAGAGTGGTATTCTCCAAATGTTGGTATTAGGACCACTGCTCTTTTTGATTTGAATTAATGATCTGGACTTGGGTATTGCCGGGCATCATTTTAAAGTTTGCCGATGATACAAAACTCTGAAATGTCGTAAACAGGGTAGTAAGACTTCAGGAGGACATAGACAGACTGGTGAAATGAGCAGACACATGACAAATGAAATGTAATGCCGAGAAGTGTGAAGTGATGCATTTTGGTAGGAAGAAGGGTGTAGGAACAGAGAGACCTGGGGCTGTAGGCACACAAATCTTTGAGTATGGCAGGACAAGTTGTTAAAGCTGTTGATAAAGTATCCTTGGCTTTACAAATAGAGGCCTAGAATACAAAAGCAAGGAAGTTATGCTAAACCTTTCTAAATCACTGGTTAGGCCCCAGCTGGAGTATTGTTTCCAAATTCTTTACCTAAACCACACTTTCGGAAGGATATCAAGGGTTGAGAGAGGGTAAAGCAGAGATTTACTAGAATGGTACCAAGGATGTGGGAATACAGTTATGTGGAAAGACTAGAGCGGCTGGGGTTGTTCTCATTAGAGCAGAGAAGCTTAAGTGAAGATTTAATAGAGGTGTTCAAAGTCCTGAAAGGTGCTGATAGAGTAAAATAAGGAGAAACTGTTTCCAGTGGCAGAAGAGTCAGTAATCAGAGAACACAGATTTAAGGTAATTGGTAAAAGAACCAGATGTGAAATGAGGAGACATTATTATAAACTAGAATGCACTGCCTGAAAGGATGGCGGTAGCGGATTCAACAATAGCTTTCAAAAGGTAATTGGATAAAAACTTGAAGAGGCAGCATTCATAGATCTATAGGGGAAGAGCAGGAGAGTGGGACTAATTGGGCAGCTCTTTCAAAGAGCGGGCACAGGCATGATTGACTGAATGGCCGCCTTGCGTGCTGTAGGATGTCTTTTTTGATTGTTACCTGGGAATAAATAGATAATAGTTTCCTCAACCTCTGCAGGAAAATAAATAATTACACTTGTTCTCATGTACTATACTCACATAAATAAATATTTGCATATACTATCAGAGATAGCTTATTACTTTTACTATCCATTTGTTTAAGTATAGATCTTTATAGCAAATACCAAGAGATATATAGAACTTAAAAGATTAAACTAATTTGCATATTTCTGCAACAACACTTAATGTTACAAAAAGCAAATAAATTAGATAAACATGAAATTCATGCTTTCATCCAATCTTGAATAATGATACAGTCGTTTTAATACTTGCTACTGTGGAACTTCTGTTGTTTCAGAGCTCTGACTATGGAATCATTGAATGCGATGGCACAGAAGGAGGTAATTCGGTCCATCGTGCCTGTAGACATAAGTAAAATAAACACTGCAGCCATAACTATTTAGAATGCATTACAAAATATAACGACTGTTTTGTTGCTTCTGCTAGGAGATTAAATGGCTGTGGGGGCAGAGGGAGAGAAAATGTCTCATCATGATGCTCCAGCCATCATGCGTGTGGGGTAGGCTTGATGGATCAGCTGGTCTTTATCTGCATGTCATTTTTGTATGGGGAAAAGTTTACAGGGCAGGGGAGTGAGTCTGATTGGATAGGCCTTTCAAAGAGCTGGCACAGGGATGATGGGCCTTCTTCTGTGCTGTTTCTTTCTACGATTCAAAATTGTTGTTGTATATGAGGAGGCTCTGAGGGACTCGGCTGGAAGAGTCACATGAGCTGTCATCAGGAGAGAAAACGGCATCATAAAACCAAACTCTAGCCACATGTCTTGTGCTGTGCCCTGGATGTGATGTCCACTGATCAGCGGGAGAGCTGATTTGAACCTGAAGACCCTGAAAGGTATTGCCCGAAAACTCTCTAAAGCTGCTTTCCATTGCTCTCTCCAAACAGCCCTTCATGGCCTGAAAGCCAGTGGCGAAAGCACCAACTTTGGATGCACTGACTTGTTTGGAAGCCTCTCTGTCAGGCGAGACAAATATGGATATTTTTGGTGTCACCATTCATTCCAGGTAGAGCTGAATTGTGTTGAATGCTTCATAAAGTAGGGTCAGCCACTTTAGATTGCATTCTATAGCACTGGACACTATAAGCATTGAGTGCTACAGAACTCAATAAACCTGTCATGCTGCCAAACTGATGAAATCCCAATCTCTATTGAATAGAGTATCGATGTCCTGATGTAATCAAGACTGAATAGCACCCTGGCTTACATTGTATGACTCTCTGGTAGCAGCTTGTATGGCCCCTGTAGTTTAGGAGTTGAGAGCTGTGCTCAATGTGACAGCCAAGGACAGAACTACTCGGGGGTGCAGGCCATTATGCAGAAGATGGCATCCAGAGCTTCTTTACTGAAGCAAAGTTGCTGAATGCAGATCTCCTCTACAGGGCCTGTATACTGATTGTGGGCCCTCACCCTCACCTAAGAGTGGGCCTCACCCTCCTTTGATTTTGTCTCACTCTCCTTTGCTCCCTTCTGCTCTCCTCCTCCCCCTGCTTTAGAATGACAAACATAATAATCTCCATTGGGATTCCCATTCTGGTCAATAGTATCCCTAAGTGTTAATGGAGGTAGACTGTAATCAAAAGTGACCTTCTCTCTGGTAGTTGTAATAGAGCTCAGTAGATTCGCACTACAAAAGAGATAATTCTTGAAAGATGTTAAAAAAAATGAGAAACTGACAAATGTTCAGAATGCTGGAAGCAATGTTAAAACATTCACATCTATTGCTCGGGTCAGCTGATGATATATGTCTCTCTCTCCCCAATGGAAATGACGTGTATTAGGGGTGCACATCTCAGACGCCCTGATTCTTTATGACAAAGACCTCATTAACATGTGCACACCAGTGATGGGCTGGGCATAGCTTCTGGGACCTCCCATGCTGACCGAATACTTCAGAAGATTGAGAAATGGGTGGAACTGCCAATAATTACAAGCTGCTAAATTCTGCTGCGCTCCCACAGCGCTTTAGTCTCGCGACTTCTAACATGGATTTTTGGAGGTCATACTCTTTTTATTTAAAGAGAAGTGAAAGTCAACAAAGTAAATTACACAAGACAAAGGAGCGTTGACAGGCTCGGAATGATATGAGAAATTAAAAACATGAAATATTAAAGAAATAAAAACAGAAAATGCTGGAAACGCTCAGCAGCAAACACCTGGTGTGAGTTTCCATCATTTTTTGTTTTTATTTCAGATTTCCCGCATTCGTGGTAATTTTGCTTTTAATGTAAAATGAAAGTACCGGTAGCTTCCCCGATGGCTTACTTAGCTGATGCTGGCTGAATTAACCGTTGAGATCCTACAATTGACCTCAACAACTACCTTTGGTTCGGAAGGGTTAAATACATTCAAGACATGTATCTGGTCCTCATGCGGAGATATTGGACAAGGACAGAATCAAATTTGGTCTGATGCCCTTCAGGTTAAATACCCTGCCAACACATTAAGAATGGCCACTTGTGTAAGCTACCAGGAGGCAGCCAGAATCTTTGGAGCCATAACCCAGGAGAAGAGGAAATTGAAAGGAAAAAAGCCTTCAAAACATTGAAGGAGTAAAAAAAGAGACACGAAAAGAAATAAACAAGGAAAAACTGTTTAGCAAATATAGTAATTATTCATATAACACTCACCTGAGGAGTACGATTAAATTTGAAACAGGAAAGTGTGCAAAAACGTATTTTCTTTAAAATTACATGTTTATTAAAACTGATTAGGGATTCCAAAAAATAAAATGAGATTATAATTTAATTAAAGAATGAGTGGTGAACAAGACTTAATTACACTGTTGCTTTCAGCTGTGCTGATGATGATTTAAAATATTTATTTACTTGGTGGTATGAGTCGAGAAGATAAATAACTACAATCTTTTATCATACGAAACACAAATAAAAGATCCGGGGAAATATTGCACTCAAAATTTTCTATTGCAAAATGTGCTGTTTTTCTGCAGTTTTGAATTGGTGCTTTCTTTGCTGAATAGAAACCCAGTAATTCTAGTTTGCATGTACATTTCACCCTCTCTCAAAAGGTGCCAATGTAAGTCAAAATTGAGATTGGACAAGAGATGTTCCCTCCTCTTTGCTAATAATTGCATAATAACTGATGAATCTATTAGTTGATCGTCTAATCATTATACATGCTCATTGTAAAATGTGATATAAGTAGCAAAACAGTAAGCAACCTTTTCTGTTAAATTGACAAAAAGTGATTGTGAAGCTCTTTCTCATTTGTTTAGCAACACACCAGGGGTGAGAAATTGGCTAACCCCTGAAATCGGGTGTGGGATTGCAGTATGTGATTGCGTTGCAGGCAGCATGTTAAATTGCTGTTGTTTGAGAATTTATATGATTGCTACATGCAGCCAGAGCTACCAGTACTGTTCATGAGCTGCACACATCAGCAGCTGGTTCTGCATCACAAGTGGCTAGCACTACTTATAGGCAGCCTGCACCTCTTAAATGGGAGGTGCATTGTGGCTGCAAGAAGTGGTGGGAGTCATTTGAAAACTGAATCTGTGCTTTGATACTTTGCGCAATTGCTGAACACTAAGGTTTTCAGACACTGAAAGTTTTGGTGGAAGAGGTGGATAGAAGGAAAGATGTGCTGTATCCACAGGGAGGCCCTCCAGACAGATGCTCAGGAGGCAGTAGCAATAATTGGCGGAGGAGGCCAATGCCAGAGGTGTTGCTCGAAGAACATGGATGCAATGCAGGAAGAAGTTAAATGATCTCACACGAATTTTCAAGGTCAGTAAGTTCATTTTCAAATGACATATCCTAACAACTGCATCACTCGCCTCATCCACTGCTCAATTCCTAACACCCATCTATCAACAATACTGGAGGTCCCAGCAGATTGGAAAACCACAAATGTAATGCCCAGAATTAAAAAAGGAGGCAGACAGAAAGCAGGAAAGTTAGCCTAACATCTGTCATTGGGAAAATGCTGGAGTTCATTATTAAGGAAGCAGAAGCAGGACATTTGGAAAAGGATAATTTAATCAAGCAAATTCAGCATGGTTTTATGAAAAGGAAATCATGTTTGACAAATTTGCAGGAGTTCTTTGAGGATGTAACGAGCAGGATGGATAAGGGGGAATCAGTGGATGTGGTGTATTTGGATTTCCAGAAGGCATTCGATAAGGTGCCACCTAAAAGATTACTGCACAAGATAAAAGTTCACGGGGTTGGGGATGATATATTAGCATGGATAGAGGATTGGCTAACAGAAAACAGAGAGTCGGAATAAATGGGTAATTTACAATGCTTAGTAATTCCCCGGAGTCGGGAGTTCGGTGAGTCGGGAGGCCCTGTGAGTTCGGCGAGTCGGGAGTTCGGCGAGTTGGGAGGACCCGTGAGGTCGATGAGTCAGGAAGCCCTGTGAGTTCGGCGAGTCGGGAGTTTGGCGAGTCGGGAGTTCGGTGAGTCAGGAGTTCGACGAGTTGGGAGGTCGGTAAGTCAGGAGTTCGGCTAGTCAGGAGGTCAGTGAGTCGGGAGGCACATTGAGTTTGGCGAGTCGGGAGGCCCTGTGAGTTCGGCGAGTCAGGAGATCGGTGAGTTGGGAGGCCTGGAGGTCCGAGAGTTCAGGAGGCCCGAAAGTCCGAGTGTTCAGGAGGTCAAGAGTCCGAGGAGCAAGAGACCCGAAGGTCGGTGAGGAGTTCACTTCTGGCAAGGAGCTCACAGCCCTTGGCCAGGCAGGTAAATGATTAACTGTTTGATTGGTAAGTATCTTTCTTTCTCGTTCCCTTTCTCTTTTTAACCAGATAAATGGGTGGAGTCACTATGGTGCATCCGCGAGGCTGAGAGCTACGTGGATAACACATTTCAGGAGGTGGTCACGCTGCAGTTTAAAAGCGTGCAGGCAGAGGGGAAGTGGGTGACCACCAGACGGATGAAGAACTCTAGACCAGTAGTGCAGGAGTCCCCCCATGAGTCCAGATCGCTTTCCAACCGATATTCTCTTTTGAGCACCGGTAAGGGCGATGGTGCCTCTGGGGAGTGGCACCAGTGGCTCAGCTGTACAGGGGGGAGGGACAAAGAATAAAAGAGCTGAAGTGGTCAGGGATTCACTAGTTAAGGCAACAGTGATCCGTTTCTGCAGCCGCAGGCGTAATTCCAGGATTTTATAGTGCGTCCCTGGTGCCAGGGTCAAGGCTGTCACAGAGCAGACGCAGAGCATTCTGGAGGGAGAGGGTAAACAGCCAGAGGTCATGGTCCATATCTATTATGTTCAGAATAACTCCACAAGACTGTATAGTGTAAGCTCAAACTGTTGTGACTTTGGTCTCTTTAAATTTAATTCCAGAATGAGGAAGCAGCATGGTAGACTGCCTTTTATACCTGCTTGCCCAGGGTGTGCAGGTGACCCTTGGGTCTCCCACAGGTGCGCCCCCTGGTGGCAAGTCTTACACATTGGTAATGTTTACATACATAACATCATTCCCCCCAAAGTCTTAAATATAAGTTATTTACAAGTTGAGGCGATCCGGGGCTCTGCGTTCCTGGGTTGATCACCTGAGTTGAAGTCCTGGCATGGTGAGTCATTCAGATCATTGCTGCACTGCGGTGTGGCTGGTCTAATCGGACTGTCAGGCATGGTGGGTTGATCCTTGTGGTTGACCGTGAGGTCGATTGCTGGTTGGGTGTGTGTGGGTGGATCATTGATGGTAGTGTCCTCTTCAAACTGTTCTTGGTTGTCAGTGAACCACAGTTTGGTCTGATCCAAGTGCTTTATGCACATTTGTCCATTCAAAAGTTTGACAACAAACACTCTATTCCCCTCCTTGGCTAACACAGTGCCAGCAACCCATTTGGGACAATGACCATAATTAAGAACAAACACAGGGTCATTGACCTCAATGTTGCGTGATACAGCCACGCGATCGTGGTACACGTTATGCCGGTGACGTCAGGTTTCTACGTGATCATTGAGATCCGGGTGGTCTAAGGAGAGCCTGGTTTTGAGTGCTCTCTTCATTAGCAATTCTGCAGGGGGAGCCCCGTAAGCGAGTGGGGTTCCGTGTGGTAGCTGAGCAGAATCCAAGATAACCGGGGCTGCAGGGAATCGTCCGTCACGAGTTTCAAGCTCGACTTGATGATTTGGACTGCCCGTTTTGCTTGACCATTGGATGCGGGCTTAAATGGCACAGACCTGATATGCTTGATGTCATTGCGGGTCATGAACTCGTTGAATTCTGAGCTGGTGAAACACGTTCCATTGTCACTAACAAGGACATCGGACAAACCATGGGTGGCGAACATGGCCCTGAGGCTTTCAATGGTGGCAGTGAACATACATGACGACATTATCATACATTCAATCCATTTAGAGTAAGTGTCCACTGCCACTAGGAACATCTTTCCATGAAAGAAGGCCAACAAAATCTATGTGGACCCTAGACCACGGTTTGGAGGACCATGACCACAGACTCAGTAGGGTCTCCCTTGGTGCATTGCTCAACTGTGAGCAAGTGTTACATTGGTGTACGTATAACTCCAATTCCGAGTCAATGCAGGGCCACTAAACGTGCGACCTGGCGATATACTTCATCATGGCTATGCCTGGATGGGTACTGTGAAGGTCATGTATAGACGTTTCCCTGCCTTTTTTTGGCAAAACTACATGATTCCCCCATAGGAGACAATCTGAATGGATCGACATTTCATCCTTGCGTCGGTGGAACGGCTTAATTTCTTCTTGCATTTCCCTGGGAACCGCCGACCAGCTCCCATTGAGGACACAGCTTTTTACTAGTGATAGCACAGGGTCTTGGCTCGTCCAGGCCCTGATCTGGCGAGCCATGACGGGTGACCCCTCGCTCTCAAAAGCATCCGTTACAAGAAGCAAGTCTGCGTGTTGCGCCATTTCCACCCCAGTGGTAGGCAATGGCAGCCGACTGAGGGCATCAGCGTAATTCTAAGTGCCTGGTCTGTGGCGGATTACATAGTCATATGCAGATACTGTTAATGCCCATCTTTGAATGCAGGATGAAGCATTGGTGTTAATACCTTTGCTTTCTGAGAACAGCGAAATGAGCGGCTTGTGGTCGATTTCGAGCTCGAACCGGAGTCCAAAATGGTATTGGTGCATTTTCTTAACCCCGTATATGTGCTAATGCTTCTTTCTCACTGTAGGCTCTTTCAGCCTTAGATAAGCTTTTGGATGCATTTGCAACCGGTTGCAGTTTGCCTGACACATTGGCTTGCTGTAACACACAACCGACCCCGTATGAAGATGCATCACAAGCTAGTATTAAACGTTTACACGGGTCAGACAATACAAGTAACTTGTTAGAACATAGCAGGTTTCTGGCCTTGTTAAAGGCTGTCTCTTGAGGTTTACCCCAAACTCAGTCGTCACCCTTGCGTAGCAATAAATGCAAAGGCACCAGCAAAGTGCTCAATCCCAGTGGCAAGTTACCAAAATAGTTGAGGAGTCCAAGGAACGAATGCAGCTCCGTCACATTCTGTGGTCTGGGTGCATTATTGATGGCCTCCGTCTTGGAGTCCATAGGTCAGATGCAGTCCGCCGCAATCTTTCTCCCCAGAAATTCGACCTCTGGCGCCAGGAAAACACACTTGGAGCACTTCAGCCTGAGTCCCACTCTGTCCAGTCGCTTTAGAACCTCTTCCAGGTTGTGCAGGTGTTCAGTGGTGTTGCGGCCAGTGATCAAGATATCATCTTGAAACACCACGGTGTGCAGAACCAATTTCAGCAGACGCTCCATGTTCCTCTGGAAGATGGCCGCAGCCGAGCGAATTCCAAAGGGGCATCGATGGTATATGAACAGTCCTTTTTGTGTGTTGATGCATGTCAATTTTTTCGAAGGTTCAGACAGCTCCTGTGTCATGTAAGCAGAGGTTCGATCCAGCTTGGTGAACGAGTTCCCCCTGCTAGCGTTGCGAACAGGTCATCCGCTTTGGGTAGTGGGTACTGGTCCTTTAACGAGACTCGGTTTATCGTTACCTTGTAGGCCCCGCAGATTCTGACCGACCCATCGCTTTTCAACACCGGAACAATTGGACTGGTCCACTCGTTGAACTCGACTGGCGATATGATCCCCTCTCGTTGAAGTCTGTGCAGCTCAATCTTGACTTTCTCTCGCATCGTATGGAACCACTCAGGCCTTGTGATAAACGGGTCGTGCATCAGGGACTAGATGGATCTGCACTTTGGCATCTGTGAAGTTGCCGGTGCCTGGCTCGAATAACGACGGGAATTTGTTTAGCACTTGGGCGCACGAGGCGTCATCCACCAAAGGCAGTGCTTTGATGTCGTCCCAGTTCCATCGGATCTTTCCTAGCCAGCTTCTACTGAACAGCGTTGGGCCATCGCCTGGTACAATCCAGTGGTAAATCATGCACAGCTCCATCGTACGATACCTTCACTGTCGCACTGCCAATGACTGGTATGAGCTCTTTGGTGTAAGTGCACAGCTTGATGTGGATCGGGCTTAGTTTTGGCCTTTGTGCCTTGTTGCCCCACAGTTTCTCAAAAGCCTTCTGGCTCATAATTGACTAACTCCTCCCCGTGTCCAATTCCATGGAAACTGGAATGCCGTTTAATTTGACTTTTAACATTATCGGAGGGTTTTTGGTGGTGAAGGTGTGTACCCCATACACTTCCTCTTCAGCCTCGGGTTGAGTTGCCTCTCTTACCCGTTCAGCATGATCTGTGCCGGATCGGTCATCTTCTGCTGACTCTGCCACGTGGTGAGTCGCAGCACGTCTGCACATTCACTGGAGATGCCCCATTGTTCCACACCCTTGCCCACATAGTGCTTGAATCTACATTGATGGGCTCGATGCTTACATGACAACATGGTGTTAATGGATTCGCATTCATGCCCCACGGTGGACTCTGAGTCATCATAGGTATCGCCTCTGCGTGTGTGTAGGCCCTGCCATGTACAATTCTGCCTGATGAAGGCGTTATCTTATGCACAGTACTTGCTGGTGAGCTTCGATGCTGCGGTGATATCTGTTTCGTGTTAACGTTCGTGGACATAAAAGCCTGGGTGATAGAGTATTCAAACAGGCTCATTTAGACAGACTGTGAAAATTCACAGACCCCCAAGTCAAGGCTGCTACGTGCTGCTCAGCATGTTGCATTAACTCATCAATCAACTTGACATTTTCGGACCTTGGGTAGCGAGCCAATAAAACATTAAAAGTCTTTCAATTGAGCCAATAAGGTCAAAGAAGGCGAGTTCTTTTCTGTAAATTGATCCAGGTATAAAGTACAGCCATTTTGACCATGTGTCTCAGTAAGAACAAAGACCTGGCTTGAAGCCAAGCAGTTTGTTACTCTCTGCCGAGATTAAAAAGTTAAAGCTACCATCGGAGTTCGTATTTCATTGGAAATTAAGAGATCTAACACTGGGCTATCGTGATGGCCTTGCTCAGATCTAGGGATTTGGCAGACAGCAGTTTGCGAAGAATGACCTCGTGGCCGATTCCACGACGAAAATGTCCTGCAATATTTCCCCCAAAAATCCAGCAAATAAGCACGGTCCCACAAGGCGTCTTAGGTCGGCGACATAGCTCGCCATGTCCTGGCTGTTGGAGCAGTGGTGCGTATAAAAGCGATACCTGGCCATCAAGGTGCTCTCCTTCGGCTTGAGGTGTTACCGAACCAGCGTGCACAACTCTTCATATGTCTTCTCCCATCCCCCTGCCAAGCTAGTTTAAAGTCTCCCCAACAGCACTAGTAAAACTCCCCACGAGGATATTGGTCCCGGCGCTGTTGAGGTGCAATCCATCCAGTTTGTACAGGTCCCATTTCCCCCAGAAGCGGTCCCAATGCCTCAAGAATTTAAAGCCCTCCCTCCTACACCAACTCTCCAGCCATGCGTTCATCCTCTCTATCCTAGCAGATTTTTGATGAGGCCATATATCATGGACCCGCAAACGTTGAGGAGAATCGCCCTGCTCTTGACCGCGGTTTCTTCCTTATCCAGCTCGCTGGCCATGAAGTACTGGTCAAGACGCTCAACAAAGGCTTCCCAATCATCACCCTCAACAAATCTCTCAAGAATACCAATGGCAGGCATAACTGTGTGAAAGTTCATGATCTGTTACTCGTTGCCAATTGTTATGTTCAGAAAAACTTCACAAGACTGTATATTGTAAGCTCAAACTGTTGTGTCCTTGTTCTATTTAATGTAACTCCAGAGTGAGGAAGCAGCATGGTAGCTTGCCTTTTATACCTGCTTGCCCAGGGTGTGCAGGTGACCCTTGGGTCTCCCACAGGTGCGCTCCTTGGTGGCAAGTCTTACATATTGGTAATGTTTACATACATAACAATATCAGGACCAATGACATAGGTAGAAAGAGGGATGAGGTCCTGCAGGCAGAATTTAGGGAGCTAGGAGAAAAATTAATGGGTAGGACCCCAAAGGCAATAATCTCAGGGTTACTACCGGTGCCGTGTGCTGAGTACAAGAATAGAAGGATAGAGCGGATGAACGCATGGCTGGAGAGTTGGTGTAGGAGGGAGGGCTTTAAATTCTTGAGGCATTGGGACCGCTTCTGGGGGAGATGGGACCTGTACAAACTGGACGGGTTGCACCTCATCAGCGCTGGGACCAATATCCTCGTGGGGAGTTTTACTAGTGCTGTTGGGGAGAGTTTAAAATAGCTTGGCAGGGGGATGGGAACCTGAGAACAAATTCAATAGAGAAGGAAGTAAAGCTGAAATTGGATAGCAAGAATGTAGAAAGTGAATCTGTAAGACAGAGGAAACAAGGGTTAGTAAGTAGTAATCAAGGACGCCTTCCAGTGCTAAATGGTATATACTTTAATGCAAGGAGTATAGCGAATAAGATGGATGAGCTAAGAGCACAGGTAGACACTTGGGAATATGACATTATAGCCATTACATAGACATGGCTGAAAGAGGGGTAGGTTTGGCAGTTCAATATTGCTAGTTACAGGATTTTTAGACAAGACAGAGAAGGGGGTAAAAATTAGGGTGGGGGTCGTGGTATTGATTAAAGAAACTATTACCGCTATGAGGAGGGATGATATGTTAGAGGAATCATCAAATGAGATCATATGAGTCAAAGTGAAAAATAAAAAAGGGGCGATCACACTGCTGGGCATGTAGTATAGACCCCAAACAGTGGGAGTGAGAGAGAAGAACAAATATGTAGGCAAATTTCTGTGAAGTCCAAAAACCATAGGGCAGTAATAGAAGAGGATTTTAACTATCCTAATATTGATTGAGACAAGTATAGTGTGAAGGGTATAGAGGGTGCTGAATTCTTAAAATTCAAGAGAACTTTTTTAGTCAGTATGTAACAAGCCCAACACGAGAGGGGGCAGTTTTGGATTTAGTTTTGGGGAATGAAGCTGGGCAGGTGGAAGGGGTATTAGTGGGAGAGCACTTGGGTGCCAGTGACCATAATTCAGTCAGATTCATGGTAGTTATGGATAAGGAAAAGGATAGACCAGGAATAAAAGTCCCAAATTGTGAAAAAGTTAACTTTGCTAAGTTAAGGAGTGATTTGGCCGCAATGGAATAGAAACAGCTACTTGTAGCTACATCAGTGTTGGAACGGTGGGAGGCATTCAAGGAGGAGATCTGAAGGGCTCAGGCCAAACATGTGCCCTTAAAGAAAAAGTCTGACAATAACAATTGTATGTCTTGGGACTTACAGGGGAGGATAACGAAAAAAGACAAGCTTTTTCCGATGGCTAAATACTTTAGAATCTTTGGAGGAATATAGAAAGTTCAGAGGTAAAATTAAAAAGGATATTAGGAATGCTAAGAGAGAGCATGAAAAATTTTTGGCAAGTAAAATTAAGGAAAGCCCAAGGATGTTCTATAAATATATTAGGCTCAATTTTCCTCAGTATTTGCGCCGTTTTTTTTGGAGTAGGCTGCTTTTTCTGGCCTAACTTAAAAATCCCCAGTTTCCCCAATCAATTTGCACCAGCGTAACTCATTTAGTTACGTTTTGTTTAGGTAAATTTTTTTCCTCAAAAGGGGGCGTTACCAGCCACCTATGCCAATTCTGGCCATTCAGGCAACTTTGGCCAGCTGATAGTTACTCCATTTCTACTTAGGCCAGCGTATATGGCCTCTCGAGAAAACCCTTGCGGAGAGTTAAAGAAATTGGCGCAATTAAGTACATCGGAGGCCATTGGGCCTGGGCTAGGGGCAGAAAGCGCAGCGGAGCGGACCGGCTCCGGCACTCACTCGGGGATTGGAGAGGCTCGGTGGGGGAGGGAGGGAGCAAACTGAACGGCAGGCACGCATTCTTGGGCCACAGACCAGGAAGGCACGCACTCGGGACTGGAGAGGCTCAGCGGGGGAGGGAGCAAACTCGAAGTACAACCCCTAGTAAAATGGAGAGTTTACAGACAGTAGAATTGTTCTTGCATAGTAGGACATCACTGTTGTTCCATTTGCAGTGAAACTCTTTAGACTACAAGGAAATACTTCAGTTGCTGCGTTAGGTTTGCGTCACTGATCTTTGATGGTATTGGTTGTTGTTATGAGTTCAGTCTCTTGAGGGATGCATCAGTTGCCTGGTATTGTAATCGTGATGCCATTCTTCTCTCACATTTGTTCTATTCTATCTCATATTCTCCCTCTCTAGTCCACTAAACTGTCAGACTTATTTCCTGTAATGCTCTCCTGTGATTGAAATTCTTGTCGTGCCTGCTTTCTGTCATAATTATGCTCTCTATACATTTTATCTACCTCTGACTTGAGTCCTTTATACCTGGTCTCCAAACTAGGTGGTGATGTTACTTACTTACCGCTGAGCAGTCTTGAAGGACCTAAAATAAGTCCTGTGGCCTGATGCTGACTGTTCATTCCCTGTTGCCACCTCTTTTCATTGCCATCCACAAGCCAACACTGCCTGCCATTAGCCTTTCTCTGAGCTCTACTGCACATGCGCGGCCAGTTCAGCGACGTCAACAAAGTCAGTTTTTTCCCCCGCGCATGCACAGAAGGCCTGACTCCTTTTTCCAGTGCAGACCGCAGGCTCCACCCCCCCGAGGCGACTGGCCATGCTGAGCGGCTGCAAATTACAGCCCAAACATCGGGGAAACTTCGGAGATTGTTTTCTGGCGCATTTATTTACCTAATTAAGCGGTGCAACTCTGGAAATATGCCAGAAAATGGGCTCGGGGAAAATTGAGCCCATTAAGTGCAAGCGGATAACTAAAGAAAGAGTAGGGCCTATTAGAGACCATGAGGGTAATCTCTGTGTGGAGGCGGAAGATGTTGGTATAGTTCTTAATGAATACTTTGAGTCTGTTTTCACTAAGGAAAGGGGAACAGTGTGAAATTCTGGATAAAATAAACATAGTGAGAGAAGAGGTATTAAAGGGTTTAGCAGCATTGAAAGTGGATAAGTTCCCAAGCCTGGATGAAATGCATCCCAGGCTGTTGAGCAAACTAAAAGAGGAAATAGCAGAGGCTTTGACCATCATTTTCAGGTCCTCTTTGGATTTGGGCATGGTGCCAGAGGACTGGAAGACTGCTGATATGGTACACTTGTTTAAGAGGGAAAAAGGGATAGGCCAAGTAATTACAGGCCTGTCAGCCTAACCTCAGTGGTGGGAAAATTATTGGAAAAAATCCTGAAAGACAGGATAAATCTACATTTAGAAAGGCAAGGATTAATGAGGGTCAGTCAGCACGGATTTGTTAAGGGAAGATCGCGTTACACTAATCTGATTGAATTTTTTGAGGAGGTAACCAGGAGGGTTGATGAGGGTAGTGTGTACGATGTAGTGTATATGGACTTTAGCAAAACTTTTGATAAGGTCCCACATGGCAGACTGGTCACAAAGGTTAAAGCCCATGGGATCCAGGGCAAAGTGGCTAGTTGGATCCAAAATTGGCTTCGAGGTAGGAAGCAAAGAGTAATTGTTGAGGATGTTTTTTTACTGGAAGGGTTTTTTTACCCAGTGGGGTTCCTTGCTTTTTATGGTATACATCAATGATCTAGATTTGAATAAAGGGGGTAGGATTAAGAAGTTTGCAGATGACACTAAAATTGTTTATGTGGTTGAAGAGGAAAGCCATGGACTGTAGGAGGATATCAATCTACTCGTCAGGTGGGCAGAACAGTGGCAAATTGAATTTAATTCAGAGTAGTGTGAGGTAATGCAATTGGGGAGGGCAATTAAAGAAATGCAATTAAAGAAAGTGTATACACATTAAACGGTAGGCCACTTAGAAGTGTAGCTGAACAAAGGAACTTTGGAGTGCTTGTCCACAGATCCTTGAAAGTAGCAGGCCAGGTAGATAAGATGGTTAAGAAGGCATACGGAATACTTGCCTTTATGGGCACTCGCGCTATCAGTGTATAACAATACCATCCGCCATAGGCCAGGCACCAAGAACTGTGCGGATGCTCTCAGTCGGCTACCATTGCCCACCATAGGGGTGGAATTTCGCAGCCCGCAGACTTGTTGATGGTCATGGAAGCGTTTGAAAATGATAAATCACCTGTCACGGCCCGCCAGATTAGGACTTGGACCAGCCAAGATCCTCTGCTGTCCCTAGTAAAAAACTGTGTACTGCATGGGAGCTAGGCCAGCAGCCCCGTTGAAATGCAAGAGCTAATCAAGCCGTTCCAGCGACGAAAGGACGAGCTCTCCATTCAGGCAGACTGCCTGTTGTGGGGTAACCGCGTCATGCTACCCAAAAAGGGCAGGGAGACATTCATCTCGGATCTCCACAGCACACACCCGGGTATAGTAATGACGTAAGCGATAACCAGATCCCACGTGTGGTAGCTCGGTATCGACTCAGACTTAGAGTCCTGTGTACGGCAATGCAGCGTGTGTGCTCAGTTGAGCACCGCGCCCAGGGAGCACCACTCAGTTTGTGGTGCTGGCCCTGCAGACCATGGTCAAGGATTCATGTCGACTACGCGGGCCCGTTTCTCGGTAAGGTGTTCCTGGTGGTGGTGGATGCTTTTTGAAAATGGATTGAATGTTAAATAATGTCGGAATTACCGCCACCACCACCAATGAAAGCCTGAGGGGCATGTTTGCCGCCCACGGCCTGCCTGACATACTGGTCAGTGACAACGGGCCATGTTTCACCAGTGCCGAATTTAAAGAATTCATGACCCGCAATGGGATCAAACATGTCGCCTCGGCCCCGTTTAAACCAGCCTCCAATGGGCAGGCAGAGCAGGCAGTACAAACCATCAAACAGAGCCTTAAACGAGTCACAGAAGGCTTACTCCAAACCCTCCTGTCCCGAGTACTGCTCAGCTACTGCACGCGACCCCACTCGCTCACAGTGGTGCCCCCAGCTGAGCTACTCATGAAAAGGACACTTAAAACCAGACTCTAGCTGGTTCACCCCAACCTGCATGATCAGGTAGAGAGCAGGCGGCCGCAACAAAATGTAAACGATGGTCCGCCGCTGTGTCACGGGAAATTGATCTGAATGACCCTGTGTATGTGTTAAACTATGGACATGGTTCCAAGTGAATCACGGGCACGGTGATAGCTAAAGAAGTGAGTAGGGTATTTGGAGTCAAACTAGACAATAGACAAATTTGCAGAAAGCACCTTGACCAAGTGAGGCTGCGGTTCACAGACTGCCCTGAACAACCTACAGCAGACACCACCTTTTTTGAGCCCACAACACACACCCAAAGGATCAACGACACCACCCCGGACCAGGAAATCGAACCAATCACGCCCAACAGCCCAGCAAGGCCAGGCTCACCCAGCAGCCCTGCAGGGCCAACAACACGTCAGCCCAGCGAGGGCACAGCCAACACACCAGAACAGACATTTGTACCGAGGCGGTTCACCAGGGAAAGAAAGGCTACCAACCGCCTCAGCTTGTAAATAGTTTTCACTTTGACTTTAGGGGGGAGTGATGTTGTGTATCTGTTAAGCATGCACTCCCATGTTCCGCCACCAGGGAGTGCATCCCCTGAAGTCCCAAGGGATCCCAGCATCCCTTGGGAGCACTGGATATAAGCCGGCCCGTAAGGCCTGTTCCTCGTTCTGGAGATCTTAATAAAGATCGAGGTCACTGTTACTTTAACCTCCCTGTGTGCAGCCTCATCTGTGTTAGGAACACAATAGGCTTGATCTCTTCATGCATCTCCGCTGAGATGCTGGACCAGCTCCAATGGAGGACGTCATTTTTTACCAGGGACAGTAAAGGATCCTGGCTGGTTCAGGTCCTGATCTGACGGGCCGTAACAGGTGACTTTTCATTTTCGAATGCATCCATCACCAAGAGCTAGTCTGCAGGCTGTGCCATTTCCACCCTGGTAATGGGCAATGGTAGCCGACTGAGAGCATCAGCGCAGTTCTCTGTGCCTGGCATGTGGCGAATTACATAGTTATATGCAGACAGCGTGAGCTCCCATCTTTGGATGCGAGCAGAGGCTTTGGTATTAATACCTTTGCTCTCTGAGAATCGCGATATGAGCGGCTTATGGTCAGTTTCTAATTTGAACTTAAGCCCAAACAGACACTGGTGCATTTTTTTCACCCCGTAAATGCATGCCAGAGCTTCTTTTTCAATCATGCTGTAGGCCCTTTCGGCCTTGGAAAAACTCCTGGACAAATAAGCGACCAGTTGCAATGTTCCCGATTCGTTAGCTTGTTGTAACACACACCCGACCCCATACGAAGACGCATTGCAAGCTTGCACTAAACATTTACATGGGTCATACAGAAGAAGCAGTTTGTTGGAACATAACAGATTTCTGGCTTTCTCAAAAGCAGTCTCTTGTTATTTCCCCCATACCCAGTCATCTCCCTTGCAACACATGTCGAGGTTCTAGCAAGGTGCTTAACAATGGGTAGGAAATGACCAAAATAATTGAGGAGTTCCAGGAATGACCGCAGCTCCATCACGTTCTGTGGTCTCGGCACATTCTTGATGGCCTTCGTCTTGGCGCGGTGGGTTGATGCCATCTGCCAAGATACTTCTCCCTAAGAACTCGACCTCTGGTGCCAGGAAAACACACTTCGAGCATTTCAACCCGAGTCCCACACGATCTAGCCGACTTAGAACCTCTTCCAGGTTCTGCAAGTGTTCGATGGTGTCCCGACCTGTGATCAATATTTCGTCCTGGAAAACCACGGTGCGCAGAACCAACTTTAGCAGACTCTCCATGTTCCTTTGAAAAATAGACGCAGCCAGTCGAATCCCAAACGGGCATCTATTGTAGATGAACAGACCTTTGTGCGTGTTGATGCAGTTGAAGCCTTTTGAAGATTCCGCCAGCTCCTGCATCATGTAGGCCGAGGTCAGGTCCAACTTGGTGAATGTCTTTCCTCCTGCCAGCATCACAAATAGTCCGTCTACCTTGGATAGCGGGTACTGGTCCTGCAGCGAAAAATGGTTAATCGTTACTTTATAGTCCCCACAAATTCTGACCGTGACATCGCCCTTGAGAACTAGAACAATCGGACTGGCCCACTCGTTGAACTCCACCGGCACGATGATGTCCTCTTGTTACAGCCTATCCAGCTCGATCTCCACTTTCTCTCGCATCATATATGGCACCACACGTGCCTTGTGGTGGATGGGTCGTATACTGGGAACCAAGTGGATCTGCACCTTCGCCCCTGAGAAACTTCTGATGCCTAGCTCAAACAATGACAGGAACTTGCTCAAAACCTGGGCACATGAGGCGTCATCGACGGACAAAAGCGCTCTGATTGCGTCCCAGTTCCAGCGAATTATTTCCAGCCGGCTGCTGGCGAACATTGTGGGGCTATTTCCTGGTGCAATCCATAGTGGTAGTTCGTGCACCACTCCATCATGGGAGACTTTTACTGCTGCATTGCAGTTACAGGGATCAGCTCTTTAGTGCAAGTTCTCAGCTTGGTATGAATAGGGCTCAGCTTGGGCCTTTGTGCCTTGTTGCACCACAGCCTCTCAAAGGCCTGTTTGCTCATGATAGACTGACTCGCACTCATGTCCAATTCCATGGATACTGGAATTCCGTTCAGTTCAACTGTTAACATGATCGGTGGACATTTCGTGTTGAAGGTGTGTACCCCGTACACTTCGGCCTCCTCGTTTTGAGTCTCTAGTTCAGTTTGATCCGCCATGGATCGGTCTTCCTCTGCAAAGTGGTGGTTTGCAGGGTTTGCAGCTCATCTGCACATTCGCTGGAGGTGTCCTATTGTTCCACAGCCTTTGCACGCATAATGTTTGAAGCGGCATTGATGGGCTTGATGATCACCTCCGCAATGCCAACAAGGTGTCAATTGCCTCGCATTAACACTTGATGGCGGACTCTGATTCATCTGAAGTCGTGCAGCTGCAGGCGTGTACGTTCTGCCATATGCATTCCTGCCTGAAAATGACGTTACTTTGTATACAGTACTTGTCGATGCATCTTTATGCTGCGAAATTTGTTTGGTGTTATCGCTGGTGGACATAAATGCCTGGGCTATCGTTATGGCTTTGCTCAAGTTCGGTGTTTCAACAGTCAATAGTTGGCAAAGGATAACCTCATGGCCAATGCCAAACACAAAAAAGTCTCTTAGCATTTGCTCCAGAAATCCACTAAATTCGCAATGTCTTGCAACGCGCCTTAGTTCAGCGACGTAGCTCACCACTTCCTGGCCTTCAGACCGTTGACGTGTATAAAATCGATACCTTGCCATCAGAACGCTCTCCTTCAGATTTAGGTGCTCCCGGACCATCCTACACAGTTCTTCATATGATTTGGTTGTTGGTTTCACTGGAGCAAGAAGATTTTTCATGAGGGCAGAGGTTGTTGCCCCGCAAACGGTGAGGAGGATTGCCCTTCATTTGACAGCATTCTCATTCCCTTCCAGCTCATTGGCCACGAAGTATTGGTTGAGTCGCTCCGCGAAGGCTTCCCAGTCATCACCTTCTGAGAATTTTTCCAGGATACCAACAGTTCTCTGCATTTTCGAGTGATGGTTCATTTTCTATTACTCGTCGCCAGTTGGTATGTCTCAAATAAAACAATGTGACTGAGTACTGTAGACTTGAGTAACTGTGACCTTAGTTTCTTTATTCTGACTCCAGAGTGCAGGCACAGCATGGGAGGCCTGTTTATATGCAGTGCTCCCAAGGGATGCTGGGATTCCTTGGGACTCCAACAGATGCACTCTCTGGTGGCAGTAGAATGCTGGTTACAAGGTGTTGCATACATAACAACTCTGGTTATGGCACAGCTGGAATTCTGCATGGCGTTCTGGTCACCATATTATAGAAAAGACGTGATTGCACGAGAGAGGGTGCAGAGGAGATTTACTAGAATGCTGCCTGGAATGGAGAAATTTGCTATGAAGACAGATTGGATAGGCTGGGTTTGTTCTCATTGGAACAGAGCAGCATGAGGAGACATTATTGAGGTGTATAAAATGGGGCCTTTTAGACCCAGAGCTGCTTGAGGTCACCCTCTATGGCCATCTGCAGCCTCCTCATTTAGAGGTCAGCATCCTTCCACTACGCAGCCACTCGGGCAGCACCTTGTTGGAAAGGAGCACGCGGAGAGACAAAGGCACACGAAGACAAGCACTAAGGGAATGTACATGGGTGATTCGTTTATTTTTGTAATAATTATGTCATGACTGAATTTATAAATTTGGATTGGAATGAGCATTTTCTGGTGATTTTTATTTTTGTGTTGTTGGAAGGAGTACGATGTGATGGTCAGTGATAGAGGAAAGGTAAGGAGCATGGAATTGTTGGTGAATGGGGAGATGTGGTTTATGTTACTGCCAATGATTCCTTTAAGCTGCATGGTTGCGCAACCGTGCAACGCTCCTGTGGTCCAGCGCAGCCGGTGAACCGGCTATTAAATTGAAAAAAAACACACATGCGCAGACTTTCGAATGGGCTCCACAGCCCGTTAAAGGGGCCACACGACCCAAAATAAAATTACCAGGAACATTGGTTATTGATATCGCTCATTATATATTTCATCATGTGGAGCTCAGGCAGACAGGGGCTGTCTATGTTGTAGCCTCCCTTCCTCTTCCTGCCCCGCCATGTCATGCTGCACTTCCTCCTCCTCCTCTTCCTCGTACCCCTGCTCTTCAACTTCTTGCCTGATGAGTGGTGACAAAAGGGGTGTTTCCTCATAATGGCCAAGTTGTGCAGCATGCAGCAGACTACTACAAATTTTGAGACCTACTCAATTGAGTATGGCAGGGTTCATCCAGAGTGGTCCAGGCAGCGGAAACGTTGCTTGAGGATGCCGATGGTGTGCTCCATATGTTCCTTGTGGCAGCATGGCTCTCATTGTATGCCTGCTGTCCATATGGGTTCTGGACCAGTGCCATGAACCATGTCATGAGCGGATAACCCTTGCCACCAGCCTTTAACTGGCACAGGGGACTGCTGCAGAATGAAGGAACCATGACTACTGCCAGGATAACTGGCATTCACCTGCATGTTGAGCTGCCTGTGGTCACACATCAGCTAAGGGAGTGGAATCCCTTCCAGTTCATAAAAATAACTGAGTTCACATGAGGCTCACATCAGGCAATGTGCATGCAGTCAATGGCACTCTGCACCATGGGAAAGCCTGCAATCCAAGCAAACCCCTGTGCTCACTCCGCCTACTTGTCTCTGGCAAGAGGGAATAAGATGAAGCTGTCTCTCTTTGTGCAGAACGCCTCATTGACCTCCCTTACGCAGCAGTGCACTGCAAACTGTGAGTTGTTGCTTGTATCTCCAGCAACAGCTTGGAAGTTACCAGATGCCTAAAAGTTAAGAGCCATGGTCACCTTGACAGTCACAGGCAACGCTGTCCTTGCCCTACTTTGAGGTTGCAGTTGTGGCTGCAGCAGTTGGCAGATTTCAGTCAAGATCTCTTTAGCAAAGTGCAGACATCTCAACCATAGCTCCTCATTGAAGCTTGAGGTATACAATTGCTCCCTAAAAACCCTTGGCAGATATGGCCTCCTGCTGCGAGCCCTTCTTCCCCCTCCTCCTCCTCCTTCCTCTTCTTGCAGTTTGTCCTGCTCCGTGTGGCATCTTTTTATTCTCCCAATCATGCTCAATTCCAAGAGGAAGGCTTACCAGGCCATCCATGTCTGGAAGCAACTTGTTTCACCACATGTTTTTAAATGAACAAAAAGGTACTTCAGCACCAGCTGGACCACGCCCTGTACACTATTCAAACTTTAGGCAAACATAGAAAAGCTCCAAAAATGCATACAATTGCACCAGCAGCCAGAAGAAATGATCCAGCAACTAACCTGTAAGTAGTTCATGATCCCTTTAAGTAGCGCTGGTGGGGGTCTTTCATGGCATTTAACATTGGGGCTGAAATTCAGGGACCGTTTTCAGGCCCGTTATCGGCGGCCATTGAGTGGAATTAAGTGGCCGCCACATTCCAGTCTATTGACCGCCCCAACCCAAATTCAGCTCGGGGATTTTTCGGCCTGTCCCCATTTCCGCCCCATTGCTGCCGACCACCGCAAGCGCATCATCAAAACGTGCACTGCCACTATCAGGCACTTCCATTTCAATCTGCCACAAATTTGCTGAAATAAATCCACGAGCCATTGAACGGTGTCCCCGATAACTTTTTCTGTCGGTGCACCTTGTCTACTCTCTCTCTCTGACTTGGCAGTGTGGTGGCCATTAAAGGCAAGGGCCGATTGCCGCGGTCGCCATAATACTTTTTTGTCGGCCGATTTCCATGTCGGCCAGACTATTGTTCCCCCAAGTTTGGCCGGGCTGCCAACAGGCACTCCTCTTGGGTGCCAGATTGCTGGCCCGGCCAAAAACCTCACTGGTGGCCCAGTGGCCGAGGCTAGAAAATCCCCGATTCTCTCCCCTTTAATGGAGGGGCGAGAGCGTGGTGACACACACATGCAGTGACGTCATCACCATTCTGCCGCAGAGTGACAGTGGCGGCAACTCGATCCTGCCCCAACTCCCACCCCTCACCATGACTTACCGCTGCACTTCCACCGCCATTATGACCGACTTCCTGTCCAATGTTAAAAAATCTTCTAGCTCCTGAAATCTTCTAGCTTTCTGGCGTGCCTGAATTTCGGCCCCATTGTGTCCAGCTGTGCAATGTTAAGACAGGGCATAGACGTTCAAAAATGGCAGTGTTGGAGTCAAATCAGCCTTGGACACTGACTGCCGTCATAATCTGCCTGCTCTGCATGCTGCCATAGGTTGTTAGGTGCGTGCGTGCAATCCCGTTTAACAAGATGGCGTCTGGAGCATATCCCGTTGGAGGTGTGCGCGTGCATCATGGACGCCATTTTTGAACGTTCGGAGGCTGTGTAGTGCCTAAAAAATGGGCGCTGCAGAGCTCAATTTCTCCCCCAAGGACTTGATGCCGCTTATGTCAAAACATCATGGGCTAGACTTTCCACTTTTGCGCAGATCACCCAAAAATCAGTGTTATTTCCAACGTGGGCAGTAAATATGGGTTTTGGGATCGCCGGATTATCACCCATTTTCAAAACCCTAACTTTCCATTTTTTTAAATGGGCGTTACCGCGAGCGATCTGAAATGGGCGTTACAGTTAATTTTTTTTTAACCTTCTTCCGTAAAGTGTCGCCGTCCATAGCAACGGCATTGTAACGGTCATTTCCCACGTTTCTGGAGGTCTGGGGTCATCATTACATGCGTAGAAGAGGAGACGGAGAGAGAGAGGGAGCAGAAGGGACTGAAAGCATGTGTGGATGTGGTGTGTGCTTGTTTGGCTGTTTTGGGAGGTAGGAGGGAGATTCTCGACCAGCAGAAAGAATTCTGAGCAAAAATTAAGTTGTTCCCACCGATATATTTGTGGAAATTTGGTTGTTACAATGGAAGGGATGGAGGAGGCAACCGAGCACGCTGTGGAGACTGATGCTGGCGAAAGCAGTGAGCTGGGAGAGGAACAATTGGGAGGACGAAAATGAGCTTGGAGATTCTCCGACGAGGCAAATGCCTCCCTCATGCAGGAGGTGGAGTCACGCTGGGGTCAATTGACCCAGGGTGGGCGTGGGAAGCCCAGCCTAAAGCCCTACCAGAAGCTATGGGCCAAGATAGCCGAGGTGGTCTCGTTGACGACCAATGAGGTGCATGAGGGCAACCAATGCCGCAAGCACTCCAACGACCTTGTTGGATCCACCAGAGTAAGTATTACATTGATTTACATGTACTTATATATTTATAGAATTGGAATTATAAGTGTAATGAGTGATTAAAATCAGATGTGATGTCTTGCACTCATACCGGGAATGTTTTACTCAAAGCTTGCATTCACGGTGTACGTCTTTAGGTAAAGAATGATAAGTTTCACAATAACCATGATTACATTTGTCAGTTATGTGTTGTGTCAGTCTCTGTGACAGAACCTAGCAATGATATTACTCAATGATCTCATACCATGTCATGCTGGTGTTACCTTTTACAGAAGAAACTTTCCAAGAATAGGGCGAGCAGAGGTGAATGGGTGGCGGGCCACCAGACATCAGTGAGCTGACAGACATGGGGAGCCACCCCCGGTCGGCCACGTATGCAGCTGCAGAACCTGATGTGATGCCACGTGAATAAAGCATACACCATTGCGTGATGTAAAGTCAATAGATGCCACACCCACTCATATCCGACCATTAATAGATGATTGATAAAAGTGTTCTCTAAATAATGATGGCCTCATGAGAATCATTGCAATGCAGAATTTGGTGATGGTCATGAAATGTGATGTCTGGGATGATTTTGATAGCGGTGGTGCTTTTGTCGTGCATATGCTGTGTTTCGCTGGAATTACCTTGTGACCCATTCTCCTCTAATAATCTCATTTGTGTTTTGCAGCTCAGCCAGCCGTGTGGCCCCAGGCAACACCACCGAGCCCAGAAGCTGGGGCGTTGGGAAGGACTCGCCGGACGATCGGACATCTGGTGCTGAGGAGCACCGATTCTCGCCCGTGCATCTGCTGGGTCTGTTCTCCATGGATGACAGTGCCGACTTTAGGGAGCCTGCATTGCCAGGCTCCATAACGCATTCCACCCCAAGGCCATCTAGTGCTCCTGCAAACATTCCCAGCTCCACAGTGGAGGTACCGGGCCCAAGCACCTCTCCACAGGGCACCCGAGGCGTCTCCAGGACGGCGCCGGCCAAGCAGAGGTTGGTTAGACGCGGCAGGTCTGCTCCACGAGCGGAAGATCTGAGCGGGGACATGGTAGACTTATCCAGGAGGAGTGTTGACATAGGTCAGCAGATCCTACAAATAATCGGGGGGCATATCCCACCAGCTGGCCAGCATGTCCGCCACCATGACGGAATACATGCCACGGATGGCGGAGGCCCTGGAGGTGATAGCCAGGAACATTGGTGGCAGAGACTTCCCAGTGGTCCCAGAGCACGGCACTGCACCCCAAGGTACCGCACTCCCATTGCCAACGACACATGAGAGCCAAGAGGAAGATCTTGCTTTTGGCTCAGAGCACGTTCCAACCTCGTGACCGTCCTCTCCCGTATCTTCCAACCACCGGTTCTGCCCTCATCCCCCGCAATGAAGCAGCGCCTGAGGAGCTCCTCGGCCAGGCAGCTTGGAGTCATGAGGAGAAGTGGAAGGGGTAAAGGTGGGGAGGAGAAGCGGGGGTGGTGGGGCGGGGGGGGGGGGGAGGAGGAAAGTGAGGTGCATGGCCAGAGGTGTTGTCTAACTCATATTTTTATGTTGTTGGTGCTATTTTGTTGGGAGGTTTGGAGGAAAGGGGGAGTGGGCTACCTTGTTGTTTTGCATTTGTGTTCTGTGTTGTTGGAAATGTTGGCCATTTAAATGATCTAAATGTTATAAATTTGTTGTGGGATGGGGTGGGATGTTTTTTACAGTTATAATTATGATTTCATACAAATGTTCTCATTAAATGTTTTTTATTTAACATAACCTTGTTGTGCATTGTCCCAGATAGCTGCACCGTTACACACTGGTGATTCCTTAACATGAAAGGGGATAATTAAACTTAACATGAATCAACTTAAACTTTAACTGTCTCCAAGGTGATGCACAACATTGATGTATGAGTTGGAGACACAGCAGTGTTGCAGCTTTGTAAAGACCAACAATGTTCTTTCAAGCAAAACGCTCATTTTTGAGCTGCTGAGGTAAGAGTCTTGCAGCTATATAGCCATCACGGGCCCTTTGCTGTGGTCTAGAAGGGGGCGGGAGCAAGGTTTCAGCGTCAGCTTGATTGTCTGACCCGAGGTCAGCGTCCACCTCCTCGTCCTCCTCTTCCTCTCTCTCCTGAGGTGGACCGTAAGTCCCTTCTGACAATTCTTGTCCCCTCCTGATAGCCAAGTTGTGCTGCATGGAGCATATCACCATGAATTGAGCTACCTGCTCAGGGTGGTATTGTAGCTCGCCTCCTAAGTGGTCCAGGCATCTAAAGCGCTGCTTAAGCACTCCAATGGTTTTCTCGATGATATTGTGTGTGGCTCTGTGGCTCTCATTGTATCGCTTCTCGGCTTCTGTGTGGGTGTTACGCAGGGGGGTTATCAGCCAGGTGGTGAGGCCATATCCTTTGTCACCAAGCATCCAGCATTGACCTTGTGGCTGACTGGTAAACATGTCAGATACAGCGCTGTCACGCAGGATGTGAGCATCACGGATACGGCCCGGAAATTTGGCATTCACTGCCATAATTATTTGCTGGTGGTCGACAGCGAGTTGCACGTTCAGGGAGTGGAATCTCTTTCGGTTCCGAAAAACCTCTGCATCCTGAAAAGGTGCCTGTATCATGATGTGCGTACAGTCTATTGCTCCCTGCACCTTGGGGAAGTTAGCAATTCGGTAGAATCCTAGAGCCCTCTCAGTCTGAGCCTCCGTGGTCATAGGGAAGCTGATAAAGTCCATCCTGCGTGCGCACAGGGTTTCATTGACCTGTCTAATGCAGCATTGTGTGGCATGCTGAGATATATTGCAAATGTCGTCAGTTGAGGCCTGAAAGGAACCCAACGCGTAGAACAAAAGTGTCGCGGTGACCTTGACCTCGACGGACAGTGCAGTCCTGATGGTGCTGGCAGGCTGCAGATTTCCCCCGATGAGCCGGCATATCTCACTGATAACCTCCTTATGGAAGCGCAGTCTCCTAATGCAGGTGTTATCGGACAAGTTGAGGTAAGACCGCTTCTCCCTGTAAGTATGGAGGGTGTAAAGTCTGGTTCTCCTCATCAGTCTGGCACATCTTAGATTGGGCACATAATGCTGTTGAATGTACCTTCTGCCATCTCAGTCTGCAGCATGTGCATGGTCATCAAGACAGGCTGAGAAATGACATGCCCCATTCCAATAACTATCAGTATTATACCTATTGTTCACAAACGATAAATTTCCCCACTAAGACACCTAACCTAAATTCCAAGCGTCCACAGTATGATAAGATGTTTGTTCAGATGTTCACATCACCTAAAAAGAGCTCCAGAGTATATCAAAACTCCCCAGAAGTTGAAGCAGCCTTTTAAATGAAGCGACGTGCAATGTAGAAAATGGCGTCCATACCGCTGTGATTAGTTCAGGTGAGAGCAACTTTTTCACAGTGGTTTTTTCGGCGAGCGATATTTTCAGCAATATGTGTGCGAGGTGCCGCAAGTAACACTGGGCGATATTTTGGGCGTTAGTTTCGGCAAATCTGATCTTTATGACAAAAAACAGTGGGCGTGGGGTATTATTAAATCTCGGCGTTAATTAAATGCCGAAAGAAACGCTGGGCAAAATTATGGGCGTTGGTTTCGCCCATTCTGATCTTTCCGCCCCAAAAAAGTGGGCAGGTGGTATTATTTTTTAACGTCATTAAGTACATGCCGAAAGTAATGCTCGGCGATAAGTGACCGACCGAGAAATGTGCGTTAGTTTCCATTTTATGGCTAAATGGGCAATATATGGGAGTTATACCTCATTTCAGCTGTTAAGTGGGTGGTATGCATGCAAAAATAATGGAAAGTCTAGCGCCATGTATCATAAAGATGTAATTGCACCAGTTGTATTTGATGCCTCTGACAAGATTACAGCTTATTCTCCCAAGATTGCAAAGTGCCGCAGTACAGAGGGACCTGGGGGTACTTGTGCAGGAAACACAAAAGCATAGTATGCAGGTACAGCAAGTGATCAGGAAGGCCAATGGTATCTTGGTCTTTATTACAAAGGGGATGGAGTATAAAAGCAGGGAAGTCTTATATAAGGTATTGGTGAGGCCACACCTGGAATACTGTGTGCAGTTTTGGTTTCCATATTTACGAAAAGATATACTTGCTTTGGAGGCAGTTCAGAGAAGGTTCACTTGGCTGATTCTGGGGATGAGGGGGTTGACTTAAGAGGAAAGGTTGAGTAGGTTGGGCCTCTACTCACTGGAATTCAGAAGAATGAGAGGTGATCTTATTGAAACATATAAGATTATGAGGGGGCTTGACAAGGTGGATGCAGAGAGGATGTTTCCACTGATGGGGGAGACTAGAACTAGAGGGCATGATCTTAGAATAAGGGGCCGCCGATTTAAAACAGAGATGAGGAGAAATTTCTTCTCTCAGAGTGTTGTAAATCTGTAGAATTTGCTGCCTTAGAGCTGTGGAAGCTGGGACATTGAATAAATTTAAGACAGAAAGAGACAGTTTCTTAAACGATAAGAGGATAAGGGGTTATGGGGAACGGGCAGGGAAGTGGAGCTGAATCCATGATCAGATCAGCCATGATCTTATTGAATGGCGGAGCAGGCTTGAGGGGCCGTATGGCCTACTCCTGTTCCTATTTCTTATGTTCTTATGTTCTGATGTTCTCCCCTTGCCAACTGTAAAGATGATGAGAAAACCTATCAAGCAGGCAATATATTGTTTTCTTGCTGGAGAAAAGGAAAACGGATGCTTAGTTTTAATTTTAAAATATGTTAGAATTGTTGAAACCCTGCATGCTGTGACACCATTAACTATTACTGACAAGAGTGCACGATTACAAACATTCTGATTAACATGGCTTTATGCAATAAAGTATGACTCCATTGAATCAGTGTGCACCTTTTAAAAATAGTTTAATCAATACAATTTTGTGCCAGTATCAACTTGAATATGAAGCTCCAGTGAGCTACTTGAGGCTAGAAAATGCTGTCTGCAGCAAAAAGATATTGAAAGTAGCACACATGCATATTAATCTGTATTATAATTGACTATCACATGACAGGAGATATGCTAATTGTACAGAACAATCTGCAAAAGTAGGTGGCAACTTTTTTCAATGAAGGTAGGAATCTCTCTATTTTGCCCCTAGCTTTTTTTGTCTTGTTGGCTCATGCATGCAGCCAAAAAGATATCTGTCATTCCAAACTGTCAATGCCACTCTGAACTGACTGGTAGGATGCATATGGCTGTGACCTGGGAATGATTCTCCCTCCCTGCATCAGTACACTTAAAACTACTGAAAGTTTGAATAGTGATTCCTGCAGTTGAGAATTATTTTTTGAAGAGATGTTTTGTTTTGCAATGAGCAAAAGCAGTCTTAAGCTTGCTTCTGACTGATGGTGGGAGTATGAGGCTGCTCGCAGATTTGGCTGCTTATCTCCCACCAACAATGAGGGCACTCTTAGGAGCAGATATGCCATTCCCTACAAGCATATCATACAAAAATATGACACCCTCTGTAAACTGCAACTCGTCACAAAGTGGGCTGAGTTCTGGTGGGACGTAACAATTGCCCATTTCCCACCAATTAACGTCCAATTAACGCCACTACGATGGATGGCTGGCAACAGTAATTCCAGACTATTCTGACCAGTTTCATTACAGTGGCACTGATGCCAATCCAGTTTATATTTGTAACTTTGACACCTAACTCAACTGCCGAAGTTGTCATCGTACTGGCGAAACAATGATCTTTTTGTTTGCTTTGATTTTCTTCATCTTACCCTGCCGCAACTGGAGGAAGTGATACATAGAAACATAGAAATTTACAGTGAAGAAGGAGGCCATTTTGGCCCAGTGTGTCTGCGCCGGCCGACATAGAGCCACACGGCCCTCGGTCAGCAACCCTGAAGGTTACATATAAACCTATCAATAATGAACAATGGCAGAAAGGTAAAGAGCATCCGGCCCAACCAGTCCGCCCCACACAACTGCGATACCCCATGCATCGCAACATTTTACACTCCACCCCACCTGGAGCCATGCGATCTCCTGGGAGAGGCAAAAAAATAGACAAAAACCAGGCCAATTGAGGAAAACAATCTTGGAAAATTCCTCTCCGACCCATCCAGGCGATCAAAACTAGTCCAGGAGATAATCCTGGCTGTATTCGATTCCCTGACGTACTTACCATCATATCTGTGCCAGCCAACAAGAGGTTATCCAGTCTAATCCCACTTACCAGCTCTAGGTCCATAACCCTGCAGGTTACAGCACTTTAAGTGCCCATCCAAGCATCTTTTAAACGTAGTGAGGGTTTCTGCCTCTACCACCCTTCCAGGCAGTGAGTTCCAGATCCCCCACAACCATCTGCGTGAAGAAGTTTCCCCTCAAATTGCCTCTAAACCTTCCACCAACCACTTTAAAACTATGCCCCCACGTAATTGACCCCGCCACCAAGGGAAATAGGTCCTTACTATCCACTATATCCAGGCCCCTCAAAATTTTATACACCTCAATGAGGTCTTCTCTCAGCCTCCTCCGTTCCAATGAGAACAAACCCAGCCTATCCAATCTGTCCTCATAACTAAGATTCTCCATTCCAGGCAGCACCCTCATAAATCTCCTCTGCACCCTCTCCAGTGCAATCATGTCCTTCCTATAATACAGCGACCAGAACTGAACGCAGGATTCCAGCTGTGGCCTACATAAGAACATAAGAACATAAGAATTAGGAATAGGAGTAGGCCATCTAGCCCCTTGAGCCTGCTCCGCCATTCAACAAGATCATGGCTGATCTGGCCGTGGACTCAGCTCCACTTACCCGCCCGCTCCCCGTAACCCTTAATTCCCTTATTGCTTAAAAATCTATCTATCTGTGACTTGAATACATTCAATGAGCTAGCCTCAACTGCTTCCTTGGGCAGAGAATTCCACAGATTCACAACCCTCTGGGAGAAGAAATTCCTTCTCAACTCGGTTTTAAATTGGCTCCCCCGTATTTTGAGCCTGTGCCCCCTAGTTCTAGTCTCCCCGACCAGTGGAAACAACCTCTCTGCCTCTATCTTGTCTATCCCTTTCATTATCTTATATGTTTCTATAAGATCACTCCTCATCCTTCTGAACTCCAACGAGTAAAGACCCAGTCTACTCAATCTATCATCATAAGGTAACCCCCTCATCTCTGGAATCAGCTTAGTGAATCGTCTCTGTACCCGCTCCAAAGCTAGTATATCCTTCCTTAAGTAAGGTGACCAAAACTGCACACAGTAATTCAGGTGCAGCCTCACCAATACCCTGTACAGTTGCAGCAGGACCTCCCTGCTTTTGTACTCCATCCCTCTCGCAATGAAGGCCAACATTCCATTCGCCTTCCTGATTACCTGCTGCACATTCAAACTAACTTTTTGGGATTCAGGCACAAAGAGCCCCCAGGTCCCTCTGCACCGCAGCATGTTGTAATTTCTCCCCATTCAAATAATATTCCCTTTCACTGTTTTTTTTTCCAAGGTGGATGACCTCACATTTTCCGACATTGTATTCCATCTGCCAAACCTTAGCCCATTCGCTTAACCTATCTAAATCTCTTTGCAGCCTCACTGTGTCCTCTACACAACCCGCTTTCCCACTAATCTTTGTGTCATCTGCAAATTTTGTTACACTACACTCTGTCCCCTCTTCCAGGTCATCTATGTATATTGTAAGCAGTAGTGGTCCCAGCACCGATCCCTGTGGCACACCACTAACCACCGATTTCCAACCCAAAAAGGATCCATTTATCCCGACTCTCTGCTTTCTGTTCGCCAGCCAATTCTCTATCCATGCTAATACATTACCTCTGACTCCGCGTACCTCTATCTTCTGCAGTAACCTTTTGTGTGGCACCTTATCGAATGCCTTTTGGAAATCTAAATACACCACATCCATCGGTACACCTCTATCCACCATGCTCGTTATATCCTCAAAGAATTCCAGTAAATTAGTTAAACATGATTTCCCCTTCATGAATCCATGTTGCGTCTTGGATCCAATTTGCCGCTTTGCCCTGGATCTCATGGGCTTTTACCTTTGTGACCAGTCTTCCATGTGGGACCTTATCAAAGGTTTTATTAAAGTCCATATATACTACATCGCATGCATCAAGCTCCTGGTTCCTCCTCAAAAAATTAAATCAGGTTAGTGAAACACAATCTTCCCTTAGCAAATCTGTGCTGACTGTCCCTGATTAATCGTTGCCTTTCTAAATGTAGATTTATCCTGTCCTTCAGAATTTTTTCCAATAGTTTTCCCACCACTGAGGTTAGGCTGACAGGCCTGTAATTACTCGGTCTATCCCTTTCTCCCCTCTTAAACAAGGCTACCACATTAGCAGTCCTCAAGTATGCCTAAATCCAAAGAGGACTGGAATATGATGGTCAAGGCCTCTGCTATTTCTTCTTTTGCTTTGCTCAACAGCCTGGAATGCATTTCATCCACTTTCAAAGCTGCGAAGCCCCTTAATACATCCTCTCTCACTATGTTTATTTCATCCAGAATTTCACACTCCTCCTCGATAGCAGTATCTGCATTGCCCCTTTCCTTTGTGAAAACAGATGCAAAGTTTTCATTAAGACCCATACCCACATCTTCTCCCTCCACACAGAGATTGCCCTCATGGTCTCTAATAGGCCCTACCCTTTCTTTTGTTACCCTCTTACTCTTAATATATTAATATATTCATCTTTGGGTTTTCATTAATTTTACTTGCCAAGAATTTTTCATGGTCTCTCTTAGTATTCCTAATGTCCTTTTTAATTTGACCTCTAAACTGTCTATATTCCTCCAGAGATTCTACTGCATATAACCATCATATATGACATATGCTTCCCTTTTTTTCTTTATCCTCCCCTGGAAGTTCCTAGGTATCCAGGGGGCTCTAGAATTGTTATTCCCACACTTTTTCTTTAAGGGCACATGTTTGACCTGAGTCCTCTGGATCTCCTCCTTGAATGCCTCCCACTGTTCTGACACTGATTTACATTCAAGTAGCTGTTTCCAGTCCACTGTGGCCAAATCACTTCTCAAATTAGTAAAGTTAACTTTTCCCCAATTTGGGACTTTTATTCCTGGTCTATCCTTGTCCTTATCCAGAATTACCTTGAATCTGGCTGTATTATGGTCACTGACACCCAAATGCTCTCCCACTAATACCCCTTCATCCCGCCCAGCTTCATTCCCCAAAACTAAATCCAGAACTGTCCCCTCCCATGTTGGGCTTGTTACATAGTGACTAAAAAAGTTCTCGAATGCATTTTCAGAATTCCGCACCCTCTATACCCTTCACACTATATTTGTCTCAATCAATATTAGGATAGTTGAAATACCCTACTATTACTGCTCTATAGTTTTTGGACTTCACAGAAATTTGCCGACATATTTGCTCTTCTATCTCCCTCCCACTGTTTGGGGGTCTATAATACATGCCCACCAGTGTGATCGCCCCTTTTTTATTTTTCAGTTCGACCCATATGGCCTCATTTGATGATCGCTCTAACATATCATCCCTCCTCACAGCTGTAATAGTTTCTTTAATCAATACCACGACGACCCCCCCCTTTTTATCCCCCTCTCTGTCTTGACTACAAATCCTGTAGCCAGGAATATTGAGCTGCGAAACCTGCCCCTCTTTCAGCCATGCCTCTGTAATGGCTATAATGTCACACTCCCAAGCTTCTACCTATGCTCTCAGCTCATCCGCCTTATTCGCTATACTCCTTACATTAAAGTATATACAATTTAGCACAGGAAGACCTCCTTAATCACTACTTACTAAGCCTTGTTTCCTTGTTTCTTCTGTTTTACAGATTCACTTTCAATATACTTGCTTTCTAATTTCAGCTTTATTCTTTCCCTATTGAATTTGTTCTCAGGTTCCCATCCCCCTGCCAAGCTAATTTAAACTCTCCCCAACAGCACTAGTAAAACTCCCTGTGAGGATATTGGTCCCGACGCTGTTGAGCTGCAACCCGTCCGGTTTGTACAGGTCCCATCTCCACCAGAAGCGGTCCCAATGCCTCATGAATTTAAAGCCCTCGCTCCTACACCAACTCTCCAGCCACATGTTCATCCTCTTTATCCTTCTATTCTTGTACTCATTAGCACATGGTACCGGTAGTGACCCAGAGATTACTACCTTTGAGATCCTACCCTTTAATTTTTCTCCTAACTCCCTAAACTCCGCCTGCAGGACCTCATCCCTCTTTCTACCGATGTCATTGGTCCCGATACGGACCACAACCTCTAGCTGTTTACCCTCTCCCCCAGAATACCCTGTGTTCACTCTGTGACATCCTTGACCCTGGCACCAGGGAGGCACCATACCATCCTGGAGTCACGTCTACAGCCGCAGAAATGCCTCTCTATTCCCCTAACTATTGAATCCCCTACCACTATGACTGTTTTATTCTTTGTCCCTCCCTCCTGTGTAGCTGAAACACCCATGGTGCTTGGACTTGGCTCTGGCTGCACTCCCCATAGGCACCATCACCCTCACTGGTGCTCAGAAGAGAATATCGGTTGGAAAACAAGATGGACTCACAGGGGGACTCCTGCACTACCGGCCTAGCATTCTTCCTCCATCTGGTGGTCACCCACTTCCCCTCTGCCTGCATGCTTTTAAGCTGCGGGGTGACCAACTCCTGAAACGTGCTATCCATGTAGCTCTCAGTCTCGCGGATGCACCGTATTGACTCCAGCCACCACTCAAGCGCCGAAATGCACATGCACTCCACAGGAGTGCCATCCCTCTAATTAGACTGATCTGATTATAAAAGAGAAAAAGAGATACTTACCTATCAAACAGCCAATCACTTACCTGCCCGGATGAGTGCTGTGAGCTCCTTGCCAGAAGTGAACTCCTCGCCGACCTCCCCGGGGTCCGGGCCTCCCGAACTCTCAGACATCCGGGTTTCCCGAATTCTCATACCTCCCGAACTCTTGGACCTCCTGAACTCTCATGCTGCGGCTTCTCTAGTGCCAGCTATCTCCCGGTATCGCACTGAAGTGGTCATTTCTCAGACATGATTCTATGCAGTGAGAGTTGGTTGCTTAGTTGACGGTGGGGGACACAGCTGAGCCTAATCCTGTAATCATAATATACAGTTCCCTAAATGTATTCTGAATCCTGTAGTTGTTATTTTCTCAGCTAATTGCATTTGACAATCTGCAAAGTATAAAATCTCTAACTAACAACCAATCTTTGCCATTAATATTTATCTTGGCACAAATACCTTAAACTTATCCATAGTTTATCTATTACAATGTGTTTATATTAGGCTGGTTCATGATGAAATGTTTCTATGTATTTGTGTACTATGTTGCGACAGAAAGCAATAAGAAATTTTTCCAATCTGCTCAGCAAATCAACTCCTATCAATTTGGAACAGAACGGAAAGCAGAATTGGACCACTTTATATCTAATTTATTCCTTCACAACCATCTTGGTACATACAGGTGATCAATTTAGAAAATGGATCCAGTAGATATAAAGCAATTTACTTCTCTTGCAGTTTCTGCTTGGTTTCACTATAGGTACTTACAGTCTGTTTACACTTGGGCCTGGGTTGCCTAAGTATTGACTCATTGAGACATTAATTGGCCTGAATTTGCTGGACCAGCGTGTTTGGACTTTTCAGCTCCCAGTTCATATCGATCTATATTTACTCCATAATTTGCTGGAACATCGATCCTTCAATGGCCAATCATGGACCTCGATAACAGTGCAGCCAATGGCTTTCCCCGCACCAACTACATGGCACTATGCTCAGGTCGGGGAGTGGAAGGAGCAGCATGGTGGCCTGGGCCAGCAAGCTGAGCAACCCCCGGCCTGCGAGCACCATCGGAACAGGCCGGGGAGCGGAAGGAGCGGCGTGGAGGCATACAACTCCAGGGAGCAGCACATGTTGGAGCAGGAGAGCAACGACAGTGAAAAGGGACGTCATCAAGATCCAGGTCGGTGATTGGAGCGTGGGCAGATACAGGAGGAGCAGCGAGGTTGGGGCGAAGGAGCAGCGGGAGATTGTAGAGGGACGTTATCGGGGCCCTGGAGAGGTGCGAGTTTGGGGCCCAGGAAAGGCGAGGGGCCCAGGGGCAGCACGGGCCAGCCCACACTGCGATATGTGTGCGCACTAGGTCCATGCAGCAGAGCTGGTCGGCAGTCGTCTTGGTTAATCCTTGCTACTGGACCAAGACCTAGCTCTGTCAAACCCGTGTGGTGGCTGGTGTGCAACTTTAAAAAAATCCAGGCACTGGCACCTTCCACCCTTCAAGATTTAGTTCGGCATCTGGAATTTTAGGTCCTTCATTGAAACACCTGTGAACTTCTTGACGTGGAAGCAAGTCATCCTCGATTCGAGGGACTGCCTATGATGATAATGACTATGCTCAGATGCAATACGTCAGATTGAGGTGTGGCTCTGGGAAGTAAATGAGTTGCAACATGTGAAATTAACTAGAATCAACTTTAAGAAGTTAATTAAAGTTAAAAGAACTTAAAAAAATTAATCTCTAGTGTCTACACATTCCCGCCGTGAGCACTTCCCTGGTGCTCTGAGTTTACATGCAGAATCCTCAATTGGGCATCAAATTGGGGCATTTATTCATCCTGTTGAGAAAAGTGACAGGCTCATTGAGTGGAGCCATTGGCAGCACCTCGGTCCCATCTATAGCCCCTGCACCCTGGGGAAGCCAGCAATCCTGTGGAAGTTGACAGCCCTGTCTCTTTGCTGCGCAGGGGACATATCGTATTGAATGAAGTCTTATGCCCTGTGGAAGAGGGCATCTGTCACCCATTGAATACAGGTTCTCACAGCTTCTGTTGCAGCTGATGTTACAGATCTGGTGACATAGGAATTGAGGGCTGTCCTCAGTTTCATTGTCATTGACAAGGCCCTGCGGAGATGGACCATGGCTTTAGGTCTTCATGGAGCATCTCACGTAGGTGGCCAATTGCTTCCTTTCAGTCGCTAATCTGCGCATGCAGAGCTCCTTCGACAGTTCCTCAAACGACATCTGTTCCCTGTTCACTCTCTGTGGTGGATAGTAGCAAGATTGGTTCAGTCTCTTGCCAACGTCCCTGCTTTCTCCCTCTGCTTCTCTGCCAGGTTGTCCTTCATAAACAGGAGCAAGGGATTGTCCAGTGGATAGAACTTTGTAATATTCTCATCTTCTTGCTCATATAAGTAAATGAGGGTCCTGTAAGTAATTGCTTTCAGACACTAACCGGACTTTGGTTGGCAAAGCTGGTAATTAACTGCCAAAAATGAGAGATTAGGAAAAAAATAATCTTAGAACAATTTCCAGACTGTTGGGTGAAGTTCCACAGCTTTAATAATATCTTTGTTCACCTCCTCGGATGAGAGTTATGTGTTGACCACAAGTCATAGGAACAGGAGTAGGCCATTTAGCCCCTTCGAGCCTGTTCCACCATTCAAAAGATGATGGCTGATCTGCGACCAAACTCTATATACTTGCCTTTGCCCATGTCCCTTAATATCTTTGGTTAACAAAAATATCTCAATCTCAGACTTAAAATGAACAATTGACCTAGCATCAACTACTGATGGCAGAATAAATTTCCTAACTTCTACCACTGTTTGCATGTAACTTCACTCCTGAAAGGCCTGACTCTAACTTTTAGGCAATATCCTCCAGTCCTAGACTCCCCAACCAATGGAAATAGTTATTCTCTATCTACCCTATCAGTTACATAAGAACATAAGAAATAGGAGCAGGAGTAGGCCATTTGGCCCCTCGAGCCTGCCCTGCCATTTAATAAGATCATGGCTGATCTGATCATGGACTCAGCTCCAGGTCCCTGCCCACTCCCCATAACCCTTTATTCCCTAATCGCTCAAAAATCTGTCTATCTCCGCCTTAAATATGTTCAATGACCCAGCCTCCACAGTTCGCTGGGGCAGAGAATTCCACAGATTTACAAGCCTCTGAGAGAAGAAATTCCTCCTCATCTCCATTTTAAATGGGCGACCCCTTATTTTGAGACGATGACCCCTAGTTTTAGTTTCCCCTATGAGTGGAAATATCCTCTCTGCATCCACCTTGTTGAGCCCCCTCATTATCTTATATGTTTCGATAAGATCAGTTCTCATTCTTCTGAACTCCAATGAGTATAGGCCCAACCTACTCAAACTTTCTTCATAAGTCAACCCCCTCATCTCTGGAATCAACCAAATGAACCTTCTCTGAACAGCCTCCAATGCAAGTACAGGTGCAGTGCCCTAAATCCGAAACCCTCGGGACCGAGGCCGTTCCGGATTTTGCGTTTGGCCGGATTTTGGAAACTCTTTCTGACATCATGAATCAGGAAACACCCGAGTCCAGGTTTGGGTATTTCCAGATTTCGGAACGTCAAATGGAGTGGGATGTGGGGGGGGGGGTGGTGGTGGGGGGGGTGGTGTTCACCGAGCGATGAGGTTGTCAGGAGTGATGTTTGCCGGGCGAGGAGGTCGTTGGCCGGGGCCCCGCCGCCGGGGATGAGTTCGGGTGGGCCCCGCTGCCGAGGAGGTGTCCGGGCGAGGCCTGCCGAAGAGCTGGTTGGGCAGCCCCATCGCGGAGGAGGTGTTCGGGCGGGCCAGTGAGGTAAGGGCAATGGCGGCGAGGCGAGGCTCGAGGCGTGGTGAGGGGCAGTGAGGCGACGCCCGAGTTCGGGCAGCGGCGTGGCGAGGGGCAGTGAGGCGACGCCCGAGGTCGGGCAGCGGCGTGGTGAGGGGCAGTGAGGCGAGGCCCGAGGTCGAGCAGCAGTGAGGCGAGGGACAGTGAGGCGAGGCCCGAGGTCGAGCAGCAGTGAGGCGAGGGACGGGGAGGCCCGAGGTCAGGCAGTGGCGGGACCCCGAGGTCGGCAGGCCCGACGGGTCCGGATTCCAGAACATTTAATGGATTCCGGACGACCCTGCCACCAATCGGTCCGGAGTCCGGATTCCGGAACATTTCAGATTCCGGAACTCCGGATTTTGGACACTCAACCTGTATATTCTTCCTTAAATATGGAGACCAAAACTGTACCCTGTACAGTTGCCACTTTATATTTTGAAAACTTCAATCAAATCACACATTAACTATCTAAATTCCAGGGAATACAACCCTAGTTTGTGTAATCTCCCCTCGTAATTTAACTTGGTTGGGAGGCGGGGCGGGAGGCTGGGGCATGTGGGTGGGTTTGGGAGCGGGTGTGTGGTTAAATGCGCTGAAATTGACAGGGAATCGGGAAGCCGGCTCCAACCCGCCAACTTTCGCATTTAACTGGAGCACGTTCGGCAGAAATCCCCTTGGGGGAGGTATTGATGCCAATTTAAAGCTGTTAAGAGGTAGTTAAGAGATAATTAACAGCTTTTTTAACAAGGGTTTTCAACTTTCACTGTGGGTGCACGGGTTTCCTGGGCTTCCTGGACCTCGCCAGTGAAAGCAAGGCGAGAGCACAGCGGCAATTGAGGGGACTGAACAAAAAAAAATGCATAAGTGTTGAGACCACACTCCTGCTTCCTTGCTTAAGTCAGAATGAGTGTACATTCAGGTTTTCGGCTCTGGCTGGCTTCCAAAAGGTGCAGGGCGCCATTGACTGCACAACATGTGGTAATCAAGGCACACCCACATCACCCAGGAGTGTTCATGAACCATAAGGGATTTCAGTCCATCAATGTGAAGCTTGTCTGCAACCACAAAAAGGTAATTATTCAGGTGTGTTCAAGATTCCCAGGGAGCTGCCGTGATGCATTCGTTCTGCGCTATGCCACCCTCCCTGAGCTCTTTGCACCTCCGAATTGACTAACGGGCTGGCTGCTTAGAGACAAGTGCTATCCACTTAAGACATGGCTGGTGACACCCGTGAGGAGCCCAAGCAATGAGGCCCAAGAGCATTACAATCAAAGCCATATGCCGACGAGATGTGTCATTGAGCAAGCAACTGGAATGCTGAAGATGTGCTTCAAGTACTTCGACAGATCTGGAGGCACCTTTCACTATGCACTGGCCAGGGTCTACAGCATGATTGTGGTTTGCTGCGCTCTGCACAACAAAGCTCAGCAGCTAGGTTTGGAGCTGCAGAAGGAGCAAGGCGCAGGGCACAGTGCCTCTTCAGAGGAGGAAGATGAGGAGGAGGGGGAACATCATATGGCCATGGCACCAGCAGCTGCACACATTGGGGTGGATCCATCATTGCAAGATTTAGTTAGGGTGCACCACTGTACCTATCTGGCAGCCACATGCCGAACCTATTTGACCCCCCCACCCACCATCTCCCCCAGCACAAAGCAGCCTTGCAATCAAAAAAGCATCCCTTTCACAAACACCCATTACTCAGAATTAAGTCTTGCCTTACCATTCATCAGAACTGAGAAGGCCACTTGGCAGGCTGCAGGCGAAAATGAGCAAGATTGGCAAGTGGTGCGAAGAAATTTTTATGTGGCTCAAAATGTACACATAAACTGAACAGTGTAACATGTCTAACCCATGTGCATACCCTTGTGCACAACTGCTAATTTTTCATCTTCCTTTTCCTCTACTCCTACATGATGCAACCTCTGTGGCTTTGGCTGAGGTAGAGGCAGGCTGCTCACATTCCTGCTCGAATTGCTGAGATGCTCTTGGCTGACGTCCTCTGGGTTTTGGAGCCCGTAAGGGCCCCGCCAAAGACTGCTTCGCCTGCACCTGTGCAGGGGCAGTTTCAACCATCAGGGCACGAGACAGAATGTGGAGCACTATCTGAAGGGCGATAGGGCAACGGGTGAGAAGTGGAAGCGCTTTGAGAAAAATCCCCATTTCTATGTCCCCTTTATTATCCCTCTCATGGCCCATTCACACTTCCCTGCTCGCAATGAGCCTGAAAGCACTTTGCTGCACATCAGTGGGTCGCTGAGTGGCTAAGGATCTAGCCTAGTTAAGGTGGCGTTCGGAGTGTGCAAGCCATTGGTGAGGACCTGCATGCACTTGTGTGATTGCCGCGATTGATGCTCCATGCAGGTAGCCACTCTTTCCAAGTACGAACACATCATAGCTAAGGCCTGCGACATCATGCCCCTCAGACTTGAGATGGACTCCTCCATTCTCCCTACAAGCATGCACTGTGTGGCTGGAAATCTTGCCAGAGCCTCGTACATTTTTTGCTGCTGCTCCACAATCATCCTCTTTGTTTATGGCCCAAGTGGTTCAGCATCTGCAGCAAACAGAGCAGAGCTTGGAGTGCCCTGCGTCCTCCGACGAGGACTCTCAACTGCTGTCCCCGTTTCCACCATCAGCTCTTGCTCACATGTGACGCGTGAGAGACCAAGTGACAAGACAACTATCTGTCTTACTGCTCCCACCGACGTGTGTGTATCTGAGCTGGTGCATGGTGGGCATAAGTCCTGTGACGGTGCACCCTCAGAGTTAGCAACCTGCTTTCAGGAGTCGCCGTTCTTCTCCAGCACCACATCCTCTGGGACACTTGATGAGCTTGTGGGAGATTAAAGACATGAATTAGAACTGTCAAGGTAAAATTGTTTTAAGTGAAAATTATGTACATGATCATATTTCATTGCTGACATCAAGTCAGCATGAGTGACTGTTGTATGCCATGTGTCTGTGTAATATTTAATTCGATCAGCAGGTAGCTGGGAGCTCCCTGTCTCTCCATCTCTGACCACCAGGCACGCCGACACTCCGCTTGTTATGTGTGTATTATTATGTTTGTATGTAAACCTTACCAAAATGTAAGACTTGTCACTAAGGGGCACACCTGTGGGAGACCTAAGGGTCACCTGTACATCCTGGGGCAAGCAGGTATAAACGGTGATTCACCATGCTGCTTCCCCACTCTGGAGTCTGAATAAAGAGACCAAGGCCACAACAGTTTGAGCTTGCAATACAGTCCTGTGGATTTATTCTGAACATAACAAATTGGCGACGAGTAACGAATCACGAACTTTCACATGGTAATGGCTGCCATTGGTATTCTTGGGAGATTTGTTGAGGGTGATGATTGGGAAGCCTTCGTTGAGTGTCTCGACCAGTACTTTGTGGTCAACGAATTGGACAAGGCTGAGAAAGCGACCAAGCGCAGGGCGATTCTGCTCACCATATGTGTGTCTTCAATATATGGCCTCCTCAACAATTTGCTGGCACCAGTCAAACCAACGGACAAGTCTTACACAGAGCTGTGTATGCTGGTTAGGAACACCTCAAGCCAAAGGAGAGCATCCTGATGGTATCACTTTTACACGCACCATCGCTCCGAGGGCCAGAACATGGCGAGTTTTATCACCGACCTAAGATGCCTTGCGGGACAGTGCAAATTTGCAGGATCCTTGGGGGAAATGTTGCGGGACCATCACGATAGCCCAAGCCTTTATATCCACGAGCGATAACACGCAACAGATATCTGCACAGAATCGAAGCTCACCGGCAAGTACTGTGCATAAAATAATGTTTTCAACAGGCAGAACAGCACAGGGCAGCGCCCACACGACCGCAGAGGCCAGACCTAGGCCTAGAGTGACTCAGAGTCGACCGTGGGGTGCGAATGTGTATCCATTAGCACCATGTTGGCGCTGTGGGGGCAGCTATAGAGCTCATCAATGTCAATTCAAGCCCTATGTGTGCAAGGGCTATAGAACAATGGGGCACCTCCAGCGAATGTGCAAATGATCTCTGACTCACCACGTGGCAGAGTCAGGAGAGGACGACCGATCCAGCGAGGATCACGATGAACGAGCAGGAGAGGCAACTGATCCTGAGGACGAAGAAAAAGTATATGGGATACACACCTTCACCACCAAAAGCCCTCCGATAATGTTAAAAGTTGAACTTAATGGCACTCCAGTCTCCATGGAACTAGACACGGAGGCGAGTCAATCAGTTATGAGCCAGAAGGTATTCGAGAGGCTGTGGAGCGACGAAGCACAGTGACCCAAGCTGATCCCGATTCAGGCAAAGCTGTGCACCTACACCAAGGAACTGATACCAGTTATTGGTAGTGCGGCCATAAGAGTATCCCATGAGGGAGCAGTGCACGATTTACCACTGTGGATTGTTTCAGATGATGGGCCAATGCTGCTTGGTAGGAGGTGGATGAGCAAGATTCGATGGAACTGGGAAGACCTCTGCGTACCTTCTCCAACGAACGACGTCTCCCTTTGTCAAAGGCTGAGCAAACCCCCACCATCAGCTGAACCAGGCATCGAAGTGCAGATCCCCGAGGCACAGGCCGCTCATCATGACCACGAGGAGGTGAAGATCAACCGAGCAGCGCTGCAGGCGCGGTACCTACCACTCGAAGCCGACGACCTCTTCGCGACGATGGAAGAGGCTCCAGGTTGACCATGCGGAGTGGGACTCTGCCCAAAACGATCCGAATGTGTCTTCCCGACGCCAGAGGCAAAATCCCTGGGGAGGAAGATCGCAGCAGTTGCCAACACGGACACGGACGAGAGGGCATCCAGACCACGGGACGAGAGTGCGTCCAGATCATGGGACGAGAGAGCATCAGACCACGGGACGAAGGTGCGTCCAGACCACGGGACGAGAGTGCGTCCAGACCACGGGATGAGAGTGCGTCCAGACCACGGGATGAGAGTGCGTCCAGACCACGGGATGAGAGTGCGTCCAGACCACGGGACGAGAGAGCGTCCAGACCACGGAATGAAAGAGCGTCCAGACCACGGGACGAGAGTGCGTCCAGACCACGGGACGAGAGTGCGTCCAGACCACGGGATGAGAGTCCGTCCAGACCATGGGATGAGAGTGCATCCAGACCAGGCGACGAGAGTGCGTCCAGACCACGGAATGAAAGAGCGTCCAGACCACGGGATGAGAGTGCGTCCAGACCACGGGATGAGAGTGCGTCCAGACCACGGGATGAGAGTGCATCCAGACCACGGAATGAAAGAGCGTCCAGACCACGGGACGAGAGTGCGTCCAGACCACTGAATGAAAGAGCGTCCAGACCACGGGATGAGAGTGCGTCCAGACCATGGGATGAGAGTGCATCCAGACCAGGGGACGAGAGTGCGTCCAGACCACGGGATGGGAGAGCGTCCAGACCACGGAATGAGAGGGCGTCCAGACCACGGGACGAGAGTGCGTCCAGACCACGGGATGGGAGAGCGTCCAGACCACGGAATGAGAGGGCGTCCAGACCACGGGACGAGAGTGCGTCGAGACCACGGGACGAGAGAGCATCCAGACCTCGGAACAAAGGTGCGTCCAGACCACGGGACGAGAGAGCATCCAGACCACAGGACGAAGGTGCATCCAGACCACGGGACGAGAGAGCGTCCAGACCACGGGACGAAGATGCGCCCAGACCATGAAATGAGAGAACGTCCAGACCACAGGACAAAGGTGCATCCAGACCATGGGACGAGAGAGCGTCCAGACCACGGGACGTAGGTGTGCCCAGACCACGGGACGCGAGAGCGTCCAGACCACAGGACGCGAGAGCGTCCAGATCATGGGACTAAGGTGCATCCATTCCACGGGACGAGAGAGCGTCCAGACCACGGGACTAAGGTGCATCCATTCCACGGGACGAGAGAGCGTCCAGACCACAGGACGAAGGTGCGTCCAGACCACGGGACGAGAGAGCGTCCAGACCACAGGACTAAGGTGCATCCATTCCACGGGACAAGAGAGCGTCCAGACCACGGGACTAAGGTGCATCCATTCCACAGGACGAGAGAGCGTCCAGACCACAGGACGAAGGTGCGTCCAGACCACGGGACGAGAGAGCGTCCAGACCACAGGACTAAGGTGCATCCATTCCACGGGACGAGAGAGCGTCCAGACCACGGGACTAAGGTGCATCCATTCCACGGGACGAGAGAGCGTCCAGACCACAGCACGAAGGTGCGTCCAGACCACGGGACGAGAGAGCGTCCAGACCACAGGACGCGAGAGCGTCCAGACCACGGGACTAAGGTGCATCCATTCCACAGGACGAGAGAGCGTCCAGACCATGGGACTAAGGTGCATCCATTCCACGGGACGAGAGAGCGTCCAGACCACGGGACTAAGGTGCATCCATTCCACGGGACGAGTGAGCGTCCAGACCATGGGACTAAGGTGCATCCATTCCACGGGACGAGAGAGCGTCCAGACCACGGGACTAAGGTGCATCCATTCCACGGGACGAGAGAGCGTCCAGACCACAGGACGAAGGTGCGTCCAGACCACGGGACGAGAGAGCGTCCAGACCACAGGACGCGAGAGCGTCCAGACCTCGGGACTAAGGTGCATCCATTCCACAGGACGAGAGAGCATCCAGACCACAGGACTAAGGTGCATCCATTCCACGGGACGAGAGAGCGTCCAGACCACAGGACTAAGGTGCATCCATTCCACGGGACGAGAGAGCGTCCAGACCACAGGACTAAGGTGCATCCATTCCACGGGACGAGAGAGCGTCCAGACCACAGGACGAAGGTGCATCCATTCCACAGGACGAGAGAGCATCCAGACCACAGGACTAAGGTGCATCCATTCCACAGGACGCGAGAGCGTCCAGACCACAGGACTAAGGTGCATCCATTCCACAGGACGCGAGAGCGTCCAGACCACGGGACTAAGGTGCATCCATTCCACGGGACGAGAGAGCGTCCAGACCACAGGACTAAGGTGCATCCATTCCACGGGACGAGAGAGCGTCCAGACCATGGGACTAAGGTGCATCCATTCCACAGGACGCGAGAGCGTCCAGACCACAGGACTAAGGTGCATCCATTCCACGGGACGAGAGAGCGTCCAGACCACAGGATGAAGGTGCATCCAGACCACGGGACGAGAGAGCATCCAGACCACAGGACAAGGGAGCGTCCAGACCATGGGACAAAGGTGCATCCAGACCATGGGACGAGAGAGCGTCCAGACCACGGGACTAAGGTGCATCCATTCCACGGGACGAGAGAGCGTCCAGACCACAGGACGAAGGTGCGTCCAGACCACGGGACGAGAGAGCGTCCAGACCACGGGACTAAGGTGCATCCATTCCACAGGACGAGAGAGCGTCCAGACCACAGGACGAAGGTGCATCCAGACCACGGGACGAGAGAGCGTCCAGACCACAGGACGAGAGAGCGTCCAGACCACGGGACTAAGGTGCATCCATTCCACGGGACGAGAGAGCGTCCAGACCACAGGACGAAGGTGCGTCCAGACCACGGGACGAGAGAGCGTCCAGACCACAGGACGCGAGAGCGTCCAGACCACGGGACTAAGGTGCATCCATTCCACAGGACGAGAGAGCGTCCAGACCACAGGACTAAGGTGCATCCATTCTACGGGACGAGAGAGCGTCCAGACCACAGGACTAAGGTGCATCCATTCCACGGGACGAGAGAGCGTCCAGACCACAGGACTAAGGTGCATCCATTCCACGGGACGAGAGAGCGTCCAGACCACAGGACGAAGGTGCATCCAGACCATGGGACAAAGGTGCATCCAGACCATGGGACGAAGGTGCGTCCAGACCATGGGACAAGAGCGTGTCCAGACCATGGGACAAGAAGGCATCCAGACCATGGGATGAGAGAGCATCCAAACCATTGGACGAGAGAGCATCCAGACCATGGGACGAGAGAGCGTCTAGACCACGGGAGGGCGCTGCAACGGAACGGAGGAATGTGTTGCCCAGCAAAGAAGACGACTGGGTTTGGGGCAAAGGTAAAAGGGCGGCCACTGAGAAGGCAAGGAATCCCACACGTTCCAATAAGTTGTTTGCATTATGTAACCCATGTGAGCGGTCTTTCCCGGCCAATGATGTACCATTATATGGGGTCAGGGGGTCCTTACAGCAAGCCAAAGTAGCAGGCGAACACCAACCGGTCGTATATGTTTCTGACAAACTACTTGTAACAAGTGATGTGTTATCACACGGGGTCGGGTGTGTTGTACAGTAAGCCGAAGTAGCGGGCGAACCCTAACCAGTTGTATATGTAACTAACAAAGTATTCGTAGCAAGTGAGATGTTACTGCACGGGGTCGGGAGTGTTGTGCAGCAAGCAAAAGTAGCGGGTGAGCCCCAAACGATTGAACATGTATCCAATAAGTTAACCAAGGCAGCAGCCTGTGTTCACGGGACTAAAGAGACGTACCAAAGAGTGTCCCAATATGTGCTCAAGTCAGACAAGCTGCCCATCCCACAAGTTTGGGAGAGCAGAGGCACCATTATCGATGCGTTGTTTCAAGAATGTCTAACACTGTCTGTGCACTGTAACATGATCCGCCACGGGCCAGTCACTGAGGACAGTACTAATGCCCTTGGTTGGCCACCGTTGCCCACCACCAGGGTGGAAACGGCGCAGCCTGCAGACCCACTCACGGTTGTGGAAGTGTTAGAAAGCGAGGGGTCAACCGTAACGGCCCCCCAGTCTAGGACCTGGACCAGCCACGATCCCATGTTACCGCCTGCCAAAGGTGAACTGCTAGACGGAATGTTGCAACTTATACGTCGCAAAGACGATAGACCCATCCCAACAATGCAAAGTAAGGCAGGACGGCTACACACAGTCGGTGGTCCGGGGCCCCCATACTATGGCCCAGGATCCATGGGGACCACTAGGCCTCCCGCCACCCCCGAAAGTCTCAAGGCCATTGCGGCCATCCTGTCTTGCTAGACCTCAGGATCAGCGACAATAGTCCGGAGCAGGCAGCCCAAATCACTAAACCTAGCACCATGTGTGTCACGGTAGACTGCCTGCAGACCCGGCTATCCTGGGTGCTACGCAGTCACCAGACAGAATCACTCAGAACCGAGCCTTCTGTAGGCCATCAGCAGAGAATGCACCATGATCGCATGGCACCCCACGCGACATCAGAATAAGTGATGTAGACCGTGTTCAGGGCCCCAGTTGAGCCGCTAGCACTGCATTAGCCAAGGGGGGAATGGAGTGTATGTGATGAAAATGAAGCATTTGATTGTAAAACCATGTACTGGGCTAACGTGTAAAGCATTTGGACAAGACCAAACTGCGGATGACAGATAACCAGGAACCACTGTGAAAGGACCTGGCCCCCAGCGACCCACTAACACGATCAACTTCCCCGTCAACCACGAGGATGAACCCACCACGTCAGGACTTCAACCCAGGCAATCGACCCGGGGACGAGGGGCGCCAGATCGCCTCAACTTGCAAATAACTTCCACATAAGATTTTGGAGGGAAGTGATGTTATGTATGTATGTAGACCTTACCCAAATGTAAGACTTGGCACTAGGGGGCACACCTGTGGGAGACCTAAGGGCCACCTGTGCACCCTGGGGCAAGCAGGTATAAAAGGTGATTCACCATGCTGCTTCCTCACTCTGGAGTCTAAATAAAGAGACCAAGGTCACAACAGTTTGAGCTTGCAATACAATCCTGTGGATTTATTCTGAACATAACACAGCTCATTTCAAGAGCCTCCTCCTCTGCTGCTGTCAGTGTGGCGATGATTGGATACCCACCTCTGGTTCTCTGCCTCTCCCTGGTGTTCTGTGCTTTCTTCTCCTGTGAGGAGGGAAAGAAGAGACCTTTGAGTGAGAGTCATGGAATGAGTGAAACGGTGGATGGACAACAGCTGTTGAGCGTGATAATGAGGGAGAGGCGTGACATTGCATTAAGAAGGGGATGAGTGTCAATGGTGGATGGACAGATGGGGTTGTGAGGAAGTGCATAGACAGAGAGTGATGGGCGCATCAGCAAGGTACATTGGTGTAAGGAGTGATGTGCAGGAGTAGGTGCGGAAGGCAGAGTGAGGGGGTTGGGGTGACATGCACATCAGGATGTAGTTGAATGTGCCGCTGCACTCGCCTTTCCTGTATTCATTAAGTCATTAAAGCACTTCTGCACTGTATCCAGGAGCATGGCACCACACCCCTGCTGCTGACCTCCTCTCCGATCTTTAGCTTCTTCCTCCCGTCAACAGGGAATAATATATCGCTGCGGGCCCTTACACCTCGCAGCATCATTGTGGCAAGGCACAGCCTTTTCATGTTGATACTCCATTCTTTATTCCTTCCTCTGTTTCTCCCACCTCCACAATCTTTCAACTGTCATCTTTGCAGTGTTCCTTTAAATACCTCAGCTGAAATTAGTTTTTTTGATTATTTTCTGTACCTGTTGCGACATTTTACCATTATCAGTAAATGGGCCCCCAATTCTCTGGACCGCCACTGTTTCCAGTTTTTCACCATTTGGAAACTGCTCTGATCTATCCTTTTTAGGTCCAACGTGGATGACCTCACACTTGCCTATATTAAAATCCATTTGCTACAGTTTTGTCCATTCACTTAATCGATTAATATCTCTTTGAAATTTTATACTTCCACCTACACTGCTTAAAATGCCGCCTATCTTTGTGTCATTGGCAAACTTGAATATGTGGCTCTCTATCCCATCATCTAAATCATTAATAAATACGGTGAATAGTTGAGGCCCCAACACAGATCCCTGCAGGACACCACTCGTCATTATCTCGATCCTCTGTCTCCTGCCGCTCAGCCCAATTCGTAACCAGATCAATAATTTGCTTTCAAACACATATAAAATTCACAGGAGCAAAATTGGGCTAGGTAGTGCCTGTTTTTTGAGCGCTTTGAATGGTGCCCTTAGGATTCCAAAATGGCATCTGCGGTGCACCTGTGCACTTCTGATGCAAAGCGTGCCAGATGTCATCTTGGTAAAAGGGTTATCGCACGTACACTTAACTTCTGCCGGAGGTATGCAGAGAAGACGGGTCATGATATTAATCAGCATGCAAAGCTGATATGACACCAACACTGCCATTTTGCAGCTCCACACTGCAGCCGATGCCATCTCTTAACCTCACACAGCTGAACACGCATTAAACAACATGAAGGACATCCACCAGTGCTATTTAAAGCGTTCATCAACTACTTCCAGGTTAGTTGCTGGTTGATTTCGTCTGGTTGTTGCTACAATTCTACATGTTTTTGTTGCTTTCCATAGTTGTTTCAAGTTTCAAAAGTCTACAGGGAGTGGTGTGGCAGGTGTTGAAGTATTTTTGCTGACTTCAAGTCTTCTGCACAAACCGGTTGCTCCCAGACATGGGTGCCCCAGTAGGCCTTCCTCTTGGAATTGACCATGACTGGGAGAATGAGTAAAGATCATACAGAGTAGGTCAAGCTGCTAGAAGAGGGAGGAGGAAGTCAGGGGAGAAGGACTCTCAGCAGGAGAGCATTTCCACCCAGGGTGTTCAGGGAGCAATTCCCCTACTTGAACCTCAGTGACAACCAACGTTTGAGACATTTCGCTTCACTAAGGAGGGCATTGCTGAAATCTGCTGCAACCACAACGCCAACCCCACAGCAGGGCAAGAACCGCATTACTATTGGCTGTGAAGGTGACTATGGCCATGAACTTTTTATGCATCTAGCTCCATCCAGGCTACTGCTGGAGATATCAGCAACATCTCACAGTTTTCAGTGCACTGTTGCATAAGGGAGATCACTGACGCTCTCTATTCAAAGAGAGATAACTTAATTTCATTCCCTCTTGCCAGAGGGAAGCAGGCAGAGCGAGCGCGACAGTTTGCTCGGATTGCCGGCATCTCCATGGTGTAGGGAAAAAAATCAAAGAGCAAGTTATTATTTAAATGGAGAAAGATTGCCGCAGTACAGTGGGACCTGGGGGTACTTGTGCATGAAACACAAAAGGTTAGCATGCAGGTACAGCAAGTGATCAGAAAGGCCAATGGTATCTTGGACTTTATTGCAAAGGGGATGGAGTATAAAAGCAGGGAAGTCTTGCTACAGCTATGCAAGGTATGGTGAGGCTACACCTGGAATACTGCGTGCAGTTTTGGTTTCCATATTTACGAAAGGATATACTTGCTTTGGAGGCAGTTCAGAGAAAGTTCCCTAGGTTGATTCCGGGGATGAGGCAGTTGACTTATGAGGAAAGGTTGAGTAGGCTGAGCCTCTACTCATTGGAATTCAGAATAATGAGGGGTGATCTTATCGAAACGTATAAGATTATGTGGGGACTTGACAAGGTGGATGCAGAGAGGATGTTTCCACTGATGGGGGAGACTAGAACTAGAGGGCATGATCTTAGAATAAGGTGCCGCTCATTTAAAACAGAGATGAGGAGGAATTTCTTCTCTCAGAAGGTTGTAAATCTGTGGAATTTGCTGCCTCAGAGAGCTGTGGAAGCTGGGACATTGAATAAATTTAAGAAATAGACAGTTTCTTAAACGATAAGGGGATAAGGGGTTATGGGGAGCGGGTGGGGAAGTGGAGCTGAGTCCATGATCAGATTAGCCATGATCTTATTAAATGGCGGAGCAAGATCGAGGGGCCGTATGGCCTATTCCTGTTCCTATTTCTTATGTTCTTATGTTCTTATGTAAAGCTAGATTGCCATATTATGGAGCTTTGCCTTCTGTATACTATTTCTGATTTGGTTGCTGTTTTTAACCTTGATTAATTGAACTTTGTGTATTATTGCTGGTGTTTTTTTTTTCTGAAGCTTTCTGCTGGCTTCCTTCAATTCAACACTCCTTCTTTGCACACCTCCCACAGCAGTAGAGATAAATGTTGGCTAGAACACCAAAAGTCTACAGCTCTAGTTGGAATATTGTCATGGGATCTTTTTCATTCACCTGAGCAGGCCATCAGGGCCTCAATTTACTGATCCAGATTTTGCAGTCAGTGCCGAACAAACAGCGCAAGCTTACACTTACACTTGCCTGCAGAATATCTGTGGGGTTTTGCACTGGAACTTGCTGTGATTAGAAAGCCATTTTGGCACACCGCCCGCTACAAGGGATCTGGGAACTGTGTGAACAGGAAAAGCAACTGTGTGCCTCTTTAACCAATCAGATTGAAGAATCCTCACTGAGCCATGTGGAGTAGGGTTTTAACTTGGGTCGGAAGACAGGGATGCTGGATTGTGGTCGAGAAACCCAGGAGAACAAGTTTCCCTCAGGAGCTGCCAAATTTAACGGCAGGGCCTGACTAACATTTTTTACTCTCTTCCCTACCCCCATCCCGCAGCCAGCCAGATTGAGAGGCTTGCTGGCTTTCAGATAGGTAGACCTGTGTCACCAGGCCACAGCCGGGGAGCCAGGGAACCGGGCAGCAGCACACAGGGAAGGAGGTAAAACCGTTAAAACCGGAAGTGGCGGTTTGGAGACGAGTTGGGGTCGGGATTCAGATTTCTACCACTTTAATCTCTCACTCGATCCAACTCCGGCACATTTTTGGGGTTAAAATTGCCCCCGCAGAGTCTGAAAGGAAGTGTAAGTTAATTCAATGGACTAGACTTTCCATTTACCACCATTACCGCCCATATCTCAGTGGTAATCAGGCGGTATGAAGATATCGAGCCATCCATACCACTCGATTACCGTCAAGATCTAAAGCCACTACTTTCGCCTGTTTTCCTCTCGGCGGTAGCGGTGGCAGTAGTGTGCGGCAGCGGGCGGTCTCAGTCCTTGTGTAAGCAAGCGTATGCGTGATTTTTCTTTTTTCCCGCGTTTCAGGGGTCAGGGGTCAGCCCACGCATGCACAGTTGAGGAAGGGAGGGGTAAATAGAGAGAGGGAAAGGAGAAATCGTGGAGCAAGCAGCGTGTTAGGAATAGAGCGATAGAGAGAAAGACATCACCTGCAAATCTAGAAGAAAAAGATTATTTATCGTAAAATGAATATTAATAATATAAAAATAATCACCCAACTAAAAAATGGATGTCGAGGCCGAGGCAAAGATAGGAGGGAGGAAAAGGGTGAAGAGGTTTCTGATGGATACCCAAGCTGCCTTGGTCCACAAAGTGGAGGCGCGCTAGGACCGATTGACCCGGGGTGGTGGTGACTAAAGAATATTGGCAGGAATTGCCGAGGCGGTGTCCTCGGTTGCCCAGATCCGTCGGGCCCAGTCCAGTGCCGCAAGCGCTGGAACGGCATTGTTTCGGTCGCATGAGTAAGTAATAACTTTAATAGCTTTAATCATGCGATGATTCATTAGTTAAAATGTAAAACTGCCATACAGTGAATTTGTTACTATCAACGAAGTTATTATGTTGTTTTCCTGCAATTAATAAGGTGTGTTCATTACGCATCACTTGGATGCTAACGGTGCATTAATGGGACAGTGTTGAAAGACATTGGGGGTGGTTACTCGTACTTGGGCAATTAACTTAAACCATGCTATTGTCAGCTTTGCAGAAAAAAATCAATTTCAACAGAGGCGAGCGTTGGCGCACGGGAGGAGGTCCTGCAGAGCTGGAAGAGCTTACGGACCTGGAGGAGTGGGCCGTAGCCCTCACAGGGGCGCATGATCGCTCGGCCACCTGTGGGGGTGCAGATCCGGTGCTGACGCCATGTAAGTAACACATGATCCCTGGGACGTGCATAATGTATAGATTATAATGTACTGTAATACTTGTACCATCATGAAATATTATTATAATGCCATGCAGTCTCTGTAAATTCTGTTCATGTTCATTGCATGTAGCATCTCTCGGTGATGTATAATGCAGTAATGTTGCGCCTCTTCATATGTCTGCACAATGTAAGCGTTAAAATATTACCCTGACCCTCCTTCCCCCCTCCCTCCCTTCCTTGGCCTTCTGCTTACCTCTTCTCTTTTGTTTTCTAGCTGAACAGGAGCACGCAGTCGACACAGGGGAGCAGGAGGAGGAGGATGATGACGAGTGAAGAATGTCCGACCCACCCCAGGAAGTGGAATTAGAAGAAAGGGGGTCGTCCATTGAAGGGTCCCTCATGCCTGCGACCACCTCTTCCTCAGCCTAACCCTAAGCAGTGTGCAGCAGGGCACACCAAGTGTTACAGCCCCCGTGCCTAATCTGTTGAGGCTGATTCGGCAGGAGAGGCATGCTGCAAGACAGGAAGATGCCGAAATGGACATGGTTGCGCTGTCTAGGGCGAGCGTCGACATCGGCCGATTGGTCCTCCAGGCAATAGGTGCACTCACCGGAATCATCGCAGCGCAATCAGCGTGCCAAACGGCAGTCGGTGGAACCGGCCGAAGTTACTGAACCCCAAGGTGTCGTGTCACCATTGCAGACAGCACATGGGAGTCAGGAGCATGGCGATACTTCTAGCTCCGAAGACGGGTCGTCAGACTCTACCCCTTCTCCAGATTCCACACACTTGGCGCTGCCACCATCACCCCCACCCACTGCAGCTGCGCTCAGGGCACACTGCTGCACAACGCACTGGTCGCAACTCAGACAGGGGTCGGGGTGAATCCCCAAAACATTTGGGGGTCAGATGGAAGGAGGGGGAAAGGCGGTGGTCGCAGGTAGATTTGTTGGCAGGTTGGGGGGGCGGAGGGGTTGTTTATTAGGAAAATACCCAAAAAACTATTTGCTGCTTTGTTTACTATTTGTTGGGTGGGCGTTGTTGTTTTTTTATTATGAAAACTTGTTTACTGTTTAGGGTTTTGTGGGTTTAAAGTGTTTACTTTTTTCAATCTTGTAAAAATATTTTTCAAAATTTACTTTTAAAAGAATTATTTATTATTTATTACAATTTATAACATTTTATTGAACTTAACAATTTTTATGCTGTGTCTCACTCACTTTTACTAAATGAGGGGTCAACAATCAACAAGGGTTACAAACAATGGACATTTTAACTGAACTCTTAACCGTTCAAGCAAAGCGTTCATTTATGAGCTGCTGACATAACAGTTTTGCTGCTACGTAACTGCCACAGGACTTCTCCTGCGGTGTAGGGGTGGGTGGTATCATGGTTTCATCGCCAGACTCTTCCTCGACCTCCTCTTCCTCCCCTTCCTCTTCCACTTATCTAACTGCCTCATCTACTATGTTCTGAGGTGGTCCCGCAGTCCCCAGTGACATTTCCTGTCCCCTTCTGATTGCCAATTTGCAACATGCAACACACCACAATGAACTCAGAGATCTGCTCAGGGTGGTATTGAAGGCTGCTTCCAGAGTGATCCAGACATCTGAAGCGCTGCTTCAGCACTCCAATTGTCTTTTTGACGATATTGCGTGTGGCTATATGGCTGTTATTGTAGCGATGCTCGGCACCTGTCTGGGGCTTACGGAGGGTGGTCAAGAGCCAGGTGGCGAGACCGTATCCTTTGTCACCCAGCATCCAGCTCTGACCTTGTGGCTGACTATTAAAGAGGCTGGAGACAGTGCTCTCACGCAAGATGTGTGCATAATGAATGCTCCCTGGAAAATTGGCATCTACTGCCATGATTATTTGATTGTGGTCGACAACGAGCTGCACGATCACGGAGTGGAATACCTTTCAATTCCGAAACACCTCCTCATCCTCTCAGGGTGCTTGCAGGGCGATGTGCGTACAGTCTATTGCACCCTGGACCTTAGGGAAGCTTGCTATTCTCGAGAAACCCAGAGCCCTCTCACTCTGTGCCTCCCTGGTCATTGGGAAGTTTATAAAGTTAAACCTTTGTGTGTAAAGCGCTTCTATCACCTGCCGAATGCAGCAATGTGTGGCATGCTGAGAGATGCATCAAATGTTGCCAGCTGATGCCTGAAAGTCGCCCGATGCATAGAATGAAAGTACTTCAGTGACCTTAACCTCAACAGGCAGTGCGGTCCTGATGGTGCTGGTAGGCTGCAAGTCTCCCTTAATTAGCTGGCATATCTCACTGATGACCTCCTTTCGGAAGCGCAGCCTTATAACGCACACTTTATCGGACAAGTCCAGGTATGATTGCTTATCCCTGTAAGTGTGTTGGGTGTAAGGTCTCCTCCTCCTCAGCAGTCTGCCACCTCTTTGATTGGGCACATAATGCTCTTCAATAAACCTTCTCCCATCTCTATTCTGCAGCATGTAATTAGTTAGCAGTACTGGAGCAGGCCCCATTTGTTTAAAAGTCCTCTAAACTGTCAAAAAATTATTCAAATTTCCTTCAACTATCATAAAATTAAAGCAGATACACTACTATATCCTCAAATTATAAGTATTCATTTCAAACACCCATAAAATACACTAAAAAATGATTTAAATGTCACCTACGATTAAAAGCAGCCTTTACATCCGATTTCAAAATGGATCCATACCGCTGGGTTAGGGGCAGTTAAGTGTATCGTTTTCAGGGTGGTTATAATTGCCGGCGGTATTTTGGGCGGTATTTCAGTGAAATGCCGAAATCAGCGCCGGGCGTAGTCATCACATGTACAAAAAGTGAAATAAAGAGAGGCAAAGAAAGATGGGATTAAGAGAGAGATAAAAGAGACAGAGAAAAAGTTAAAAATAAAATCATTTAATTTTTTTAAACCTCCAACAATAATTAAAATCTGAAGGAATGAGACTCCACATTTTTAAAAGTAAATTATCAGAGATGTTGTTTGGCAGTAATTAAGACTTGGCACACCATTACTAATTTACTTATACTGGAATGGAGAAGCCCCAACATTTTCTGGAATGTTTAGTGGGTATCTATCACGTAAGTACAGCAATTTCACACCCTTCCGGGTGTTTCAATGGCGAGTCTCTCAGTGAGATGCAGTTATAGTGAAGCTTATGGAGGAGCAGGACAACTCGCACAACAACTTCTGGATTTCTGTGCTTAACTGCGCATGTGCAGTCACCGGAAGTTGCTGCCAGATTTACTCTTGAACAATGGTGAGGGCTAACAGTTATATTTACCTAAAAATCCAGGTCATTGTCTCATCCAAAAGTGTAGCATTCTCTCAGAATGGCATTGAAGTTTAACCCTAGATTGTGTGCTCAAGTCTCTGGAGTGGGGCTTGAGCCCACAACCTTCTAATTCAGAGACAAGAGCACTCACACTGAGTCAAGGCTGAATCAAGCATGAGCCTTAAGCAGAATCCACCAATAAAGGAAAAGGGGAATGAATCAAATTGATGCAAGTATATGGGCCCAAGTTTCGGGCCGCGCCTAGAACGGCGCAGCCCCGACCTGGACACCCGTTTTTCGCGACCGAAAGTGCGCCTGAAAAATATCTGCAAATTCTCCGGCTCCCTGCAGGTCCTTTGGAGCTTGGCGTGGCGCAGCACGAGCTGTGGGGGGCGGAGCCAGGTCCCTGCGCTGAAATCAGTGCCGGGATCTCTGCACATGCACGCTACAGTGCAGGCGCATGTGCAGTAGCTCCAGGCGCCTGAAGCTATGTGGGAGGGGCCCGAAGCACGCCGCCCCTAGCTCTGGCCGAATGGCCTCACTGGGGCGGCAAGATCAGGCTGCACCTCCCTCGTCCAGCTACTGCTCTGGCTCCAGCTTCCTCCCCTGTTCAGCTGGCTCTCTCAACCCCCGCACCTGCCCCCACCCCCAGCTCCCGCTCTGCTCCCCCCACAGCTCCCGCTCGGACACCCCCCCAGCTCCCTCTTCAACCCCCCCGCCCCAGCTCCCGCTCCGCTCCCCCACCAGCTCCCGCTCCACTCCCCCCCTCAGCTCCCGCTCCGAACCCCCCCCAACTCCTGCTCCGACCCCCACCACCTCCCGCTCCGCTCCCCCCCCAGCTCCTGCTCCGACGACCCTCCCAGCTCCCGCTCCAACAACCCCCCCCAGCTCCTGCTCTGCTCCCCGCCTCCAGCTCCCGCTCTGACGATGCACCCTCCCAGCTCCCGCTCCAACGACCCCCACCCCCCAGCTCCCGCTCCGATGACAAACCCCAGCTCCCGCTCCGACGACCCTCCCCCAAGCTCCCGCTCCGACGACCCCCCGCCCCCCCCCCCCCAGCTCTGGCTTCCCCTGGCCACCTACCTTTAACTCCAGTCCGCTCCCTCTTGCTTCAGCGGGGCCCGTTCAGCCTCCTCCCTCTCCTGTCTCCCTCCCTCTCCCCTCCCTCTCCTCTCCCCCCCACCTCCCTCCCTCTCCTCTCTCCCCTCTTCCTCTCCTCCCCCTCCCCCTCTCCTCTCCCCCCTCCCTCCCCCCTCTCCTCTCCCCCCTCCCTCCCCCTCCCTCCCTCTCCCCAACCCTCTCTCTCCCCACCCCTCCCTCTCCCTCGCTCTCCCCAACCCTCTCTCTCCCTCCCTCTCCCCACCCCTCCCCTCCCCCCTCCTCCTCCTCTCCCCCTCCTCCTCTCCCCCTCCCCATCCCACCCTGCCTCCCCCTCCTCCCCCCTCCTCCCCTCGCTGTCAGAAACACATAGACACTGACAGACAGAGAGAGAGAGAGACACACAGACAGACAGAGAGAGAGAGAGAGAGACACTGACAGAGATAGAGAAGGTGCTGTCCCAGCACGCTGTTGGAGGGCTCCCGGTGCTGCAGTCGGTGAGTAGAAATATTTTTATTTTTTTATTTTTTTATTTTTTTTATTTTTTATTAATTTTTTTTGATTGATTTATTGGTTGATTTATTGATGTATTTATCATTTATTATTGATGATGGCTCTTCATTTGTAAAACTGAAGTGTTTAATGTTTGTAAACTTCCCTTTCCCCCCCCCGCCCCCCCTCCCCCCCCCACACCACCCCCCTCCCCCCCCGTTCCCTACGCCTGATTTTGTAAGTGTAGGCAAGGTTTTTCTGAGCGTACAAAAATCTACACTTACTCCATTCTAAGTTAGTTTGGAGTAAGTTTTCACTGCCTAAACTTTCAAAACGGGCGTAAGTGGCCGGACACGCCCCCTTTTGAAAAAAAAATCTGTTCCAAACTGAAACTGTTCAACTGGCTAGAACTGGAGCAAACTAAATGCCGAAAATTGCAATTTCTAAGATGCTCCATTCTAAACCAGTTGCTCCAAAAAAACAGGAGCAACTCAGGCCGAAACTTGGACCCTATATGTTGTAATTCTTTTGGTCACCATCTTGCTTTCTCCACTAAACTGAACAATTACTGTTGAAAATAAGCTTTGCAGCAAAATAAAGATTTTAAAAATGACAAAAGTTCCAAGAAAATGACTAAACTTACCTAGCATCTTCTCTGTTTGAAATTTGTGTAACATAAATATTTTCCATTGGAGACCTATGTCTATGTGGGAAGCCTGCTGCAAGTTTCTAGACACAGTAATGTCAGCTGAAGAGATTCAACGGGTCAGCAGGATGCACTAGTGTTCACAATGTTTAGATTGTTTTATGATTTACTGCAAGATTGGCTGTTCACAGAGCATGCAATGACTTGCTGTTTGTAAACCCCATTCCTCCAATGGAAAATTGCTAAGAATGAAAATCCCAGAGAAATCATTGAAAGTAAGAAAAGTTATTGTTTTTATATAAACATCAGAACAAGGTAAAGCATGATCTCTTCAAAATTTAAGAGATCAAAATATGTAGACCATATACTAGCTGATCTCCTATAACTGCAGTTGACAAGTGCAATAAAAGGGCTGAACACAGACATAGTGAGGGTAAAACTGATGAGTGGGAAAAGACTCAGGCTGGAATGACTCAAAGTTAACATGTAAAGAAAGAAAGACTTGCATTTATATAGCATCTTTCACAACCACCGTATTGTGTCTGTAAGCACTCTAATAATGACTCCACGAGGTAAGGGATTGTACTTAAACTGTGGTGACCTTAGTCCATTTATTACAGCTCCTGAGTGAGGGTACAGCATGGTGAGCTCCCTTTTATACCTGGTTATCTGTCGTGTACAGGTGACCCCTAGGTCTCCACCAGTTGCACCCTCTTGTGGTACAAGCATAGTGTATACAGTGTGAAGGTACATCCAGTAGTCTTATGCAACTGTACATTGAGTGTACAGGGAATATACTTATGTTATACATACACAACATCACTCTCCCCTAAGTCTTGTGCCACTGGCCTTTGCATTGTGTGCTCTGGCCCTAGACTTGAGTGCCCAAAGCCCTTGCACATTGTCTATGCTTTGGCTTGGCTCTCTCCCTGTTGACTCCCAAGTCCTTATTGCCACAACATTGGGAAATGGTCAGCAGTGGACGGTTAGAGGTTGCAGTGGGGGTTGAGTGGGTTCTGGTTGTCATCCATGTGTGTCCATGGCTACATACATCCATTTCCCCCGCCCCCCTCCCCCCATACATAGACCATGTATGTGGCTCTCAACACCTGCATGTGCATACATGTACAGAAAGAAAGAACAAAAAAAACATAGGATTAATTACATCACTGATTGGGTTCTGCAGTAGTGGAACAAGTACATTTTACAGGTAAGGTACATATGTGGTATCACAGTCTTGTCCCTGGGTTGTGTAGGTGCAGGTGAGGGACGCTAGTTCCAGAGTGACCGGACTGTGTCCAGGTTGTCTGATGGCAGCGCTGCGCCTCCTGCCAGCTGGGTGGACTTAGATTGCTCACCTGGCTGAGTCTCAGGACCTTTGCCGTTGCCTAGTGGTGGGCAGAGCCACAGGAGTGTGTGACCTCCCTGTCCTCCTTTGAGAGCTGCGCTGTCTCCCTGCTGCCCTTCAGCGATAGTGGGAGCCTAGTCATCCCAGGTCCCGTTGGGAGAGCTGGAGGGTGCTAGCCTCTTGCTCCCAGTACTGGCCCTGGTGGCCAGAGAGGTCGAGCCGATCAGGGGCAGGGTTACCGGTAGTGGTGCCTTTGACGTCCGCTGATCGCTGGCTCTGCAGCTGGTATGCTCCCTCTGTGTGTGGCCACACTCCCTGGGGCATCACATTGGTCTCAGAGGCGCAGGCTACATGATCGGGTAGCCCGCTGGACCTGGATGCTTCCGACGGGAGGTTGCCCTTGGTTTTGTCGGCGTACATGTAGAACCCAGCATTGCACATCATTGCTTCATTTACTGTCATAATACATTGGCTCCGACCACAATCACCCGACTCAACATGGTTAGTTACATTTACATACTTGCATTTGCCAATTACATCGCTTACATATGTATCACCGGCATCGCTGTACAAAGAGTGGAACTGTCCCTTTAATTGTGATGGGCTGCCGTTCTCCTTTAAGAGGGCTTACAATCTTTACCCCGAATCCGGTTCGCTGCTCGGCATCATGTGTTGCTCCATCAACGCTGCCCCTCGTGGTACGGCCGCCGCCATCTTTATGGTGCAGGCGCTACCTTCTTTCTCTCCATGAGGTAGGCTGCGGTGAACCTGTTTTCCCCAGGTTCTGCCACGGAAGCAGGGAAGTTACTTTCTGCGCCGATTTTCTTCCTTCAGAGTCCTGCCACTGGAGCCTGGAAGGTGAGGCCGGGTCGTTTCGGCTGGATCATCTCGCAGTTAGGTTGAGCGGTCTGTGTCGTCTCCACGCAGTCGAGTTGAGCGGTTGGTTTCTCAGGTTTTGTACTGGATCCAACTTTGGGGCCGCGTAGGACGTCGATCGCCAGAGACTGGAGGTTTTCCCAGCTCCAACGGATTTGTTTCATCCACCTTCTTCCTAACAGCGTTGGACCATCCTCAACAACGATCCACAAATGTAACTTGTGCATCGCGCCATCATGGGACACCTGGACATCCATGTTGCCAACGACTGGGATGGTGTCATTTGTGTAGGTGAGCAGCTTCACTTGGATCGGGATCATTTAAGGTAATTCGATTGGATTATCCCAGAGTTTCTCAAAGGCCGCCTGATTCATCAGTGACTGGCTCGGCCCTGTGTCCACTTCCATCGTGACTGAAACATCGTTGATTTCGACTTCCATTTTCAACAGAGAACTCTAGGTGGTGCAGGTAAACACTCCGTACACATCATCGTGGGGCTGAGCTGCCTCATGGACTCTCTTTTCGTCGCCGCTGGAGTCCAGATGATCGGCCAACTCTTCATCGACTCGGTGAGTACAATTTCTCTTGCACATTCGCTGGAGGTGGCCCTTCGTGTTACAGCCTTTGCAAGTATAGTCTTTGTAGCGGCACTGATGGGCCCTGTGATTTCCTCCACAGCGCCAGCATGGGGCTGGCTGGTTGGCCCCATGTGGCGGACTCAGAGTTACGGGACTCGGGGTTCTGTTCTCTCTACCCTGAGAGAGACTATGTTCAGCAGCCTTGCCTCTAAAAGGCGCCAGTCGGTTCATAGTACTTGCCGTGTTAGAGTCCTTGGGGTGAGTCATCTGCTTGGAATCGCAGGCTGAGACCATGAATGCCTGGCTCACGTTAATTGCCTTCTACAGGGTGACCGTGGTGTCCGCAGAGAGCAGCCTGTGGAGAAGGCCCTCGTGGCCGATTCCAATAACGAAGATATCCCACAGCGCTTCGGTGAGGTGGTCGCCAAAATCACACAGTGCAGCCAATCGTCTGAGGTCTGCAGCATATTTTACGATTTCTTGGCTTTCGGGCCACCGTTGTGTGTAGAACCGGTGTCTGGCTGTGAGGATGCTCTCTTTAGGTTTGAGCTGTTCCTGTATCATTGTTACGAGATCTGCATATGTTTTGGTTGTTGTCTTCTCTGGGGCTAGCAATTCCCTGATGAGGCCATAGACGGTGGGCCCACAACTGCTGAGCAGGATGGCTCTGCGCTTATCAGCCAGCGAGGTCGGTGTGACTCCAGTCAGGTCGCTCGCGATGAAAATGTGTTCGAGCTTTTCCACAAAGGCCTCTCAATCTTCCCCATTGGCGAATTGTTGAAACATGCCAAGGTTAGCCATTTTTTGCATGAAAATTCGTAATCTCGTCGCCAGTTATTGTGTCTGTAAGTACCCTAGGCAAGGGATTGTACTTGAACTGTGGCGACATTAGTCCATTTATTGCAGCTCCTGAGTGAGGGTACAGCATGGTGAGCTCCCTTTTATACCTGGTTACCTGTCGTGTACAGGTGACCCCTAGGTCTCCACCAGTTGCACCCTCTGGTGGTACAAGCATAGCGTATATAGTGTGAAGGTACATCCAGTTGTCTTATGTAACTGTACACTGAGTGTACAGGGAGTATATTTATATTATACATACACAACATACCGGATGTCCCAAAGTCCTTCACAACCAATTAAGTACTTTTGGAGTGTAGTCGCTTTTGTAATGTGGGAAACATGGCAGCCAATTGCGCAGGAGCAAGCTCCTAAAAACAGCAACATGATAAAAGCCAGATAATCTGTTTTTATTATATTGATTGAGAGATAAATATTGGCCTGTACACCAGGGATAACTCTCCTGCTCTTCTTTGAAATTGTGCCATGGGATCTCTACATCCATGTGAGAGAGGAGACAGGGCCTCGGTTTCACATCCCATCCGAAAGATGACACCTCCGACAGCCCTGCACAGGAGTGTCAAATTAGATTTATGTGCTCAAGTCCCTGGAGTGCGACTTGAACCCACAACCTTCTGAGCCAGATGCAAGTGTGCTCCCCACTGAGCCACAGCCGACACTGAACATGTGAACATACGAAAATGACATGCAGGAAAAAGCTAGCTGGCCCATCAAACCTACCCCTCACACATGATGGCTGGAGCATCATGACGAGACACTGCCTATTCCCCTGCCCCCACAGTCATGTAATCTCTTAGGAGAGGCAAAAAAAAGGTCTTGGTGTATCCTGAATAGTTATGCCAGCAGTGTTTTTTTTACTTATGTATGTTTATACTCAGAACTCTGAAACAACCATTGTTCATATAAACAGTAGCAGATCGGGGCCATAAAAGGAGCGGCGAGCAGCAGCCCAGGAGCAGCGTGGTGGCCCCGACCTGCGTGAGAACACCAGCGGCTGGTCGGGTCCATAAAAGGAGCGGTGAGTGGAGGCCCTGGGAGCAGCGTGGAGGCATACCACTTCAGGGAGCAGCACGAGCTGCGATGGCAGCCAAGAGTGATGTCATCAAGGTCCAGGTCGGTGATTGGAGCATGGGCAGATACAGCAGGAGCGGCGAGGTCGAGGCGAAGGAGCGGCGAGAGACTGTGGAGGGACATAATCGGGGCCAGGAGAGGCGTGAGTTCGGGGCCAGGGGCCCAGGGGCAATACGGGTCAGTCCACACTGCGATATGTGTGCGCACTAGGTCCGTGCAGCAGAGCAGGTCTCCAGTTGCCTTGGGTAATCCTTGTCACTGGACCAAGACCAAGTTGTGTCAAGCCTATGTGGTGACTGGTGTGCAACGGCCACCGCATGTTGATAAAATCCACGCATAGGCATCTTCCACCTTCAGGATGTAGTTCAGGACCTGGAATTTTAGGTCCTTCATTGGAACATCTGTGAAAACTTATCCATTTTTGGAGTGGAAGCAAGTCATCCTCGTTTCGAGGGACTGCCTATGATAAAACAGTAGCAACTTTTTGAATGACTGTACCATTATACAAGTTTAGATAAAAGCATGAATTCATGTTTATTTCATTTAGTTACCTTTTGTAATACAAAGTGCTGTTGCAGAACTATGCAAATTAATTTAATCTTTTAAGTTCTATATATCTCTTGTTATTTGCTGTAAAAGTCTTCACTTAAACAAATTGATAGTAAAAGCAATAAGCTACTCCCTCATATTACGTGAGTATTGTATGTGAGAACAATTGGAATTATTTATTTTTCTGTGGTGGTTGAGGAAACTATTACGTTTTTCCCCATATACCAATCAAAAAGCACTTCAGTGTCTCTTGGGAAATCTCTTACAACCTTCTTTTCAAATTCTTTCAGAGAGGATTAGCATCCCTCTCCCACTTCCACATCTCAGCAGTCCCACCTTACAACAACGCTATCTCTGACTTAATAAAAGTAATGCCACGTGAGATCAATCAGTATCTTAAAAAGATAACGTATCATCCTAAAGAAAACAAGAGGAGTGATAAGTACAAGAGCAATTCCAGAGAGTCATTCAGCCAGCAAAACACTCTAGGAAAATTATCCTACTGTATTGCATACACAATGACTCAGGTGTATGGAGATTAAACTACACATTGGACACCAGAGTGCAACCAGATGCAAATTAGAATCAGAGCAAACCACAAAAGTGTAGAAATGAGTCTAAGCCCATTAACAGGACTAAACAGCCCTGCGGATGTGCGCCCAAAGCAAGAGGCCTGAGGATCGATAAAAATTGGTCCTCGGACTTCACCTGAATAATTGGAGTGAGATGCCAGTGCTGATCATGCCTCCACAGGTAGTTCGCCCGATGGCAGCGACCCTCAGATAAGTCCCAGGAGGCATTGTTGTTGTGGGCCACAGGGTTGGGGCAATCACAACCCCTGTGGTATTGGAGGAGCATTTGTGCTCCTCCTGGCTCCACAGCAAGGTGCTTCTTAAAAATAATGGGGCAGAATTTGCCGTCGGACTCTGAGATGCCTTTGAAATAGACAGCAAGTTTGGATTTCCATGCGCTAAATCTTAAACTTGAGATTTGTCAAGTTCAGATGTGACAGATCATCCGCTCCGGCATTGAAATCCTACTAATTGCTGGCGCAAAGTTGGGCTAATTGTCCACCAACTGCCCCGCAATTACCTACGAAAATTTTACGGCACAGTCCTGACAAATCCAAGTATATATTTAATTTGAAAAGCTTAAATGACAAGCCAGTCTTTCTAACTTACCATCAGGCGCCAACTGGCATAGGGATAAACCGATTAGAAGGTTAAGTGTGTGGCTGAAAGAGTGGTGTGAGAGGCACTGGCCACTGGCACCAGAATTGGGGAAAGAGGGAGCTGTTCCGTTGGGATGGGCTCCACTTAAACCAGGCTGGAACCAGTGTCCTGGCAAATTGAATAACTAGGGCAGTAGACAGGGCTTTAAACTAATGAAGATGGGGTGAGAGGATTCAGGAAAGAGTAAATTTAAAAGCAGCAAGAGAAATGTCAAGGCTCTAGAGCAAAGCACAGTTTTGGGTAAAAATAAGCAGGGTCAGGAAGGGACAGAGAAAGTGACAAAGGTAATGGGGCATCAGTGACTACGGTGACATCAGGTAAAAATAGAAAATGTCAAACCTAAAGGCACTAAGTATTCACAACAACATAGATGAATTAATAGCGCAAATAGAAATTAATAGGTTTGCTTTCACAGCCATTATGGAAACGAGGTTGCAAAGTGACCAAGATTGGGAACTAAATATTCCAGGATATTTAACTTTTGAAAAAGATAGGCAAAATGGAAAAGGAGGAGCGGTAACCCTGATAATAAAGGATGGGATAAAGACAGTAGAGAGAAAAGATCTTGGCTCGTAAAATCAAGAAGTAGAATCAGTTTGGGTGGAGTTAAGAAATAGCAAGAGCCAGAAAACATTGGTGGGAGTTGATTATAGGCCCCCAAACAGTAGTTGTAATGTAGGGCAGAGTATAAATCAGGAAATTAGAGTTGCATGTAACAAGGGTAATACAGTAATCATGGAGAACTTTAATTTACATATAGACAGGGCAAACCAAATTTGCAGTAATAATATGGAGCACAAATTAATGGAATGGATACAAGATAGTTTTGTAGATCAGTATGTTGATCAGTATTTTGACGAACCAATTGGGGAACAGGCTATTTTAGATCTAGTATTGTGCAATGAGAAAGGGTTAATTAATAATTTTGTAGTAAAGGGGCCTTTAGGGAAGAGTGACCATAATATGATAGAATTTAATATTGAGTTTAAAAGTGACTTAGTTAAGTCCAAAATTAGGGTCTTAAATCTAAACAAAGCAAACTGCGTAGGTATGAGGGATGGGTTGGCTAAGGTAGAACGGGAAACTACATTAAAAGGTATGACAGTAGATAAGCAATGGCTAGCATTTAAAGAATTAATATGTAATTTAAAACAAATATACATTCCTTTAAGACACAAAATCCCCACAGAAAATGTGGTCCAACCGCGACTAACAAGCGAAGTTAAAGATAATGAGCTCAACTTTCCCAGTGATTTGCACCATTTTTTTGGAGCAGGCTGTTTTTTTTGGCCCAAGTCAAAAATCCACAGTTTCCCCAATCAAGTTGCATCAGCGTAACTCAGTTAGTTATAATTTTTTTATGTACGTTCTTTTCAGCCAAAGGAGGCATAACCTGCCACCTGTGCCAATTCTGGCTATTTAAGCAAGTTTGGCCAGCTGAGAGTTATTCCAGTTCTGCTTAGGCCAGTGCATGTGGCCTCTGCAGAAAAACCTTCCGGCGAGTTAAAGAAGTTGGCACAGGTAAGGAAATCGGCGCAGGTAAGTGCAGCAGATGCCCGGACAGCAGCAGCAGGAAAAGTTTGAGAGAGAGAGAGGTGGGGGGGGGGGGGAGAAAGGGGGTGAGGGGGTGGGGGGGAAGCCTTTCAGGTGTAATTAGGTGTTGGGACTGGGAGGGAGGAGGCCATTCGGCCTGGGATATGGTAGGGGATTGGACCGGCAAGCCCTTTGGCCTGGGCTAGGAGCGGGGAGCGGGACTGGTAAGGCACTCAGGGCTAGGGTCAGGCGGGGGAACAGATCAGCAAGCCCTTTGGCCTAGGCTAGGGGTGGGGGTCCGGGACCAGTAAGGCACTCAGGGCTGCGGGGCGGGGACTAGGACCGGCAAGCCCTTCGGTCAGGGCTAGGAGCAGGGGACTGGCAAGGCACTCGGGGCTTGTGGGGGGAGACCGGGATCGGCAAGTCACTCGGGGTTTGTGGGGGACCGGCAAGGCACTCGGGGCTGGACCGGCACAGACAAGGGGCTCAGGGCGGGCTAAGGTTTCGGAGTTCAGCTACAAAATAAGTCATGGGGGGAGGGACAGGAGAGGAGGGAGAGATAGCCGATCAGAAGGCTTGGTGCCCGGGGAGGGGAGGGAGAGGGAGAGAGAGGTCACTTCCGTAATGTTGTGTTTTGTTAATGAAACATGATTCAGTTTTAATGTAAAATATATTTTATTCAAAAGTTTACAATGTACTTAACTTAACTTTAATAAAATTATTCTTGTATCAAACTTTACTTTAATATCACTCTTTAAGATCGCTTAAAAACTTTAAGATCACTTATAAACTTGTAAATTTACATAACTTACAAAAAACTTTTAATTTGAGAACAGTTACAACAGCAACAATAATAAAAAAAAACAACAGCAATAACAAGAAAGGCTGCACCCATCTCTCATTCCCCTTAGTCTAAGACCGCCCACTGCGCTTGGTCTTGGTCTCTCTACCACCCCTGCTCACAGGTGGTGGCGCAGTGTTTCTGGGCTTGGTACCAAGCTTATTTCTTCTAACATCTCAGTTTCTGCGCACCTCTTCAGGGTGGGGGGTGGGGGGGGTGGCGTCAGCGTCAGGCGGCTTTAGGCTCTTCAGAGGCTGGTGTGGGGATTGGAGTGGGAATGGCAGCTGATTGTGTCAATGGGCGCGGAGTCTGGGCATGTTCCCTTATTGCAGCAGCTAACTCCAACATGCCGTCCCTCATGCACCTTGACATTGGTCTCAGCGGCCTGCAACATTCCCTCCTTAATGGCCAATGACGAGGTTTGCACTACCTCTGACATTTCCTCCCTCATGGCCAGTGACATGGTTTGCACTATCTCTGACATTCCCTCCCTCATGGCCAGTGACATGGTTTGCACTATCTCTGACATTCCCTCCCTCATGGCCAGTGACATGGTTTGCACTATCTCTGACATTCCCTCCCTCACGGCCACTATTCCCTCACTGATGTTCTCGGATATCATTTCTGTTTCTCATGAGAGTGTTGTTATTTCTCCCGGCAGTCCCGCTACCTCATCACTCACCCCACTGATGGCGTCCAGGAGTGATCGGGTAAGGTCAATGCTCTCCATACTCAATGACATCATCTGAACCACATCTGTCAGATCCTGCAGCTCAGGAGAGCGTGGTTGTCGAGCTCTCCTTCCCCTCCTCCCCAGGGGTGTGGCTCGCACCACACCACTGGAACCCGCAACCTCGGAAGGTGGGGCCCTGGGTGTGCTTCGCTGCATCCTACCATTGGGACCCGCAACCTCAGAAGGTAGGAAACCATGGAATGTCCCACCAACATTCAAACCACTAGTCACAGAAGGGGTTGGCACCTCCATGAGCAGCACCTCCTCCATATTCAGTACAGAGTGGGAGCTTCATCCAGCTCCATCCACTCCCCCTCACCCTCATGTTCTTGGTCTGGAGGGTTGGATTGTAAGATGTTCTCCTCTTCAGGCTCATCCTCATCTGAATCTTCTTCTGCATCATCAGGGTTGGCCTCAAGTTCTGCAAGATATAACAGAATAGTCAAATGGTTAGCAGCAGAGGAGGGGGCAGGATAGGTGGCATGAGTAGACTCACACATCGCAAGCCAAGCAGCAGGCTGATTTGAAGGGCCACAGTGAATTTGCAGGACTTACCCTCTCCCTCGAATGTGGGCCCAGCTTGTGCAGTACTGATTGTTTTTCTCCAGGCAGGACCCATCAAAGCAGTGACCCTATCTTCCAAGGGTGTCAGTGGGTGCAGATTTGCCGGGCCTCCTCCTGTTCGAGTTCTATACCTTTTGTTGTGTGCCACTTTCTTCTGCAAAGATGAAAATACAACTTTTTAGAGAGGGTGTCTTCTGCTGGGTGGGACATATACAGCTGGTCACATTTACAATTGCATTGAATAAATGAAAATATTACTTACACTAACTAATTGAGCAAGGTCCTGCCATTTCTTTTTACACTGGCTTCCAGATCTTTAAAAATGGCCGATTGCCAAATCCGAGCTGTACTGAGCATGCGCGTCCATTGGAACAACGTCAAAAACGTAACTTTTTTTCCCGCGCATGCGCAGAAGGCGCAGCTTTGTTTTTTGGCGCAGACAGCAGGCTCCACCCCGCGATGCGACTGGACACACTGTGCGGTCCCAAATTCAATTTATAGATCGGGGAAAGTTTGGAAAAATATTTATGGCGCATCTCTGGCCTAGAAAACCCGCCGTAACTCTGGCAATACACCAGAAAACAGGCTTGAGGAAAATTGAGCCAATATTAGATCGAAGCAAGAGGCTTATAATATTGCCAAAAAGAGCAGTAAGCCTGAGGAATGGGAAGATTTTAGAATTCTGCAAAGCAGAACCAACAAATTGATAAGGAAGAGAAAAAAGAACATGAGAGTGAATCAGCAAGAGACATAAAAACAGATTGTAAACATTTCTATAGGTATGTAAAGAGGAAGAGATTATTGAAAGTAAACATGGGTCCATTAGAAGCTGAGACAGGAGAAATTATAATGGGCTGTAAGGAAATGGCAGAGACATTAAACAAATACTTTGTGTCTGTCTTCACGGTACAAGACACAAAAATCATTCCGGAAATAACTTAAAGAAATCAGAATATGTTTTTTGAAGATGTAACTAGTAGGATGGATAAGGGGCAACCAGTGGATGTAGTGTATTTGGATTTTCAAAAAGCATTCGGTAAGGTGCCACAAAAGATGTTATTACACAAAATTAGGGCGCATGGGATTGGGGGTAAAATATTGAGGATTTCTTAATGCACAGAAAACAGAGAGTAGTAATAAACGGGACTTTTTGGGCTTTGCAGGCTGTAACTACTGGGGTACAGCAAGGATCAGTGCTTGGGCCTCAGCTATTTACAATCTATATTAATGACTTAAATGAAGGGACTGAGTGTAATGTATCCAAGTTTGCTGATGATACAAAGTTAGGTGGGAAAGTAAGCTCTGAGGAGGCCGCAAAGAGGCTGCAGAGAGATATAGACAGGTTGACTGAGTGGACAAGGACATGGCAAATGGAATACAATGGGTCAGATTTTTGAGAAGTATGCGACCGGGTTTTCGCCGCGATTTGACCCTCCGCGGTGAAAACCCGGTCGCAAAGCCCAGGCGGGATGCTCGGCTCATTGGTTGCGGCAGCGATGGGACGCACCGCTGGGGAGAGGTGTGCCAACATGCAACACCGCGGATTTTGTTGCCGTCGGACTTTCGGCTCTCTCCCAACCCCTAGAATACCGACAGGTCAAAGCAGCGGTAAGTATGCAAACCTGCAAAAAAGGTAAGTTAAAGTTTTTATTTTTAAATTTTTTTCCAGCGATTCGATAATAAGTGCCTTGTAAAGCTTTTTGAATGTTTTTCGGAATTTTTTTCCCCCCTCCCAGGGCCTCTCTCGCAGCGCTCCCAGCCCCAGACTAAACTTGGCGAAACTTGCGTTTTAGCGCCGCGAATCCTTGTGCAACGCCCCCTTACCAAACGTAAAACCAGAAAGTTTGGCCTAAAAATGGTAACGCAGTGAAAACGGTAAGTTTCATGTATCGCTACCATTTTTGCTGAGAAAACTCAAAAGCCGAAAATCCGGCCCAATGTGGGGAAGTGTGAAGTTATCCACTTTAGTAGGAGAAACAAAAAAACAAAATATTTTTTGAATGGTGAGAGACAGGGAAATATTTGCATTCAGAGCGACCTGGTTGTCCTTGTACATGAGTCACGGAAATTTAACATGCAAGCAAGCAATTAGGAAAGCAAATGATATGTTAGCTTTTGTTACAAAGAGATTTGAGTATAAATGTAAAGAAGTCTTACTACAATTATATAGAGCAGTGGTGAGGCCACACCTGGAATACTGTGTACAGTTCTGGTCTCTTTACCGAAGGAAATACATAATTGTCTTAGAGGGAGTGCAACAAAGGTTCATTAGACTGGTTCCTGCTAGGGTAGGAATAGCAGGATAGTTCAGATGAATACTTGGCTTGAAGAGTGGTGCAAGGGGGAGGGATTCAAATTCCTGGGACATTGGAACCAGTTCTGGGGGAGGTGGGATCAGTACAAACCAGACAGTCTGCACCTGGGCAGGACCGGAACCGATGTCCTAGGGGGAGTGCTTGCTAGTGCTGTTGGGGAGGGTTTAAACTAATATGGCAGGGGGATGGGAATCTACTCAGGGAGGCAGAGGGATGTAAAAAGGGGCAGAAACAAAATGTAGGAAGGAGAAAAACAAGAGTGGAGGGCAGAGAAATCAAGGGCAAAAATCAAAAAGGGCCACATTACAACATAATTCTAAAAGGACAAAGACTGTTAAAAAAACAAGCCTGAAGACTCTTGAGTCTCAATGCGAGGAGTATTCGTAATAAGGTGGATGAATTAACTGCGCAGATAGCTGTTAACGGATATGATGTAATTGGGATTACGGAGACATGGCTCCAGGGTAACCAAGGCTCGGAACTCAATATCCAGGGGTATTCAATATTCAGGAAGGATAGACAGGAAGGAAAAGGAGGTGGGGGAGCGTTACTGGTTAAAGAGGAAATTAACGCAATAGTAAGGAAGGATATTAGCTTGGATGATGTGAGATCTATACGGGTAGAGCTGCGAAACACCAAAGGGCAGAAAACGTTAGTGGGAGTTGTGTACAGACCACCAACAGTAGTAGGGAGGTTGGGGATGGCATCAAACAAGAAATTAGGGATGCGTGCAATAAGGGTACAGCAGTTATCATGGGTGACTTTAATCTACATATAGATTGGGCTAACCAAACTGGTAGCAGTACTGTGGAGGAGGATTTCCTGGAGTGTATATGGGATGGTTTTCTAGACCAATATGTCGAGGAACCAACTAACGAGCAGGCCATCATAGACTGGGTCTAGTGTAATAGAAACATAGAAACATAGAAAATAGGTGCAGGAGCAGGCCATTTGGCCCTTTGAGCCTGCACCAACATTCAATATGATCATGATTCATCATGCAACCTCAGTACCCTACCCCTGCATTCTCTCCATACTCGCTGATCCCTTCAGCCGTAAGGGCCACATCTAACTCCCTTTTGAACATGTCCAATGAACTGGATTCCACAACTTTCTGTGGCAAAGGTTTCCAAAGGTTCACAACTCTCTGGGTGAAAAAGTTTCTCCTCATCTCGGTCCTATATGGCTTACCCCTTATCCTTAGACTGTGTCCCCTGGTTCTGGACTTCCCCAACATCTGGAACATTCTTCCTGCATCTAACCTGTCTAGTCCTGTCAGAATTTTATACGTTTCTATGAGATCCCCTCTCATTCTTCTAAATTCCAGTGAGTATAAGCCTAGCCAATCCAGTCTTTCTTCATATGTCAGTCCTGCCATCCCAGGAATCAGTCTGGTGAACCTTTGCTGCACTCCCTCAATAGCAAGCACTTTCTTCCTCAGATTAGCAGACCAAAAATGCACACAATACTCTAGATGTGGTCTCACCAAGGCCCTGTACAACTGCAGCAAGATCTCCCTGCTCCTATACTCAAATCCTCTCGCTATGAAGGCCAGTATGCCATTTGCTTTCTTTACTGCCTGCTGTACCTGCATGCCTACCTTCAATGACTGATGTACCATGATATCCAAGTCTTGTTGCACCTCCCCTTTTACTAATCTATCACCATTCAGATAATAATATGCCTTCCTGTTTTGCTACCAAAGTGGATAACCTCACATTTATCCACATTGTGCTGCATCTGCCATGCATTTGCCCACTCACCTAACTTGTCCAAGTCCTCTTAAAGCCTCTTAGCATCCTCCTCGCAGCTCGCCACACAGCTTAGTGTCATCTGTAAACTTGGGGATATTACATACAATTCCTTCGTCTAAATCATTAATGTATATTGTAAAGAGCTGGGGTCCCAGCACTGAACCCTGCGGCACCCCACGAGTCACTGCCTGCCATTCTGAAAAGGACCCGTTTATTCCTACTCTTTGCTTCCTGTCAGCCAACCATTCCTCTATCCACGTCAATACATTACCCCAATACCATGTGCCTTAATTTTGCACACTAATCTCTTGTGTGGGACCTTGTCAAAAGCCTTTTGAAAGTCCAAATATACCACATCCACTGGTTCTCCCTTATCCACTCTACTAGCTACATCCTCACAAAATTCTAGAAGATCTGTCAAGCATGATTTCCCTTTCATAACTCCATGCTGACTTGGACCGATCTTGTCCCTGCTTTCCAAATGCGCTGCTATTACATCTTTAATAATTGGTTCCAACATTTTTCCCATGACCGATGTCAGGCTAACCAGTCTATAATTCCCTGTTTTCTCTCTCCCTCCTTTTTTAAAAAGTGGAGCTACATTAGCTACCCTCCAATCCATAGGAACTGATCCTGAGTCCATGCAATGTTGTAAAATGACCACCAGTGCATCAGCTATTTCTAGGGCCACTTCATTAAATACTTTGGGATGCAGACTATCAGGCCCTGGGGATTTATCGGCCTTCAGCCCCTTCAATTTCCCTAACACAATTTCCTGACTCATAAGGATTTCCCTCAGCTCCCATTCTCGCTCGATCCTCGGTCCTCTTGTATTTTCGGGAGGTAATTTGTGTCTTCCTTAGTGAAGACAGAACCAAAGTATTTGTTCAATTGGTTTGCCATTTCCTGGTTCCCCATTATGAATTCAACTGATACTAACTGCAAGGGACCTACATTAGTCTTCACTAATCTTTTTCTCTTCACTTATCTATCGAAGCTTTTGCAGTCAGTTTTTATGTTCCCTGCAAGGTTACTCTCATACTCTATTTTCCCCCTTCTAATTAAACCCTTTGTCCTCCTCTGCTGAATTCTAAATTTCTCCCAGTCCTCAGGTTTGCTGCTTTTTCTGGCCAATTTATATGCCTCTTCCTTGGATTTAACACTTTCCCTAATTTCCCTTGTTAGCCACGGCTGTGCCACCTTCCTTTTTTTATTTTTACGCCACACAGGGATGTACAATTGTTGTAGTTCATCCATGTGATCTTTAAATGCCATTGCCTATCCACCGTCAACCCTTTAACTTTCATTCGCCAGTCTATCCTAGCCAATTCACGTCTCATACCATCGAAGTTTCCTTTCTTTAAGTTCAGGACCCTAGTTTCCGAATTAACTGTGTCACTCTCCATCTTAATGAAGAATTCTAACATATTATGGTCACTCTTCCTCAAGGGGCCTCGCATGACCAGATTGCTAATTAATCCTCTCTCGTTACAAGAGACCCAGTCTAGGATGGCCTGCTCTCTAGTTGGTTCCTCGACATATTGGTCTAGAAAACCATCCCTTATACACTCCAGGAAATCCTTCTCCACAGTATTGCTACCAGTTTGGTTAGCCCAATAAATATGTAGATTAAAGTCACCCATGATAAGTGCTGTACCGTTATTGCACACATCCATAATTTCCTGTTTGATGCCATCCCCAACCTCCCTACTACTGTTTGGTGGTCTGTACACAACTCCCACTCACGTTTTCTGCCCTTTGGTGTTTCGCAGCTCTACCCATATAGATTCCACATCATCCACGCTAATGTCCTTCCTTACGATTGCGTTAATCTCCTCTTTAACTAGTAACGCTACCCTACCTCCTTTTCCTTCCTGTCTATCCTTCCTGAATATTGAATACCCCTGGATATTGAGTTCCCAGCCTTGGTTACCCTGGAGCCATGTCTCCATAATCCCAATTACATCATATCCATTAACATCTATCTGTGCAGTTAATTCATCCACTTATTACGAATGCTCCTCGTATTGAGACTCAGAACCTTCAGGCTTGTTTTTTTAGCACTCTTTGTCCTTTTAGAATTCTGTTATAATGTGGCCCTTTTTGATTTTTGCCCTTGTTTTTTCTGCCCTCCATTCTTGCTTATCTCCTTCCTACCTTTTGCTTCTGCCCCTTTTTACTTCCCTCTGCCTCCCTGCATAGATTCCAACCCCCCTGCCATTTTAGTTTAAACCCTCCCCAACAGCACTAGCAAGCACTCCCCCTAGGACATCGGTTCCGGTCCTGCTCAGGTGCAGAGACCGTCCGGTTTGTACCGGTCCCACCTCCCCCAGAACTGGTTCCAATGTCCCAGGAATTTGGATCCCTCCCCCTTGCACCATTCCTCAAGCCACGTATTCATCTGAGCTATCCTGCAATTCCTACTCTGACTAGCATGTGGCATGGGCAGCAATCCTGAGATTACTACCTTTGAGGTCCTACTTTTTAATATAGCTCCTAGCTCCCTAAATTCAACTTGTCGGACCTCATCCCGTTTTTTACCTATATCGTTGGTACCTATATGGACCATGACAGCTGGCTGTTCACCCTCCCTTTTCAGAATGTCCTACACCCGCTCCGAGACATCCTTGACCCTTGCACCAGGGAGGCAACATACCATCCTGGAGTCTCGTTTGCGGCCGCAGAAATGCCTATCTATTCCCCTTACAATTGAATCCCCTGTCACTACAGCTCTCCCACTCTTGCTTTTCTCCTTCCTATCTTTTGCTTCTACCCACTTTTTACTTCCCACTGCCTCCCTGCATAGCCTTGCTCGGAGTGCAACGGCAGGTCAAAGTGCAAAGGCCAGTGGTGAGTCAGCCAGGAACAGCGTAAAAAGAGAGGGCTTGGTGCAGTCTTGCTCGGAGTGCAGTGGCAGGTCAGAGTGCAAAGGTAAGAGTTTGGTAAGTTGGAGAGTTCGGGCAAGTGGGTGCGGATGGTGTTGCTTTGTCTTGTTTTCCCCATCAGTGCTGACTCCCCAACCTGGGAGGAAAACGAACTGTGACATCACAGCAAGAGGTTCGAGGAAGTCGAAGTGGCCGATAAAGGCCAGCTGGTGCAGCTGGAGCAGGGAGAGAAGGCAAAAAAGAAGTAGAAAGAAATTGAAAGGTGACGTCACAGCCAAGGGGTAACTGATTGGCTGGTGATTCGTGAGTAGTTTTTTCTTTTTCTTTTCTTTATCAGTAAGTAACCTTTAGCATTATTGTTGCCAAATTAAGTTAATCTAGGGGTGAAGTCACGGCAGGAGAGCTCGGACACGTGTTCTGCTCCTTCTGTACTAAGTGGGAAGTCAGGGACGCTTCCAGTGTCCCTGACGACTACATATGCAGGAAGTGTATCCGGCTGCAGCTCCTGACAGACCGCATTGCGGCACTAGAGCTGCGGGTGGATTCACTCTGGAGCATGCACGATGCTGAGGATGTCGTGAATAGCACGTTTAATGAGTTGGTCTTACATCAGGTAAAGGTTACACAACCAGATAGGAGATGGGTGACCAACAGGAAGAGCAGTGGAAGGAAGGTAGTGCAGGGGTCCCCTGCGGTCATCCCCCTGCAAAACAAATACACCGCTTTGGGTATTGTTGGGGGGGATGACACATCAGGGGAGGGCAGCCGCAGCCAAGTCCATGGCACCGTGGCTGGCTCTGCTGCACTGGAGGGCAGGAAAAAAAGTGGGAGAGCTATAGTGACAGGGGATTCTATTGTAAGGGGAATAGATAGACGTTACTGCGGCTGCAACCGAGACTCTAGAATGGTATGTTGCCTCCCTGGTGCAAGGATCAAGGATGTCTCGGAGCAGGTGCAGGACATTTTGAAGGGGGAGGGTAAACAACCAGTTGTTGTGGTGCATATAGGTACCAACGATATGGGTAAAAAATGGGTTGAGGTCCTACAAGATGAATTTAGGGAGCTACGAGCTAAATTAAAAAGTAGGACCTCAAAAGTAGTAATCTCAGGATTGCTACCAGTGCCACGTGTTAGACAGAATAGGAATCACTGGATAGCTCAGATGAATACGTGGCTTGAGGAGTGGTGCAGAAGAGAGGGATTCAAATTCCTGGGATATTGGAACCGGTTCTGGGGGAGGTGGGACCAGTACAAACTGGACGGTCTGCACCTGGGCAGGAATGGAACCAATGTCCTAGGGGAAGTGTTTGCTAGTGCTGTTGGGGAGGGGTTAAACTAATATGGCAGGGAGATGGGAACCGATGCAGGGAGAGAGAGGAAAGTAGAATGGGGGCAGAAGCAAAAGATAGAAAGAAGAAAAGTAAAATTGGAGGGCAGAGAAACCCAAGGCAAAAAGTAAAAAGGACCACATTACAGCAAAATCCTAAAGGGGCAAAAGGGTGTTAAAAAGACAAGCCTGAAGGCTCTGTGCCTCAATGCAAGGAGTATTCGGAATAAGGTGGATGAATTAACTGCGCAGATAGCAGTTAACAGATATGATGTAATTGGCATCACGGAGACATGGCTCCAGGGTGACCAAGGCTGGGAACTCAACATCAAGAGGTATTCAATATTTATAAAGGAGAGACAGAAAGGAAAATGAGGTGGGGTGGCGTTGCTGGTTAAAGAGGAAATTAATGCAATAGTAAGGAAGGACATTAGCTTGGATGATGTGGAATCTGTATGGGTGGAGCTACGGAATACCAAAGGGCAGAAACCACTAGTGGGAGTTGTGTACAGACCACCAAACAGTAGTAATGAAGATGTTGCCAAGATCAAACAAGATATTAGGGATGTGTGCAATAAAGGTACAGCAGTTATCATGGGCAACTTCAATCTGCATATTGATTGGGCTAACCAAACTGATAGTAATGCGGTGGAGGAGGATTTCCTGGAGTGTATTAGGGATGGTTTTCTAGACCAATATGTCGAGGAGCCAACTAGTGGGCTGGCCATCGTAGACTGGGTGATGTGTAATGAGAATGGACTAATTAACAATCTTGTTGTGCAAGGCCCTTTGGGGAAGAGTGACCATAATATGGTAGAATTCTTTATTAAGGTGGAGAGTGACACAGTTAATTCAGAGACTAGGGTCCTGAACTTGGGGAAAGATAACTTTGATGGTATGAGACGTGAATTGGCTAGAATAGACTGGTGAATGATACTTAAAGGGTTGATGGTGGATAGGCAATGGCAAAAATTTAAAGATCACATGGATGAACTTCAGCAATTGTACATCCCTGTCTGGAGTAAAAATAAAACGGGGAAGGTGACTCAACCGTGGCTAACAAGGGAAATTAAGGATAGTGTTAAATCCAAGGAAGAGGCATATAAATTGGCCAGAAAAAGCAGCAAACCTGAGGACTGGGAGAATTTTATAATACAGCAGAGGAGGAAAAAGGGTTTAATTAGGATGGGGAAAATAGAGTATGAGAGGAATCTTGCTGGGAACATAAAAACTGACTGCAAAAGCTTCTATATTGAATGGTGGTGCAGGCTCGAAGGGCCGAATGGCCTACTCCTGCACCTATTTTCTATGTTTCTATGTTTCTTTGAGGGGTTTGCCCAATGAGGAGAGATTGACTATTCTAGGCCTAAATTACCTCGAGTTTAGAAGAATGAGAGATGATCTAATTGAAACAAATAAAATTCTTAAGAGGCTTAAGAGTGTTAATGTTGAGAAAATGTTTCCCTTGGCTGGGGAGTCTCGAACACAGAGTCACAGTCTCAGAATAAGGGGTTGGTCATTTAGGACGGAAATAAGGATAAATGTTAGTACTCAGTGGGTGGTGAATCATTGGAATTCTCTACCACAGAGAGCTGTGGGTGCTCAGTCATTGAGAATATTCAAGACAGAGGTCAATAAGTGTGGGAATTACGGAATATGGGGTTAGTGTGGGAGGGTGGAGTTGAGGTCGAAGATCAGCCATGATTGGCGGAGCAGGCTCGAAGGGCCAAATGGCCGACTCAAGCTCTTATTTCTTAAGTCCTTATGTTCTTCTGTAGATGGGTGCTGGTCTGGGTGAGGCTGCTATCTTTGAGATTCTGAGGCCAGAAAAGGAAGCATTTAGAGGATTATTACAGTTATATTTATTATCCATAAAAAGTATTTAATATCCATGAAAAGTAAAGAACTGACTTCCAATGCTCCATGCTCCTTTACATTGAGCACAGGCTATCCGGCAAGGTTCACCGTGCACAAATCATTTGGTTGTGTACACCCATCAGCCTTCTTCTGTAGCCTGTCCCATTGAAGTCCTCATCTGAATCCTCTGCAGCAGAACTAGTGTGTGACCTCGCCCTCTGGCGCATCCTTTCCCCTGCCCTGGCTCCTGTGCACGTATCCAGTTTCTCACCATATGCATATCCCTCCTCTAGCCTATTCTCTAAAATCACGTAGTATTTTTTTTTTTTATTCGTTGCCAATCTTTCCAATTCTTTGTCAGATCACAAACGCCAGAGGTCACCTTGCACCTGTCAAGGATCACTCTGCGCCAATGCTCTTAGCCAAAAGGCCTAGAGCCCAAGCACCGTTCCTGGAAGTACTGCAATACCAGGTTCGTGCCATGGAGGCTGATGCGTGCAGCCAATAAACAGCGCAGGTCACACTGGCTGAGCACGGCAATCATTTAAAACAGCAGGCAGCATGAATTTGTCGTGCTGCCTACATCGCAGACTACAGACGCGGGTTAATCGCGCATCACAATCCCTGCGCCCCGCGCCTGTTTTGGTGTCTTATCCAATTTAACCCCCAATATGTCAACAACCAACAAAACAGAAAGACACAGGCAAATGTTCATCTTTTTTGGCAAGTGTTGTTCCTTTAGTTCAATATTCTTCATTTAGCAGAAATACGCTGAGATATTAATATATTCTCAGAGGTACTTTCATTTGCATTGGATTTATGGTCTCTGAATCATAATCATAACTTGTTCAATTTCCATACTGCATCAAAATCAGTGCTGTGATATGGCCTATGCATGATATGATGCAAAATATTACTACATTTAATATGGATTATTGTTTGATGTAACCCGGATACTGAAAATAATTAATTTCATCGAACAAGAAATTCCAGCAAACAATATTAAATTGTCAAGAATGTACAGAAGCTGAATGATATTTTGCTTCTTCACATTAATCAGCTGAGCATTGTTTTCTAACTTTTCTTTCTTTATTTCATGCTCCTTTCAATCACCATTTTTTTTAAATATATGTTTTTCATACTTTCCCCTCTGCTTTTCTCCCCTCTTCTTAAGGAATTGACTCTGATTGAGGGGTTGTTGTGGTTCTGCTGCTGTCGCAGCCCTCCAATGCCATGTCCAATTAACCATACCTCATGTGTGAGCCTGGACACAGTGGGGTAGAATTTCTCAAGGGGTTCTCCCATTGTAACTTCGGTGGAAACCTTTCAGAAATGAAGTAAGCATCGGTTTCCTATGCTTTACTGGGGTTTCCGATGATTTTCTGCCAAAGTTACAGTGGATGATCAGGAGAACAACTGTGTAAGTTTTAGACGGGTGGAGTCAATAGCATACTGATATGCTACAGTAACACTGCTGCCCTACAGAAGCTGGCTTGTCACATTATCCGGAACAGAAGCCTGAGGCCTGAGTGGTATAATACAGTGGGGAAGCACCAGTTGTGCTAAGGGCTTGCACATGAGTCATGAACAAACCTCATTAAGTTTCAAATTTTGTGCAAAATTATTTAAAAGCATACAGAGCACAATAATGCGGTATTTGTGTTGGCTTTGCTATTTTTTCCTTCAGCAGTGATTAGTAGTGGGAGCAAAGGAAGCTCCATGGGTACAAGAGTGGTAAAGTTTTTGGCCCTTGAAATTCATGATCGCCACAAAAGTTGCTGGTGTCACCACAGCCTTGGGTTAACGGCCGCTGAAAATGGTCGTGGCGATAGGAGAGAAAAATTTGCGTTGGAATCTAAAGATTTTTAGCTCAGCGCTAACTCACAATGTAACACCCTCCTGGTGGTGTTAGTGCAGGCATTGGTAGCAAAGCCGGCATGCATAAATGGTGTTCCAACCTACAACAGCCTCTGGAAGTGAGGCAATGAGTTCGCTAGGCATTGTGGGACATTAAAAAGTTGTGGGACAATGCACGAAGAGCATTGCCTTCTGAACTGATGGGGGAAAAAATGAAGCAAAAAGTGTAGTTTTCAGCCCTTGTTGCATTTTTTTTTAAATGAACTTTAAAAAGAAGTCCCAAATGGCAGTTTTCAGCTCTTAAAGCTGAATTCCCTTCTTTAGCTCAAAACATGGGAAAAGTGCTTCAGCACAAATACAAATGGCTCAACAAGCTAGGGAAGGGGCACCCAGGGTCTCACACGAAGCATTCCAGCTTTGTGCAGGGGGTAAACATTGCAAAAGAGGTCCTCCACCCGTAGGGACAAGGAGGCCCTCTAGAAAGTACGATGTGGGACTATATCACTGTGCCAGCAGTGTCGCCCCCACCACCTGGTTCCAGTGGCCAAAGAAGCTTCAAGACCTCAGACCTGGGTCAAGGTTAGTGAATGCATCTTCAAAAGCTATCAGCGACCAACTGCATCACTAGCCTTACACACTTCTCAATGCATGACTCCACCCCCCACCCAATCACTCACCTATCAACAATCTGTAACAATCATGAGGCACACCTCCGATTCCTAGTTTCACCTCAGCCCCTTGGAGGAGATGGTGCTAGCCATTCTTGGTTGAGCGATTGGCTGGTGGCGGGGCAGAAAGGATACAAGATGCTGGTATCCTCATACATTATAAGTGTCAGCTGTGGCTCAGTGGGTAACAATCTCGCCTCTGTCAGAAGTTTTGGGTTCAAGTCCCATTCCATGGATGTGTGCACAAAAATCTAGGCTGACATTCCAGTGCAGTACGGAGGGAGTGCTGCACTGTCAGAGGTGCTGTTTTTCAGATGCAACGTTAAACCAAGGCCCTTTGCTTTCTCAGGTGGACGTAAAAGGTCCCATGGCACTATTTCGAAGAAGAGCAGGGGAGTTATCCCTAGTGTCCTGGCCAATATTTATCCCTCAATCAACATAACAAAAACAGATTATCTGGTTATTATCACGTTGTTATTTGTGGGAGCTAGCTTGTGCACAAATTGGCTGCATCATTTCCGATATTACAATAGTGACTACACTCTACAAGTACTTAATTGGCTGTAAAGTGCTTTGAGATGACCAGTGATCATGGAAGGTACTATATAAATCCACGTTTTTCTTACATCTTTCTTTCCTTCTCGCATGCACCTCTAGTTTTCCCTCCCTCCCCTAACCACAACTCCACCCTTATACTATCCTCATTTCACACACCCAAAAAATGCAGCCTGCCCAGCTACATAAGAACATAAGAACATAAGAAATAGGAGCAGGAGTAGGCCATACGGCCACTTGTGCCTACTCCGCCATTTAATACAATCATGGCTGATCTGATCATGGACTCAGCTACACCTCCCTGCCCACTTCCCATAACCCCTTATTCCCTTATCGGTTAAGAAACTGTCTATCTCTGTCTTAAATTTATTCAATGACCCAGCTTCCACAGCTCTCTGAGGCAGCGAATTCCACAGATGTACAACCCTCTGAGAGAAGAAATTCCTCCTCATCTCAGTTTTAAATGGGCGGCCCCTTATTCTAAGATTATGCCCCCTAGTTCTAGTCTCCCCTATCAGTGGAAACATCCTCTCTGCATCCACCTTGTCAAGCCCCCTCATAATCTTATATGTTTCAATAAGATCAATTCTCATTCTTCTGAATTCCAATGAATAGAGGCCCAATCTACTCAACCTTTCCTCATAAGTCAACCCCCTCATCTCCAGAATCAACCGAGTGAACCTCCTCTGAACTGCCTCCAAAGCAAGTATATCCTTTCGTAAATATGGAAACCAAAACTGTACACAGTATTCCAGGCGTGGCCTCACCAATACCCTGTATAATTGTAGCAAGACTTCCCTGCTTTTATACTCCATCCCCTTTGCAATAAAGGCCAAGATTCCATTGGCCTTCCTGATCACTTGCCGTAGCTGCAAACTAACCTTTTGTGTTTCATGCATCAGGATCTCCAGGTCCTGCTGTACTGCAGCACTTTGCAATCTTTCACTGTTTAAATAATAACTTGCTCTTTGATTTTTCTTCTGCCAAAGTGCCAAAGTGCATGACCTCACACTTTCCAACATTATACTCCATCTGCCAAACTTTTGCCCACTCACTTAGCCTATGTCCTTTTGCAGATGTTTTGTGTCCTCCTCACACATTGCTTTTCCTCCCATCTTTGTATCATCAGCAAATTTGTCTACGTTACACTCGGTCCCTTCATCCAAGTCATTAATATAGATTATAAATAGTTGGGACCCAGCACTGATCCCTGCGGCACCCCACTAGTTACTGATTGCCAACCCGAGAATTAACCATTAATCTGTTTTCTATTAGTTAGCCAATCCTCTATCCATGGTAATATATTACCCCCAACCCCGTGAACTTTTATCTTGTGCAGTAACCTTTTATGTGGCACCTTGTCAAATGCCTTCTGGGAGACCAAATACACCACATCCACGTTGCTTTCACCTGAACTAATCATAGCGGCATGGACGCCATTTTCTAAATCGCAGGTTACACAGCATTTTTTCAGCGAGCGATATTGTCAGCGACATGTGTGCGAGGTGCCGAAAGTAACACTGAGCAATTTTCTGGGCGTTAGTTTCGGCAAGTGTGATCTTTACGACAAAAAACAGTGGCCGGGCGGTATTATTAAATCTCGCCGTTACTTACGTGCTGAAAATAACGCTGGGCGATATTATAGGCATTGGTTTCATCCATTCTGATCTTTCCGCCCAAAAAAAGTGGGCAGGCGGTATTATTTTTTATCGGCATTAACTACATGCCAAAAGTAACGCTCGCCAATAAGTGACCAAGAAATGAGTGTTACTTTCCATTTTGTGGCTAAATGGGCAAAATATGGGCGTTATACCTCATTTCAATGTTAAAATGGACGTTATGTGAGCGGTATGCATACAAAAATAATGGAAAATCTAGCCCTATGTCTCTTACAGCTGGCTCTCTCCTCTGGGTCTACGTCCCTGACGGTTGTCTCTCCTCTGGGTCCACGTCCCTGACAGTTGTCTCTCCTCTGGGTCCACGTCCCTGACAGTTGTCTCTCCTCTGGGTCCACGTCCCTGACAGTTGTCTCTGTCTGGGTCCACGTCCCTTAGAGTTGTCACTCCATTGGGTTCATGTCCCTTACAGCTCTCTCTCTCCTCTGTGTCTGTTCTGACAGCTCTCTCTCTCCTCTGGGCCATTGTCCCTTACACTTGTCTCTCTCCTCTGGGTCCACGTCCCTTACAGTTGTCACTCCTCTGGGTTTCTGTCCTTACATCTGTCTCTCTCCACTGGGTCCAGGTTCCTTACACCTGTCTCTCTCCTCTGGATCCACGTCCCTTACAGGTGTTGCTCCTGTGTCGGTACTGCCTTACAGTTGTCTATATCCCTCATATTTGTCTCTCCTCTCCTCATCAATATCCTTCCTGCTGCCACTCCTATCTGTGTTCATGTTTCTTACAGTTGCCACACCCCTGTGCCCTATGTCCTTCCAATTATCACTCTACCTTTGGATGCAGGAAAATCTCAAACTACAGTGTTAATTACCTTCAGAGAAATTGGAGGATAATAGTGTGTAATGCCTGAGTGACACCAGCAATGTTATGGTTAAAGAGACACCGAGTAATTCATCTCTTTGTAACTTCAGGTGGCAGGAAGCTGCAATTGAAAGAAATTGCATTTATGTAGCATCTTTCCTGACCTCAGGATGTCCCAAAGTGCTTCACTTGGTATATTAAATGAGCTTTTTAAAATTCTTGGTGGCAGTCAAAGAGAGGAGATTTATTCCTTTTAATATATTTAAGTGGATCTTCTCGACTGAAAAAGAAAAAATATTAATTATAAGCAGCAGATGACCTGATATCTAATTTTGAGATTGCAACTTCAGTTATTGATATGAGAACAAAGAAGAACTTCTATAATTGCACTTGGAATGCATTCTCCATGATTCACGAGTATCCATCAAGTCTTCTCAGCTCAGATATGGAAACGAACGAAGATTCTTCAGATGAGGAAATTAAAAAGACTATAAAACTAAATTCTTTACATGGATTTTCACAGTAACAAAAGCATGCAACAACAACAATCTTGCATTTATAAAGCACATTAAACATCGGAAAACGTTCCAAGATGTTTCACAAGAGTTTAATCAGATAAATATTGACACCGAGCCAAATAAGGAACTATTAGGAAGGTGACTAAAAGCTTAGTCAAAGAGGTAGGTTTTAACAAGATTCTTAAAGAAGTAGAGATAGGTGGATAGGCGGAGAGGTTTAGTGAGAGAATTCTAGAGCTTAGGGTCTAGACAGCTAAAGGCATGGCTGCCAATGGTGGGGCAAACTTTTAAATCTGTTAACTGATTAAGTGATACGTAACTTAGAGTTCTGATCACACTGGCAGGGATAAGCAATTAATCAATGATTTTAGGAATAATAAAAACAGTAGCCTCAGAATTCCCGATATTCAGGACAGCCAGGATTTTGGAGTAGAACCTTGTTACACCAGGATTTTGCCTAATTGTCACTGGACTTTTAAATTCTGGTCAGAGGGTGCAATAATGGATCTTCTACTATCTCTCTATGTACGAAGGGGCATATCTGGAGCAGCTCCTCCCATTTTTATTATCAGCAGGCTTCAGCAGATCTCTACATTGAGAAAAGGCCACAAACATTTACTAGGCAAAGATAATCAATCCGGGAGGGATGGATTGCCTTAATATGTTGGGATAATGGCTTCGCTGAGAGTTGAAAAATGTTCTCAATCATTTTTCATTCAGCCCAGAAGAGCCTGCGAGCACCTCAGATGGAGAGGCTGTGGGCTGCTCCACCTTCTCACAGAATATCAGGGTGGGCTGAAGGGCCTGCCCCAGACATGCAACTGACCCCGTTGCCAGGATTTAGGACTGGGTCTCTATCATCTGGGGTTAGGGCAGGCAGGGGTTGCATTCTGTCACACTTGCACCAGTAACTTTTCAGCTGGCCCCAGTAACATTTCAGCTCAGCTGAGGAATAAACAGGACTGCAAGGTTCTGCACAGGCTGGTTTATCCTGAAAACTTGGCTGGCAATAGGTATGAGGTCTGTGGCAAGGAATGGAGTTTATGGCGAGGGGCTTATGGAAGTTGTGAATGTTATCTACATTGTAACAGTGGTCTTGATTATTCCATTATTTGTTCGCCTGAAAACCAGTGCAAATGTGACAAGTGTATATGTGGCAAGTGTATATGCAGAAAGTAACTTGAGGTCATGGACCACTGAGCCTTTGCCCACACTGTAACTCTGCAAGTTTTCCACCCTCTCCCATTGGACGTAGAGCTGCTGAGGCCCTCTGGAAAGCTCTGAAAGTGTCAGAGGGCATTGGAATTTTTCAGATTTGTATGGTTGTATTTATGTAGCTACCAGAGTACCAGTGGTTTAACAAGAAGAGATCCTATTAAAAATTCAGGTCTGGTTTTAGATATTCTCTTGGGTACAGCCTTTCTAGTCACTCTCGAAAGTGGTCTGAACAGGGATGTGCCTGTACAGCTCAATATCTAACTATACAATAGCGTAACTCAGGGATGCAGCAATTGTATCCCCATGTGATCGGAGAGTCATGTCTTTTGTAATTTTTCAATCAATTGCAAAGCAGACTGAGAAAACTAGTGAGACAAAGCCAAGTATGAAGTGTTAAGTTGTTTTATTTCACTGCAAGTGAACACATAGAGCAACTGTTATGAACAGGCTCATTAGTTCTATCGGTACAGCTTGTTCTTGCGAAATAATACTAAAAAATGACCACGCTATGTTTCCCCACATTAATGGGTCACGTTACTTCCTGCATGCTACTTTTGAACAGCCAAATCTTTTCCTCACAGCTTTTTGTTTGAAGACCTGACGGATTTCAAAGCCTTCCCTAAACCTGACTGCCTGTCTGTGCCTCTGTTTAAAATTCGCCCAATGGGTTTGAGGTATTTATCGATTGCCGAGAAGGTTAGAAATTGCTTAATATTTACAATCAGTGGAAAAACAGCAAATAGGTTATTAACCATTAATTGAATAGTGCCTTTTTTTAACTTGTGTGAATGTATCTAGCTTTAAAAACCCAACATTTAAATGTCACTTTTTTTCTGAGGAAAAATGTTCAAAAAGTCCCTAAGAATGACATACACCACTTCCTAAATGTTCACAGGCAGAATGTTATGTATGCAATAAAGGTTCAAACTGAGTACTGTTTAACTAAGCAAGGTACAACCTTGCTTCTGCTTTATTTGGGCCCAAAGTGCCTGACTTACAAAATGGCTGGCCTTTTATACCAGAGCAGCACCATGTGCATACTGCTCAGTGGCCTCCAGCAATTACACCATTTGGTGGCTACAAACAGCATGTACATACATGACAATACCCTCCTCTGAGATCTTATCACATTCTTTCACAGGTTGAGATGGTCCGGTGCTTTACGCTGTCGGGTTGACCGTCTCAGTTCGATTCCGGCCTTGGGTGAAAGTGCAGAGTGTTGTGGCTGGTGGCTGGATGGCTGACTTGTTGAGGGTGGCAGTGGCCATGTCAGGAATTGTAAGTCCAGCAGGCGAGTCCCCTGTGAGTGTGTGGGGTCTTGTCCTGTAACTCAGCAGTATACAAGACAAGCGGGTCTGCAGTGACGCTTGGGTTACTCTCTTCAAGCTTTGCTTGATAATTTGTACTGCACGTTCTGCTTGCCCGTTGGACGCAGGTTTGAATGGTGCTGACCTTACATGTTTATGCCATTGAGTTTGACAAACTCCTGAAACTTCTGACTGGTGAAGCACGACCCATTGTCACTCATCACAATGTCAGGCAGACCACGTGTCGCGAACATGACATTGAGATTCTCTATGGTTGCCGTGGATGTACTGGATGACATGATTATGCATTCTATCCACTTCGAATAAGCATCCACCACCACTAAAAACATCTTGTCCAGGAAGGGACCTGAAAATCTACATGGATCCTGGACCAAGGTTTGGATGGCCATGATCACAGACTCAGTGACGATTCCGTTGGTGCTTTCTGCGCTGCATGCAGGTATTGCACTGATGCATGCATGCTTCCAGCTCAGAATCAATTTCTGGCCACCATACGTGGTGTTTTGAATGGAGAAAGAGTCAGACTGAACACTGTGAGCTCAAAGTAAAGTGTGACCTTAATCTTTTATTGCAGGTCTTCAGAGTGCCTCTCCAACCTGTGAAGCCTTCTTAAATACCTGTGCTCCCAAGGGATTATGGGATCCCTTGGGACTCCAGGGGGTGAGCCCTCTGGTGGCTGTACAGAGTAAATACAAGTATACATATATAACAACAATCCCCCCCGACCCACCACCCCCCACGCCCCGCCAAGTCAATATTATAACTATTTACAATGTGAGTCGATCTACGGCACTTCTTGCCCTGGTTGATCGTCTCAGTGTGAAAGCTGGTGTTGTTGAATCATTTTTTGGGCCCTCGCTGGGCTGCTGTGCAGCTGGCCTTACTGGGCTGCCTGGTGTGTTGGGCCCTGCTGGGCTGCTGTGGATGATGGGTTCTGCTTCATGGTCAACTGTAGTGCTGGTTGCCACTGGTGTGTGTGTTGGGGGATCCAAAAAGATAGGGTCCAAGGTGGGTTGCTCAGGATAGTCCGTAAATCTGAGTTTGATTTGGTCCAAGTGTTTCCGGTGAATGAGTCCATTTGAAAGTTTAACCCAAAACACCCTGCTCCCCTCCTTGGCCACGACAGTGCCAGGAAGCCACTTGGGACCGTGTCCATAATTTAATACAAATACAGGATCATTGATTTCAATCTCGCATGACACATTTGTGCTGTCATGGTATGCACTTTGTTGAAGCCACCTGCTCTCTGCCTGTTCATGTAGATCAGGGAGAACTAACGAGAGCCTTGTCTTAGGTGCTCTTTTCATGAGCAGTTCAGCAGGTGGGATCCTAGTGAGTGAGTGGGGTCTCGTGTAGTAGCTAAGCAGGACTCGGGATAGGCGAGTCTGCAGTGAGCCTTCAGTTACCCGCTTCAAGCCTTGCTTGATGGTTTGCACTGCTCTCTCTGCCTGATCATTGGACGCTGGTTTAAACGGGGCATTTGTGACATGTTTGATCCCATTACGGGTCATGAATTCTTTGAATTCAGCACTGGTAAAACATGGCCCTATGTTGCTCACCAGGACATCGGGTAGGCCATGTGTGGCAAACATGGCCCGCAGGCTTTCAGTGGTGGCAGCAGACGTGCTAGCCGACATTATCTAACATTCAATCCACTTGGAGTACGTGCCTACAACCACAAGGAACATTTTACCCAAGAATGGGCCTGCATAGTCGACGTGTACCCTAGACCACGGTTTGGAGGGCCAAGACCATAAACTTAGCGGCATCTCCCTGGGTACATTGCTTAACTGCGAGCATGTATTACATCTGTGAATGCAGGACTCGAAGTCCACATCGATACCGCGCCACGACACGTGGGATCTGGCTATCACCTTCATCATTACAATGCCTGGGTGGGTACTGTGGAGGTCATTGATGAAGGCAGCTCATGCAGAGCACAGAGTGCAGCAGCATAAAGTGGCATTTGTGAGTTTGGTAAGTGGGTGAGTTTTAAGGGTTATTCTCTTTAAACCATTTGGAGGCTGGAGTAAGTTGTTAGTGGTAATTGCCAGTAGCTTCTAAGTAAGTAGCAGTTTAATTTAAAGGGGAAAAGTTAAATAGTTGGGATTCTTTCAGGTTTAGGCAGAGAAAAACAAGGTAACTCTCCAGTAGAAGGCAATTAGCAGCTAGTTAAAACCAATTCTGTAAACGACTGACCAGTAGTTAGTCATCTGACCTAGATACAGTTTAAAAAGAGGCAGCTCGTGCAGAACACAGAGTGCAGCAGCATAGAGTGGCATTTGTGATTTTGGTAAGTGGGTGAGTTTGGGCAAGCGGGGGTGGCAGGTGCTGTTTTGTCTTGTTTTTCCTACCAGTGCTGACACTAGAGCAGCTGATAAGGAGTGCGAGAGTAGGAGACGGAGGCCCAGAGACCAGCCCAACCAACTGCAGACAAAGATAGAGGGGTGAGAAATCGAGAGGTGACTTCAGAGTGTGGGGAGGAGCAGCGTCAGCGGCAGTCTGGGGTCAGCGGCCTACAAAGGCCCAATGGCTGTCGGTGAGCGAGCAGTGCGGGGAGGAGGGACAAGAAATCAAAAAGTGACATCACAGCCAAGCTGGTAAGTGGTTGGCTGATTGGCTGGTGAGTATATCTCTTTGATTTTGTGTTCTAATAGATAAGAGGATAAATTACTAAATAGCTGTTTAGTGTGTGTAGTGGGAGTCAGTGTTTTTGCTGGGTAATTTAAGGGTAACTAGTGGGGTGGCAGGGCAGCTCGTTCAAACAGAATGCAACTCCTGTGCCATGTGGGAATTCCGAGATGCTTCCCGCAACGGGGATGACCACGTGTAGGAAGTGTCTCCAGCTCCTCCAACTCGAGCGCTGAGTCTAAGAGCTTGAGCGAGGGCTGGAGGCACTGAGGAGCATCTGAGAGAACGAGAGGTACGTGGATAGCTCATTTCAGGTGTTGGTCACCCCACAGATTAAAAGGGTACAGGAGGATAGGGAATGGGTGACCGTCGCACACAAGAGTATGGCGAGGCAGGTAGTGCAGGAGTCCCCTGAGGCTATCCCGCTCTCCAACCGGTACTCTATTCTGACTACTGGCGAGGGCGGTGGTGCCTCTGGGGAGTGCAGCCAGGGCCAAGTCCACAGCACCGTGGGTGGTTCAGCTGGACAGGCGGGGAGGAAGAAGATGGGAAGGGCTCTAGTGATAGGAGATTCAATAGTTAGGGGAGCAGATAGGCGCTTCTGCGGCAGCAAAAGTGACATCAGGTTGGTGTGTTGCCTCCCTGGTGCAAGAATCAATTATGTCACTGAGTGACTGCAGGTCATTTTGGGGAGGGAAGGGGAACAGCCAGTGGTTGTGGTCCACATTGGTACCAACGACATAGGTAGAAAGAGGGGTGAGGTCCTGAAAGCTGAGTTTAGGGAGCTAGGAATAAGATTGAAAGCCAGGACCACAAAGGTGGTAATCTCGGGATTACTGTCAGTGCCACATACTAGTGAGGGTAGAAATAGGAAGGCTAGTCAGATAAATACGTGGCTGGGGCATTGGTGTAGGAGGGAGGGCTTTAGTTTCCTAAACAATTGGGACCGCTTCTGGGGTAGGTGGGACCTGTACAAGTTGGGCAGGTTACACCTCAACAGAGACGGGAACAATGTTCTCGCGGGTTGTTTTCACAGTGCGGTTGGGAGGGCTTTAAACTAGCTTGGCAGGGGGATGGGAACCCAGGAGAGGGCTCTGAACTAGTTAGAGTGGGTGAGAGTTCAGATGAACAGAACCCCAAGAAAGAATGCAAAAGGCAGGAGGCAACAGAGCAGAGTAGCACTGGGGTAAGTGTAAACCACAAGGTGATAGGAAGGGACAATATGTATGAATATAAAGGGGCTGCAGGAGGGGTCAAAACTAAAAATCATGGTCTAAAAACTAGTATTAAAACACTTTACCTAAACGCACGCAGCATTCAAAACAAAGTAAATGAGTGGACGGCACAAATCATTACAAATGGGTATGATTTGGTGGCCATTACTGAAACGTGGTTGCAGGGTGGCCAAGACTGGGAATTAAACATACAGGGGTATCTGACAATTCGGAAAGATAGACAAGAAGGGAAAGGAGGTGGGGTAGCTCTGTTAATAAAGGGTGATATCAGGGCAGTTGTGAGAGACGATATTGTCTCTAATTAACAAAATGTTGAATTATTGTGGGTGGAGATTAGAGATAGTAAGGGGAAAAAGTCATTGGTGGGAGTAGTTTATAGGCCCCAAATAATAACTTCACGGTGGGGCGGACAATAATCAAGGGAATAATGGAGGCATGTGAAAAAGGAACGGCAGTAATCATGGGGGATTTTAACCTACATATCGATTGGTCAAATCAATTCGCACAGGGTAGCCTGGAAGAGGAATTCATAGAATGCATACGGGATTGTTTCTTAGAACAGTATGTTACAGAACCTACAAGGGAGCAAGCTATCTTAGATCTGGTCCTGTGTAATGAGACAGGAATAATAAACGATCTCCAAGTAAAAGATCCTCTCGGAATGAGTGATCACAGTATGGTTGAATTTATAATACAGATTGAGGGTGAGGATGTAGTGTCTCAAACGAGCGTACTATGCTTAAACAAAGGGGACTACAGTGGGATGAGGACAGAGTTGGCTAAAGTAGACTGGGAACACAGACTAAACGGTGGCACAATTGAGGAACAGTGGAGGACTTTCATAGTGCTCAACAAAAATATATTCCAGTGAAAAAGAAGGGCGGCAAGAGAAGGGATAACCAGCCATGGATAACCAAGGAAATAAAAGAGAGTATCAAATTAAAAACCAATGCGTATAAGGTGGCCAAGATTAGTGGGACACTAGTAGATTGGGAAAGTTTTAAATGACAGCAAAGAATGACTAAGAAAGCAATAAACAAAGGAAAGATAGATTATAAAAGTAAACTTGCGGAAAACATAAAAACAGATAGTAAAAGCTTTTACCAATATATAAAATGGAAAAGAGTGACTAAAGTAAATGTTGGTCCCTTAGAAGATGAGAAGGGGGATTTAATAATGGGAAATGTGGAAATGGCTGAGACCTTAAACAATTATTTTGCTTCGGTCTTCACAGTGGAAGACACAAAAACCATGCCAAAAATTGCTGGTCATGGGAATGTGGGAAGGGATGACCTTGAGACAATCACTATCACTAGTGCTGGACAGGCTAATGGATCTCAAGGTAGACAAGTCCCCTGGTCCTGATGAAATGTATTCCAGGGTATTAAAAGAGATGGCGGAAGTTATAGCAGATGCATTCGTTATAATCTACCAATATTCTCTGGACTCTGGGGAGGTACCAGCGGATTGGAAAGCAGCTAATGTAACATCTTTGTTTAAAAAAAGGGGCAGACAAAAGGCAGGTAACTATAGGCCGGTTAGTTTAACATCTGTAGTGGGGAAAATGGTTGAAGCTATCATTAAGGAAGAAATAGCAGGACATCTAGATAGGAATAGTGCAATCAAGCAGACGCAGCATGGATTCATGAAGGGGAAATCATGTTTAACTAATTTACTGGAATTCTTTGAGGATATAACGAGCATGGTGGATAGAGGTGTACCGATGGATGTGGTGTATTTAGATTTCCAAAAGGCATTCAATAAGGTGCCACACAAAAGGTTACTGCAGAAGATAAAGGTACGCAGAGTCAGGAAATGTATTAGCATGGATAGAGAATTGGCTGGCTAACAGAAAGCAGAGGGTCGGGATAAATGGGTCCTTTTCGGATAGAAAATCGGTAGTTAGTGGTGTGCCACAGAGATCGGTGCTGGGACCACAACTATTTACAATATACATAGATGATCTGGAAGAGGGGACAGAGTGTAGTGTTACAAAATTTGCAGATGACACAAAGATTAGTGGGAAAGCGGGTTGTGTAGAGGACATAGAGAGGCTGCAAAGAGATTTAGATAGGTTAAGCGAATGGGCTAAGATTTGGCAGATGGAATACAATGTCGGAAAATGTGAGGTCATCCACCTTGGGAAAAAAAACAGTAAAAGAGAATATTATTTGAATGGGGAGAAATTACAACATGCTGTGGTGCAGAGGGACCTGGGGGTCCTTGTGCATGAATCCCAAAAAGTTAGTTTGCAGGTGCAGCAGGTAATCAGGAAGGCGAATGGAATGTTGGCCTTCATTGCGAGAGGGATGGAGTACAAAAGCAGGGAGGTCCTGCTGCAACTGTACAGGGTATTGGTGAGGCCGCACCTGGAGTACTGCGTGCAGTTTTGCTCACCTTACTTAAGGAAGGATATACTAGCTTTGGAGTGGGTACAGAGATGATTCACTAGGCTGATTCCGGAGATGAGGGGGCTACCTTATGATGATCGATTGAATAGACTGGGTCTTTACTCGTTGGAGTTCAGAAGGATGAGGGATAATCTTATAGAAACATTTAAAACAATGAAAGGGATAGACAAGATAGAGGCAGAGAGGTTGTTTCCATTGGTCGGGGAGACTAGAACTTGGGGGCACAGCCTCAAAATACGGGGGAGCCAATTTAAAACCGAGTTGAGAAGGAATTTCTTCTTCCAGAGGGTTGTGAATCTGTGGAATTCTCTGCCCAGGGAAGCAGTTGAGGCTAGCTCATTGAATGTATTCAAATCACAGATAGATAGATTTTTAACCAATAAGGTAATTAAGGGTTATGGGGAGCGGGCGGTTAAGTGGAGCTGAGTCCATGGCCAGATTAGCCATGATCTTGCTGAGTGGCGGAGCAGGCTCGAGGGGCTAGATGGCCTACTCCTGTTCCTAATTCTTATGTTTATGTTCTTCTTGGGGATCACGACTCGATTGCCCCACAGAAGGCAGTCTGCCTGTATAGACATTTCATCTTTGCGCCGCTGGAACGGCTTTATCTTTTCCTGCATTTCCACTGGGACACTGGACCAGCTCCCGTGAAGCACACAGCTTTTGACTAGAGATAATAAGGGGTCCTGGCTTGTCCAGGTTTTGATCTGCCGGTCAGTGACGGGTGATTGCTCACTCTCAAATGCTTCCATAACCATGGCTATATCTGCGGGCTGCGCCATTTCCACCCCCGTGCTGGGCAATGGTGGCCTACTGAGAGCATTGGCGCAATTTTCTGTGCCTGGCCTATGGCAGATGGCGTAGTTGTATGCGGACAACGTGAGCGCCCATCTCTGGATGCAGGCCGATGCATTGGTATTTATCCCTTATCTCTCGGAGAACAGGGATATAAGTGGCTTATGGTCAATTTCCAATTCGGAATTTAGCCCAAACAGGTATAGATGCATTTTCTTTACCCCATAGACACACGCTAACACTTCTTTTTCAATCATGCTGTAGGCTCTCTCAGCCTTAGACAGACTCCTGGATTCATAAGCAACTGGTTGCAGTTTCCCGAAATCATTAGCTTGTTGCAATACACATTCGACATCATATGACGACGCATCACATGCTAGTACCAAACACTTACATGAATCATACAACACAAGCAACTTGTTTGAGCATAACAATTTTCTCGCTTTTACAAAGGCATTTTCTTGGCTTTTGCCCCAAACCCATTCGTCCCCTTTTCGTAGTAAGATATGCTGTGGTTCTAACAGTGTGCTGAGACCCAGTAAGAAGTTAGCAAAGTAGTTCAGGAGTCCCAGAAATGACTTCAGCTCCATCACGTTCTGTGGCCTCAGTGCGTTCTTGATTGCCTCTGTCTTCGCCTTGGTGGGCCTGATGCTGTCTGCTGCAATCCTCCTTCCCAGGAACTCCACTTCAGGTGCCAGGAAAACGCACTTCGAGCATTTTAACCTGAGTCCCAGGCAGTTGAGTCAACTAAGAACCTCTCCCCAGGTTCTGCAGATGCTCGACTGTGTTCCGACCTGTGACCAAGATATCGTCCTGGAAGACCACGGTGTGCGGGACCGACTTCAGTAAGCTTTCCATGTTTCTCTGGAATATGGCCGTCGCCGATCGGATTCCAAACGGGCATCTCTTATAAACAAAAAGACCTTTGTGCATGTTGATTCAGGTGAGGGCCTTTGATGATTCCTCCAGTTCCTGCGTCATGTAGGCTGAAGTCAGATCCAGCTTCGTGAACGTCTTTCCTCCCGTCAGCGTTGCAAAGAGGTTGTCGGCCTTTGGTAGTGCGTATTGGTCCTGCAGGGAGAAACGATTGATAGTTACTTTGTAATCACCACAGATTCTGACGGTGCCATCTCTCTTGAGGACTGGGACAATAGGACTGGCCCACTCGTTGAACTCGATCGGGGAAATGGTGCCCTCTCTTTGCAGCCGGTCTAGCTCGATCTCTACCCTTTCTCTCATCATGTACGGTACTGCTCTCGCCTCGTGATGGATGGTTCGTGCCCCCGGAATTAGGTGGATCTGCACTTTTGCTCCTTGGAATTTCCTGTGCCTGGTTTGCACAGTGAAGGAAATGTCTTTAAGACCTGGGCACACGAAGTGTCGTCAGCGGGCGATAGCCCTCGGACGTCATCCCAGTTCCAGCGTATCTTTCCCTGCCAGCTCCTGCTGAGCAGCGTGGGACCATCGCCTGGTATCACCCATAGTGGTAGCTTGTATACCGCTCCATCGTAGGAGACCTTTACGGTAGCACTGCCGATTACAGGAATCAGTTCTTTAGTGTAAGTTCGTAGTTTCGTGTGAACTGGAGATAAGACTGGCCTTGAGGCCTTGTTGCACCACAACGTTTCGAAAGTCTTTTTGCCCATGATGGACTGACACATGCCTGTGTCCAGCTCCATTGACACCGGGAGTCCATTTAATTCAACATTCAGCATTATCGGGGGACAATTCGTGCTGAATGTGTGCACCCCATGTACCTCTGCCTCCTCTATCTGAGGCTCTGGTTCATCGTGATCCTCCGTGGATCTGTCCTCCTCTGCATCATGGTGGTTTACAGGTTCAACAGGCTTTGCAGCTTGCCTGCACACTCGTTGGAGGTGTCCCATTGTTCCACAGACCTTGCAAACTTACTCTTTGTTTCGGTATGAATGAAAACAATGATCACCCCCGCAGCACCAACACGGTGTTAATGGCCTTACATTCATCTCCTTTGATGTTGGACTCTGAGACATCTGCGGACGTGTAGCTGCAGGTATGTGTGACCTGCCCTGTACGTTACAATTCGAAAACAACATCACTTTGTTCACAGTACTTGTAACAACACTTGTGTGCTGAGAGATTTGCTTAATATTGTCACTGGTGGCAATGAACACCTGGGCTATCGCTATGGCCTTACTCAAGGTTGGGGTCTCTACAGTCAAAAGTTTGCGAAGTATGGTTTCGTGGCCAATGCCAAGTATGAAAAAATCTCTGAGCATGTGCTCCAAATATCCTTCAAATTCACAATGTCCTGCAAGGCTTCTTAGCTCGGCGTCATAACTTGCCTCTTCCTGGCTTTCAGACCTGTTGTAGGTGTAGAACCGGTACCTCGCCATCAGAACACTTTCCTTCGGGTTCAAATGCTCTCGGACCAGTGTACACAAATCGTTGTACGATTTCTCCTTGAGTTTTGCTGGAGTGAGCAGATTCTTCATGAGGCTATACGTTGGTGCCCCACAGACGGTGAGGAGGATCGCCCTTCGTTTGGCAGTGCTCTCTTCCCCATCTAGCTCGTTGGCCACGAAATATTGGTCGAGTCAATCTACAAAAGATTCCCAATCATCTCCCTCCGAGAATTTCTCCAGGATGCCTACTGTTCTCTGCGTCTTTTGGTTCGCTATCTGTATCTTGTCGCTAGTTGTTATGTATGGAGAAAGAGTCAGACTGAACACTGTGAGCTCAAAGTAAAGTGTGACTGTAGTCTTTTATTGCAGGTCTCCAGAGTGCCTCTCCAACCTGTGAAGTCTCCTTAAATACCTGTGCTCCCAAGGGATTATGGGATCCCTTGGGACTCCAGGGGATGACCCCTCTGGTAGCTGTACAGAGTAAATACAAGTATACATATATAACATGTGGGACCTGGCGATGGCCTTCATCATCACGATACTAGGATGTGTGCTGTGTAACTTACGCACAAACTTCTCTCTCCCTTCCTAAGGCATTACAATTCGATTGCCCCACAATATGCAATCTGCTTGAATAGACAGTTCATCCTTGCGACGAATGTATGGTTTGGCCTGCTCGCACATTTGCTTAGGTATGGCAGACCAATCCGCTTTGAGGATGCAACCCTTTACTACCGATAATACCGGGTCCTGGCTGGTCCAGGTCTTAACGTATTGAGCCGTGACAGGGGTACCTTCGCTCTCAAAAGCATCCATGATTAACATTAAATCTGCCGGTTGTGGTATTTCCACCTCCGGTGTGGGCAATGGCAACTGGCTGAAAGCATTGGCACAATTCTCTGTGCCAGTTCTGTGGTGAATTACATAATCATAGGAAGCTAATGTCAGCGCCCACCTTTGGAAGCGGGATGAAGTGTTGGTATTGATACCTTTGCTCTCGGAAAACAACAAAATGAGCAGCTTGTGATCGGTCTCTAATTCGAACCTCAGACCGAACAGGTATTGATATATCTTTTTAACACCGTGCACACACATTAAATATTGTAGGCTCTTTCTGCTTTAGGCAAACTTTTGGATGCATACGCGACAGGTTGAAGTTTCCCCGACTCATTGGCTTGTTATCCCCTATATCCACCTATCTTGTATATGTAATGATGTTGGCCACACTCAGGAAGTCATAGAGGTCCCTTTTGAATGCCTGCAGTAAATCCACACTCATTGTACATGCCAGCAATTTGTTTCATAGGTTGATAACTTTGTGAAAAATGTCATCATTATCATAGGCGGTCCCTCGAATGAGGATGACTTGCTTCCACGAGTTCACAGGTGTTTCGATGAAGGACCCGATGTTCCAGTCCTGAACTCCAATTGAGGGGGTGGAAGATCCTGTGCGTGAATTTTTTTAACGTGTCGTGACCGTTGCACACCAGCCACCACACGGGCTTGGCAGAGCTAGGTCTTGGTCCAGTAGCAAGGATTAACCAAGATGGCTAGAGACCTGCTCTGCTGCACCGACCTAGCGCACATGCATATCGCAGTGTGGGCTGGCCCATGCTGCCCCTGGGCCCTCGGCTCTTCTGGGCCCCATACCCTCATCTGTCGCACCTCCACCACGATCTCTCACCGCACCTCCGTCACAAACATTCACTGCATCTCGCCACAAACACTCGCCGCTCATCCGCCCTGACCTTCCCACTCCTCTGTACCTGGGTCCTGCCGATGTTCCTGCCCATGCTCCAAAACGGCGACCAGGGTTTTGATGAAGTCACCCAGTCGCCCATCTCAAAATTGGCGCACATTTGGAGCAGCTCGCGCTGGAGGTTGAAGTGGTACGCCACTCCAGCTCTTTATAGCCCAACCTGTGGAGCTGTTCTCTCACAGATCGAGGAGCCACAATGTACCAGGGCCCGTCGCTCCAGATCTTTTATAGCCCGACCTGCGGAGCTGTTCTCTCGCAGGTCGAGGAGCCACGATATACCCCTGATATCTAACCTAATTTCATGCTCTGGTAACTTATATTCATGTCCTCTAGTTGTCCTTAACCTACCCAGATCAAATCCAAATGGATCAAGTCTAATCCTTTCATTATTTTAAATAATCTCAATCATAACTTCATAAAGTCTATACTTTTCTAGATTAAAAACCTCAACTCTCTGGGGTCATTTTGACTTTGGGCGATACAGGTTCGACCTCCAAAATCCGGAGTTCCGGAATCCAGAATGTTCCAGAATCCGGACACCGTGCTGATCCGTGGCAGGGTCGCCGGAAACCGGATAATGTTCCGATATCTGGACTACCCCCGCTTTGGTGAACCGACGTCGCCCGCCCCGACTTCGCCCGCCCCGACTTTGCCCGCCCTGACCTCGCGCGGTCCGACCTTGCCCCGGCCTGACCTCGCCCCGGCCCCCCCCCCCCGCCCCGTCCCCTTTACCTCGGCTGTCTGACCCCACCTACCTCGGGCCAGACAAGGAACTCCTCCACGACAGTGGGGCCTCGCACTAACATCTCCTCGGTGGAGCCCCGCACTAACAACATCTCCTCGGTGGAGCCCCGCACTAACAACATCTCCTCGGTGGAGCCCCGCACTAACAACATCTCCTCGGTGGAGCCCCGCACTAACAACATCTCCTCGGTGGAGCCCCGCACTAACAACATCTCCTCGGTGGAGCCCCGCACTAACAACATCTCCTCGGTGGAGCCCCGCACTAACAACATCTCCTCGGTGGGGCCTCGCACTAACAATATCTCCTCGGTGGAGCCTCGCACTAACAACATCTCCTCGGTGGGGCCCCGCACTAACAATATCTCCTCGGTGGGGCCCCGCACTAACAATATCTCCTCGGTGGGGCCCCACACTAACAACATCTCCTCGGTGGGGCCCCACACTAACAACATCTCCTCGGTGGGGCCTCACACTAACAATATCTCCTCGGTGGGGCCCCACACTAACAATATCTCCTCGGTGGGACCCCACACTAACAACATCTCCTCGGTGGGGCCTCACACTAACAACATCTCCTCGGTGGAGCCCCGCACTAACAACATCTCCTCGGTGGGGCCTCGCACTAACAATATCTCCTCGGTGGAGCCCCGCACTAACAACATCTCCTCGGTGGGGCGTCGCACTAACAATATCTCCTCGGTGGAGCCCCGCACTAACAACATCTCCTCGGTGGGGCGTCGCACTAACAATATCTCCTCGATGGGGCCCCGCACTAACAACATCTCCTCAATGGGGCCCCGCACTAACAATATCTCCTCGGTGGGGCGTCGCACTAACAACATCTCCTCGATGGGGCCTCACACTAACAACATCTCCTCGATGGGACCCCGTACTAACAATATCTCCCTCGGTGGGACCCCGCACTAACAATATCTCCTCGGTGGGGCCCCGCACTAACAACATCTCCTCGATGGGGCCTCACACTAACAACATCTCCTCGATGGGACCCCGCACTAACAATATCTCCCTCGGTGGGACCCCGCACTAACAATATCTCCTCGGTGGGGCCCCGCACTAACAATATCTCCTCGGTGGGGCCCCACACTAACAATATCTCCTCGGTGGGGCGTCGCACTAACAACATCTCCTCGATGGGGCCCCGCACTAACAACATCTCCTCGATGGGGCCCCGCACTAACAACATCTCCTCGATGGGGCCCCGCACTAACAACATCTCCTCGACGGGGCCTCGCACTAACAATATCTCCTCGGCGGGGCCTCGCACTAACAATATCTCCTCGGTGGGACCCCGCACTAACAACATCTCCTCGATGGGGCCCCGCACTAACAACATCTCCTCGGTGGGGCCCCGCACTAACAATATCTCCTCGGTGGGGCCCCGCACTAACAATATCTCCTCGGTGGGACCTCGCACTAACAATATCTCCTCGGTGGGACCCCGCACTAATAACATCTCCTCGATGCGGCCCCGCACTAGCAATATCTCCTCGGTGGGGCCCCGCATTAACAATATCTCCTCGGTGGGGCCCCGCACTAACAATATCTCCTCGGTGGGACCCCGCACTAACAACATCTCCTCGGTGGAGCCCCGCACTAACAACATCTCCTCGGTGGAGCCTCGCACTAACAACATCTCCTCGGTGGGGCCCCGCACTAACAATATCTCCTCGGTGGGGCCCCACACTAACAACATCTCCTCGGTGGGGCCCCACACTAACAACATCTCCTCGGTGGGGCCTCACACTAACAATATCTCCTCGGTGGGGCCCCACACTAACAATATCTCCTCGGTGGGACCCCACACTAACAACATCTCCTCGGTGGGGCCTCACACTAACAATATCTCCTCGGTGGGGCCCCACACTAACAATATCTCCTCGGTGGGGCCCCGCACTAACAACATCTCCTCAGTGGGGCCCCGCACTAACAATATCTCCTCGGTGGGGCCCCACCTGACCACTTCCGCGGTGGCGGGGCCGCACCCGGTGACCCAAACAGCTCATCGACGAGCACCTCCCCCCCTCCCCCCTTGTGATGTTCCGAAATCCGGAAATACCCAAACCTGGGCTCGGGTGTTTCCGGATTTGTGACATTAGAAAGACGTTCCAAAATCGGGCAAAATGCAAAATCCAGAACGGCCTCAGTCCCGAGGGTTCTGGATTCAGGATGCTGCACCTGCAGTGTAAAATAGGCGATATTGGATCAGCTGCCCATCACACATCTCTCCCGACTTTCATTTCCATTGAGGACATATTTTAGAAATTTGTCTCCAATGAGGAGTCTTAAGTGGCCCCAGCAGCCACCAACCAAAGCTAGGTGGCCTGCTCCAACCCCCCTCCGTGATGTACCTGAGGGCCGTTGCTAGTGAGGCAGGCAGCCAAAATGAAAGTCATCGATCAGGCGAGCCGCCTGTGGAGATGTGCCAGTATACTAATGAGGCCCCAGGATTCATTTCTGTTGATCTTCAGGCCTCTTGTTTCATGCATGCACTGGTCATACAGCACTGTGTCTGGATCTAAAAATGAGTCCAGTCCAATTTCCACTCCAGAGGACATATCAATTTTTAATCACTGCCAGTGGAGTCAGAATCACATCTTACAAATCACTTAATCAATGACAGATTAAAACATTGATATTCTTTTTTTTAAACTTTGTCAAGAATTTAATTTTGATGGTTAATCATTGTGTAACTCTTTTAATGATGAAATGTGAGTTTTTGTTCCCATAATGCTCATCATCATAGGCGGTCCCTTGAACGAGGATGACTTGCTTCCACGAGAGTTCACATATGCTTCAGTGAAGGACCCGATGTTCCAGTCCTGAACTCCAGTTGAGGGGGTGGAAGATGCCAGTGTGTGAATTTTTTTTTACGTGTGGTGACCGTTGCACATCAGCCACCACACGGGCTTGACAGAGCTAGGCCTTTATCCAGTGGCAAGGATTAAACAGGACGACTGGAGACCTGCTCTGCTGCACGGACCCAGCACGCACACATATCGCAGCGTGGGCAGGTCCGTGCTGTCCCTGGGCCCTCGGCTCCTCCGGGCCCCACACCCTCATTCCCGCACCTCCGCCACGATGTTCCAGGGCCCGGCCTAGGCCCCAGCCTTGAGAGCTCATGGGTCTTGTTGTGTATTGCTCTGGTACATTAAATGTATGATACAAGTACAATGGTGCACCACAGAGGGCGCTGTGGTGGGAGACCTGAAAGTACCTGCACGAGGCAGTATAAAAGGCTGCCCACCACACCTGGAGGCCACTCTAGAGCTGTTCAATAAAGGACTAAGGCCACAGCAGTTAGATCAACACCAGACCGTGTGGAGTCAGTGATTTGTGTGCGACATACATCACATTGGCAACGAGGAAGCGGACGAACTCCATGCAACCATGGCTACTCTGGGCTCGCTAAAGGATTTTACAGTGGGCAATGATTGGGAGGCCTTTACGGAAAGGCTCGAGTACTATTTCACAGCAAACGACCTGACGGGGAGCACGGATGCATTGAGAGATAAGTGTAAGGCGATATTGCTTTCCAGTTGTGGCGATGAGGTTTACTGTCTCGTCAGGGATTTGCTGGCACCCGCGAGCGCCAGGGACAAGTCATACGAGGAGCTGACTGAACTCATTCGTGACCAGTTGAAACCGAAGGAGAGCATCCTCACGGCCAGATACAAGTTTTACCATCACTGCAGACCTGAGGGCCATGACATCACCAAATATGCTGCGGACCTCAGGAGACTTGCGGCACCGTGTGATTTTGGCGCACACCTTGACGAGGCGTTGCGGGACGCTTTTGTCATGGGGATTGGCCATGAGGGCCTCCTTCACAAGCTGTTAGCCATGGAACCCACAGTCACCCTGACAAAGGCCAACACCATCAGCCGGGCAAATATGACCTCGACTTGCAGCACCAAGCAAATGATCCACACAGTCTCGAACCCAGCAGGCACTGTCCACAGGATAGCGCCCATCACGGACAGAACTTCAGAATGTGGCTCTGCCCGGGGCAGAGAGCACGGACCTCGGGGTCCTGGAACTCAGAGTCCGCTGAGAGGGGCCAATCAAGCAGCACCATGCTGGCACTGCGGAGGAAGCCATGGGGCTCACCAGTGCAGGTTTGCAGAGTATACGTGCAATACCTGCCACCTGAAAGGCCACCTTCAGCGTATGTGTAAAAGAAATCGGACTCACCATGTGGCTGACGAGATGGGGGATGATCCACTGTTCAGCGAGGAGCATGTGCACCGACGATTCACCCCCAGTGATAATGGAAGTAAAAATTGACGGAGTCCCAGTGAGTATGGCAGTGGATACGGGATCGGGTCTGATACGTCCTTACTATACAGTATAAATGCACACGAGGCCCATGCTTGAGAGAAGGTCAGTCTGTGACCTGTCCTTTATTCCTTAGCACTCAAGTGATGGAAGTGGGTGGAGCTTCCCCTTTTATATCTGAAGGTCCAGGTTAGGAGTGTATCCCACAAGTTCATCACCTAGTGGTCATTGTTCTCACAGTGTACAACTTAGGTCAGATTATACATGAGTTACAATGCTGGTTGAATACATGACATCACCTTCCCCCCCAAAGTCTTATTGGGATCACAGGTTGAGTCTCTCTGGTGGTTTACGCTCTCTTGTAGAGCGCCTGAGTTGGGGCACTGGTTGTTGGGCGCTGGCCTGAGTGTCTGCTGTTTGCGGTGCCTCAGGCCTGTCCGGACTGCCCACTGTGACTGGGCTCTCCTCCACTTGGTTCCTGTGTCGATCACCTGTGGAGGATTGAAATCTATATCGTGTTCTTCCTCTGCTTCTTCTATGGGGTTGCTGTACCTCCTTTTTGTTTGATCCACATGTTTGCGGCAGATTTGTCCATTGGTAAGTTTAACTACCAGAATCCTATTTCCCTCTTTGGCAATCACAGTGCCTGCGAGCCATTTGGGCCCTGCAGCGTAGTTGAGGACAAAAACAGGGTCATTTACATCAATACATCGCCCTCTCGCATTCCTGTCATGGTAGTCATATTGTGACTGGCGCCTGCTCTCGACAATTTCTTTCATGGTGGGGTGTATAAGGGATAACCGGGTTTTGAGCGTCCTTTTCATTAGCAGCTCTGTGGGTGGAACCCCTGTGAGCGAGTGTGGTCAGGATCTGTAGGCCAACAGAAGGTGTGATAAGCGTCTTTGTAGGGAAGCCCCTTGGATTTTGAGCATCCCCTGTTTGATTATCTGCACTACTCATTCTGCCTGGCCGTTTGAGGCCGGCTTGAACGGTGCCGTTCCTACATGATTAATTCCATTGCCTGCCATGAAGTTCTGGAATTCAGTGCTTATGAAGCACGGGCCATTGTCGCTGACCAAGATGTCCGGTCGACCGTGGGCGGCGACTACAACCAAAAACATTTTTCCCATGAAAGGACCTGCATAGTCCACAGGGATGCATGACCATGGCTTGGTGGGCCAGGACCAGGGGCTAAGGGGGGGTTCCCTGGGCGCATTGCCCAGCTGGGCACACGTGTTGCACCTGCGAACACAAAGTTTCAGATCTGCGTCTATCCCTGGCCACCAAACGTGTGACCTGGCAATTGCCTTCATCATGACAATGCCCGGGTGCTCATTGTGGAGTTCTCTGATGAACACCTCTCTGCCCATCTGGGGCATGACTACGCGGTTTCCCCACAGTAGGCAATCGACCTGAATTGAGAGTTCATCCCTGCGCCTGTGAAATGGTTTAAATTCCTCAGGGCATGCCCTAAACGTGGCTCTCCAGTCCCCATTCAGGACACTCTTCTTGACTAGAGACAATAGCGGGTCTCTATTTGTCCAGACTTTAATCTGACGGGCTGTCACGGGTGAGCCTTCACTTCCGAAAGCTTCAACAGCCATGACCATCTCAGCAGCATGCTCGGTAGCCCCCTCTGTGGTGGCTAGTGGGAGCCTGCTGAGTGCATCGGCGCAGTTTTCGGTGCCCAGTCTGTGCCGAATTGTGTAGTCATAGGCGGCTAACGTGAGTGCCCACCTCTGTATGCGGGCCGATGCGTTCGCATTTATGGCCTGGTTATCGGCCAAAAGGGACGATAGGGGTTTGTGATCTGTCTCCAGCTCAAATTTCCTGACAAACAGGTACTGGTGCATTTTCTTTACCGCATATACACATGCTAACGCCTCCTTTTCTACCATCCCGTAGCCCCTTTCTGCCTGGGACAGACTTCTGGAGGCATAAGCTACCGGCTGTAACTGACCCTTGTCATTCACATGCTGCAACACACACCCGACACCATAGGACGACGCATCGCACGTTAACACAAGTTTCTTACATGGGTCATATAGCGTTAACAGATTGTTGGAACATTACAAATTGCATGCTCTATTAAAAGCCCTTTCCTGGCTGTCCCCCCAGACCCATTCGCGACCTTTGTGTCGGAGCACATGTAGCGGCTCTAACAGCGTGCTCAATTTGGGAAGAAAGTTACCAAAATAGTTCACGAGCCCCAGGGACGAATGCAGCTCCGTCGTGTTATGGGCTCTGGGTGCTCTCTGGATCGCTTCCATCTTGGACGCAGTAGGGCTGATCCCGTCTGCTGCTACCCTCATCCCCAGGAATTCTACCTCTGGAGCTAGGAAGACGCACTTCGCCTTTTTCAGTCGCAGACCTACCCGGTCCAGTCTGAGTAGCACCTCTTCCAGGTTGTGGAGGTGTTCTTCAGTATCGCAACCCGTGATGAGGATGTCGTCCTGAAAAACCACCATCCCTGGAATCGACTTGAGGAGGCTTTCCATATTTCATTGGAAGATCGCGGCGGCCAAGCGAATCCCGAGCGGACATCTGTTGTACTCAAACAACCCCTTGTGTGTCGTGATGGTGGTCAGCTTCTTCGACTCACTCGCCAGCTCCTGGGTATGTAAGCTGAGGTCAGGTCCAATTTTGAAAAAAATTTGCCACCGGATAGCGTCGCAAAGAGGTCCTCCGCTCTCGGTAGCGGGTACTGGTCTTGGAGTGACACCCGATTGATGGTGGCCTTGTAATCACCACATATCCTGACCGACCCATCCGCCTTGAACACTGGCACAATCGGGCTCGCCCAGTCACTGAATTCGACTGGCGAGATGATGCCTTCCCTCAGCAGGCGGTCCAATTCGCCTTCTATCTTTTCCCGCATCACGTACGGCACCGCTCTGGCCTTGTGGTGTACTGGCTTGGCATCCGGGTTTATGTGAATCACTACCTTGGCCCCCATGAAAGTGCCAATGCCGGGTTGAAATAATGAGTCAAATTTGTCCAGGATCTGTAAGCATGATACTCGCTCCACAGAGGAAATTGCATTGACATCGCCCCATTTCCAGTTCATGACAGCAAGCCAACTCCTCCCCAGTAGTGCATGACCATCCCCCGGGACAACCCAGAGTGGCAACCTGTTCTCCGAATCTTTGTGGGTCACGACTACCGTGGCACTGCCGATCTCCTTTGTGTATGTCCGTAGCTGTGCGTCAATCGCCGATAATTTTGGCCTCCTGGCCTTGGACGCCCACAACTTTTCAAACTGTTTGATACCCATCAGGGACTGGCTGGCCCCCGTGTCCAGCTCCATTGATACTGGGATGCCATTGAGGAGCACTTTCATCATTATCGGTGGCGTCCTGGTGTATGAACTGTATACGTGCTCCACATGGACTCGCTGAACTTCAGCTTCCAGCAATTTCCCCCAGCAATTTCTGCAGGTATTTTGCTCATCTCTGCAAACTCCTGCTGAGTGTGTGCCTCCATGCCTCCAACATGAGCTGCTGTTGGAAACAAAAGGTCCCTTGCCAGTCGATCGTCCCTGACTGCCGCTGTGATTGTCCTTGAGTGCGCCATTAACAGCTGTTGATGGCCGCATTACTGGCTGCATTGTCCCTTGCAATGGCGTGAATCGCCATTCAGCTTGCCATTGTCTCTGTCGAACTCCCCCTCTGGATTCGACTGCATGTTGGGGCATGCTCGATTGCCCTTGTCTGCCTGGAGAACTGTGTGCTGCTTTAACAATGTTGAATCACTGTCCAAACCATTCCTTAATGCAGTACCTCTCGTCTATACTGCTAGTGGCCATGCTCACATGGTTTAAATCCCAGTTTCTCGTCGCCATTGATACATCCTTACTATACAGTATAAATGCACACGAGGCCCATGCTTGAGAGAAGGTCAGTCTGTGACCTGTCCTTTATTCCTTAGCACTCAAGTGATGGAAGTGGGTGGAGCTTCCCCTTTTTATCTGAAGGTCCAGGTTAGGAGTGTCTCCCACAAGTTCACCACCTTGTGGTCATTGTTCTCACAGTGTACAACTTAGGTCAGATTATACATGGGTTACAATGCTGGTTGAATACATGACAGGGTCCGTCGTTGATGAGTCAGAGAACTTTTGAGAAACTGTGGGACAACCCGGCTGCACGACCCAAGCTGGTCTCGGTCACGGCAAAGCTGTGTACCTACACCAAGGAACTGATACCTGTTCTCGGCAGAGCGGATGTGCAGGTATCTCACGGGGGCGAGACGCACGGTTTACCCTTATGGGTCATTGCAGGCGATGGGCCAACGCTCCTCGGCAGAAGATGGATGGGAAAGGTCCATGGGAGCTGGGAAGACTTCACTCCTCCACAGACTGCTGCTCCCCAGGTTCCCAAAGAGCAGCGCCAACCGAGCTGGAGCTGCAGCCTAAATCCACACACAGGCGACAGCAGCCCAGAACTCCTGACCCCAAGCAATCCTGCAGCCTCAGCCTTCACAGACGAACAGACCCTGGAAGAACAGGTTTGCAGGTAAGCCTCCACAGATGAGCAGACTCTGGAAGAACAAAGTTGCAGGTGTGGGCCTATTGCTGGGGTGCGGGCCGGCGAGGCGCTGCGGGCGAGAAGCGGGAGGCCCATCGGTGGCCGGCGGATCCGGGAGGCCCACGCAGCGGAACAGTTGGGCGGTGGCAGCGGCTGCGATGGTGGTGGCCATGGCGGCCGCAGGGGAGGCGGTTACAGCGGCCGCAGGAGAGGCGGTTACGGCGGCTGCAGGCGAGGTGGCCGCGGCGGCTGCAAGAGGGGCGACAAGTGGGGAGATCAACAGCTGGCGTTTGCACCGGGAAAGTGTGGAGACAACGATGGGAGCGGAGACAATGGCGGCGGCGGGTGCAAGCCAGAGTGGCGGATGCGGCAGCAGGCACGGAGCGACTCACAGGGACTGTGACTGATCGAGTCCAGAACGAATTCTGCAAAATGGACCGTTTTTTTTTCTCTTTTTCCCCTTCCCTGCTTCCTTGTTCCCTCTTCTTTCTTCGCCAGCGAGCTCAAGATGGCGGTGAGCCTCATGGCAACGGAGCCCTGCAGACAAATGCCAGCAGAACACCTAAGATGGCGGCGCCTCGTGGGAAGCCACAAGATGGAGTCTTAAAAGGGAAATGCCCCTGGGAGTCTTAAAAGGGCCTTACACCATTGGCGGTCCCCACGTAAAGACTTTTGTAAGGCTAAATGTGCTATGTGAATGTAGGATGATGGATTTATGATAAGAATTAATATTTTAATGCTGGATGGTTACCGTGTTTAAAATAATGGATATGAATTGCAAATTACGATAAGAGTTAATATTTCAATGCTGAACGGTTACTGTGTTTAAAATAATGGATATGAATTACGAAATATGATAAGAGTTAATATTTCAATGTGGAATGGTCACTGTGCTTGAAATCATGGACATGAATCACGGGAAGAGTTGATACCATGAGATTCAAGAAAAAGGGACATGGATTCGTGACTAACATTACCAATGGGCTAATGTGATGTTCGATTTAGGGGATTCAAGCAACAGCTTTTTGAACTGGGGGGGAGTGAGATGTTGTGTATTGCTTTGGTACATTAAATGTATGATATAAGTACAATGGTGCACCACAGAGGGCGCTGTGGTGGGAGACCTGAAAGTACCTGCACAAGGCAGTATAAAAGGCTGCCCACCACACCTGGAGGCCACTCTGGAGCTGTTCAATAAAGGACTCAGGTCACAGCAGTTAGATCCACACCAGACCGTGTGGAGTCAGTGATTTGTGTGCGACATACACCACAGATCTCACTTGCGTCCCCTAAGGACTTGGCTGCCCAGATCACTTGGTGCTAAGGAAGTGGGAAGCTACAGGAAATCTGGTGGGGGAAGACCCACATCCTTCTTATAACTTTCATCCATCCCAGGATGCAGTAGGAATTACCAGTGGGTGCTCTTGCAGGTCCTGCCTAAATTTCAGCCCTTTCTGCTGAACTACTGGCTGCTTTACACCAGCAAATGCCCCAGGCCTCAAGGAAATTCAGGACCTTTATGTTGTGTGCCTGAATTAAAACGATTGCTACAATGCTAAAACTATGCAAAAATGCTTCATTTTTGTTATAAATGGATATTACGATGAAAATCCTTCTTTATTTATGTTAATTGGACGAGGAAGATGAGGGAAAAGTTCAGACACATCATATTACAGCAGATAAAGATTGCAACCACCATGATTACTCTTCCAATCACATATATGGGTGAAATTCATATATTATACTTACCTGAACTTGTCAGAGGAACAAAGTATGTATTGGATAAGACTCACCAACACAATACTGCCAGTGGCTGTCAAGATCAATTCAACCGTGAAGTTTTATGCCTCAAGCTCATTTCAGGCTTTCACAGGCAATATCAACAACATAGTCAATCTGCAGTGTGCAGATGTATTAAGCAGGTTTTTGATGCATTCATGGAAAATACAGCAATAGCGTGAGAGGGTGATGTATTTTTTTTCAAATTGAGGATTCGTTAAATCCAGGGGATTATTGATTGCACTCACATACATGTCCTTGCAAACAACAAATGTGTATCCATGAATCACAGCTGGTCAGAGAATAGAGGTTGGAGAACCTACCCATGTGATATCTCTCCCTCTTCTTCTGAGCAGCCTTCTCCTGCAACCATAGTGGAAGAGGTGAAAATGTGAAATTGCCAGGGGCACATACAGTAATACCTGTGCATCAGTGTACAGTTAATATCAATGTGTGGACAGGAAAATGCATCAGGCAGACACAGTGATTGAAGAATTTGTCAGTGGTATGAGCATTTAAGGCGGCATGAGGAGGATTGCTTAAAGGGGAAGGAAACTGCTGTTAAGAGTATTGTATTGCATAATAGGCATTTGTGGGAAACATTCCAAATACTGTAAGGCCAGCTGGGAGGTAATTGAACATGGATACATTCTTAATACATGTCATTAGTATAAAGTAATAGCAGAATCTTCTAGTTTAGTGACATGGTGACATCAATAAATATCTTCCGGATTTGCAGCAATGTCCACTGAGAAGTACCACTGGCATTGATCTTGGTGGCTACCTCCTGCCACACAGTCTGAGCCATTCATGATCAGCGAGAAAAAGGACCTCCTTCCTCTGTCATATTTGCTCCGACAAGTCCTCAACTTCCCCATTCAAAACTGTCACTCTGCTGTCAGCACAAGTGCTTGTGGTCAAATTTGTATCCTTCGCTACCAGAAACAGGATTGACCCAATAAAGTGTAGCACCATACAATATCCTGCCGACTCGTGGGTGAGCACTCAATGGGCCCAAGTTTTGGCTTTCTCTTAGAACGGCGCACCTTCGAGAGGTACGCCTATTTTGTAGAACAAAAAGTGCCCCTATTACCTACCTCTGTATTCTCCAATATTTTTGGGGCCCTTTCCAGGTCGGCGTGGCACAGCAGGAGCTGCTGGAGGCGAGACCAAGGCATCACACCAAAGAACTGCTGGCAGGGGGGCGGGGCTAGCTCACAGCATCATATTTAGTGCCACAGCCCTGCGCATGCGTGCTGGACCGTGCGCGCATGTGCAGTGGCACACAAAATATTGGCACTCGGCCATTTTTAAAGGTACATGTAGAACAGTGCTGTTTGCTTTTGTGGAGCTGTGGAAAGGCTTGTGAGTGATTTTTGGTGATTTTTTGTGCCTGAAGGAGTGCTTTTAGTAACACTGTGAAAGAAATCACCTGCTGAAATGAGTGAATGCTGTTTGTTGCTCCTAAACTTCCAGAACAAGTGCTGCATAGGTGCATGCAAAATAAGGACAGTGTGTTTTGAAAAATCAGAGTGTCAATTCAATACAGCAATGGAACAATGTCCACCAAGAGCAAAGAATTTCTTGCATGAGGAAGTGGAGACATTAGTTAATGTAACTGAGCAGAGATGACAGGAGCTGGATACCAGCAACAGAGGTCGCACAAAAGTGACACCCAAAGAAATGAAGAAACGCTAGAACCAAGTTACAGAAGATTACTGCGCAGTGGTGCATATCAGGAGATCTGGAAGCCAGTGCAAAAAGAAATGGCACGACCTTGGTCAAGTAGTTAGTGTAAATAATATTTTCATTTTTCAATGGAATCTTAATTGTAAATGTGACCATCTGTATATGTCCCACCCTGCAGAAAGACGCACTCTGTAAAAAGTTAGATTTTAATCTTTGCAGAAGAAATTGGCCACAATAAAAGGGAAAGAACTCAAACAGGAGGAGGCCTGCCAAATCTGCATCCACTGACACTCTTGGAACAGAGGGTAGCTGCTATGGTGAGTCATACATGGAGAAAAGCGATCAGTACTGCACAAGCTGGGCCCACACGCGAGGGAGAGGGTAAGTCCTGAAAATGCATCGTGGCCCTTCAAATCAACCTGCTGCCTGGCCTGCTATGTGTGAGACTACACATGCCACCCATCCTGCCCCTTCCTGTGCTGCTAACCATTTGACTGTTCTGATATATTTTGCAGAAGATGATGCCAATCCTGAAGATCCTGAAGATCCAGAAGAAGAACCAGAAGAACTAGATGCGGACAATCCAGACCAAGGATGGCTGCAGGCGTTGACTGAAATGTCTTCGGGGAGACCTTATAACTTAATATTAATGAGCCCACATCAACGGAAATCAGTGTTTCAAACCCTTGCATAGGTTCTGGTTCCAGCTTCTATGTTTTCACAGATTCCGACATTGCGGGTCCCAGTGATGCTGCTGGTGTAATGCAGCAGTTTACATCCACTGCCCCACTGTCCCAGTCTGTGCCTCCCACTGGAGTGGTGCCGCATGCATGGCCCAGGGCCCCACCATCCCAACCCCCGGCTCCCACTCGAGTGCTGCCGGACGCAAGACCCAGGGCCCCACCATCCCAGCCCGTGGCTCCCACTGGAGTGGTGCCGTTTGGAACACCCAGGGTCCCACCATCCCAGCCTGTGCCTCCCACTGGAGTGGTGCCACGAGGCAGACCCAGGCAGAGGAGAAAGAGATTGGAAACTCGCTCTCCTGAGATGCAGCGTGCAACAGATGTGGCTCAGGTTGTGGCACTGCATGTGGAGAGCAATGACCTTACCTGATCACTCGTAGGTAGCATCAGTGCAGTAGGTGAAGAGGTAAGAAATAGCAGTAATGACACGGGAAATGAGGGAGAGAATGTCCGAGGGAGTGCAAGTGACGGCACAGGCCATCAGGAAGGGCATGCAAGTGACGGCACAGGCCCTCATGGAGGTAGCTGCTGCAATAAGGGCACACAGCCCGACCAATCAAATGACACCCCCATGAAGAAGTAAACATTCACTGAGATGTGGATGAGAGATGGTTGCAGCCTTTTTTTGCTGCTTTTGTTCTTGTTCTTGATGTAACTGTTGTGACTTTTTTCAAATTGAAATTGTTTTGTAAGTTTTGTAACTTTACAACTTATGTGATCTGAGGGTTTTTAAGTGATCTTATAGTGTAAATGCTCTCACATTTTGTAACTTATTTAATTTTGCACCTAAAAAGTGATCTTGAAGTTTCAGTGATCTTAAGAGTGTAAGATTTTTCACATTGAAATTGTTTTGTAACTTTTGTAACTTTACAAGTTTATAAGTGATCTTGAAGTTTTTAAGTGATCTTAAAGAGTCATTAAAAAGTAAAGTTTGATACAACAAATATTTTATTACACTAGCGTGAACTTTTCAATAAAATATTTTTTCATTAAAACTGAATCATGTTCCATTAACACAACACAACATAGGAACAACTCCAAAAAATAAACATGTCCATGCGCAACAGTTGTCGCAGAGCCCTCAGGCATCAGTAATTGAAGCGTTCACAGATGAGCTGCTGGCGCAGGGCTCGAACAATCGTTAAAGGAGCACGATGGATCACCCTCCTCCGACCTCGTGCTCCGGCATCAGGCACTTGCATGCTTTCCTGATCATCGTCATCATCCTCATCCTGCTCTTCCAAATTACTATCATCAGGCACTCTCCCCTCATGTGGGTCTTCTGGTTCCACTACCAGCTCCTGCTACCTCATGATGGCTAAGTTATGCAGCATGCAGCACACAACAGTGAACTGACCAACAATCTTAGGAGAGGACTGCAAGTGGCCTCTGGAATGTTCCAGGCATCGGAAACGCTGTTTCAAGATGCCAATGGTCCTCTCTATGATGCTGAGCACCGCAATGTGCGACATGTTGTACTGATGGTCAGCTTCCGTCCGTGTTATGCGTAGGGGCATCATGAGCCAGGTGGCAAGGCCGTACCCTTTGTCTCCCAGTAGCCAGCTCTGCCCTTCTGGCTGCTGCTCAAACATGGCAGATATAACGCTGTCGCATAGGATGAACGCATCATGGGTGCTGCCAGGGCATCTCGCATCGACTGACATGATGCGCTGTTTGTCGAGACACACGAGCTGCACATTAATGGAGTGGAAACCTTTTCTATTCCTGTACTGCTTGGAATCCTCCACAGGTGTTCGCAAGGCGATGTGGGTACAATCAATGTAGCCCTGTACCTTTGGGAAGCCAGCAATCCTGGAGAAGCCCACAGCCCTGTCATACATTGCTTGGCCGGTCATTGGGAACTTGATGAAGTCATTCCTCAGCGCATAAAGTGACCTGGTAAATGCAGGCATGTATTGCACGTTGAGAGATGGCGCACATATCTCCAGTTGTAGCTTGCAACGATCCCGAGGCATAGAAGGAAAGTGTAGCTGTAACCTTCACTTCAACAGACAAGGCAGTCGGCGTTCTGCTTCTGGGCTATAAATCTACTCTCAGCATATCACAGATCTCAACGACAACTTCTCTGCAGAAACACAGCCTATTGACACAATCAGTCTCGCTCATGTCCAGGTATGAATGCCTGGCTCGATATTGCCAACGTGAGTAAGGCCTCCTGCCCATCAGCTTACGGGCCATGACGTTCCTGGTGCGGTGAGCTCTAATCAATTCTCTCCTATGCAGTGAATTGATGGAGAACCATTGCATAATCCGTGGTGTTGATAATGCAGCACCCATACTTGAAGTACAAATTAAACTTTTAAACTTTTAAACTTGCTGGCTGGCTGGCTGACTCTCCCTCCCGGAGGCTTTGCACGCCTCCCCTATCTCCTGGCTGAACGGCCAAACTCGTCTCCGCAGCTCTGAGCCTGCTGTTGCCGTCGCTCTCGCCTCGCGCCGCCCCTATCCCCTGGCCGATCGGCCGAACCCGTAAACAGCTCAGTGCCTGCTGCTGCTGCTGTTGCTTCAGACAGGTAGGAAAATTTAATTTATTTTTTATTTGATTTATTTATCATTTATTATTCATGATGGCTCTTTATTTGTAGAAGTGAAGTGTTAAATGAGTATAAAATTCTCTAACTTCACTCTAACTTCCCCCATCTCTCGTTCCCTGCGCCTAATTTATAAAGTGTAGGCAAGGTTTTTCTGAGTATACAAAAATCTACACTTACTCCATTCTAAGTTAGTTTGGAGTAAGTTTTCGCTGCCTAAACTTGCAAAACAGGTGTAAGTGGCTGGACACGCCCTCTTTTGAAAAAAAACTTCTAAAATGAAACTATTCCAACTCACTAAAATTGGAGCAAACTAAATGCCAAGAATTGCAATTTCTAAGATGCTCCATTCTAAACTAGTTGCTCCAAAAAAATAGGAGCAACTCAAGCCAAAGCATGAGCCCATTAAGTGGCATCACCCACACATTACAAATTAGCCTGGACCTAGAAACAGAGGCAGGTGTGGTGTACTAATTGACGAGCAAGTGGGAATATTGCAATACCCAACATGCACATGAATAGAGACCCTAGATAAAAATCGGTGCTTCTGCTTCGACTACAGTTAACTGGTCAGTTGTGAAAGGCATTGCTGTATCTTGTTATATATGAAACGAAAAACAGAAATTATCCTGTTTGAGGCATTACAGAGCACTGCTTCCATCAAAACGCACACTGAATCAATTTCTTCTTGGGCCTCCACTATTTATTCCAAAAATTTAGAAGATTCTTTTTAAGTTAAAATGAAGGAAAAGTCACCACACATTCCAAAGCTTAGTTCTAAATATTAAAGGGTGAACCTCACATGTGTGTGACCAGAGCAGAGAGGTTGGAAATTCCTTCGAGTGAGCCTAGCACTCAGTGCCAGGATAGTGCAGCTGTGCAGGCCAGCCTTTTGGGATCAGACTGCACTGCTGTCCGTGGAAGCTCTCAATGGCAGCACAGCAAAAGCACATTAGGAAATTACCTACCACTCTTTGGGCCCAAGTTTCCACATGATTCGCGCCTGATTTTTAGGAGCAACTGGTGGAGAACGGACTATTTTAGAAATCGCAATTCTCCACATTTTTTTTTCTGCAGTTCTAGTCAGGTAGAACAGTTCTAGTTTAGAACAGAATTTTTTCTTCAAAAGGGGGCGTGTCCGGCCACTGATGCCTGATTTGAAAGTTTCCACAGTGAAAATGTACTCCAAACTAAAGTAGAATGGCGCCAGTGAAGATTTTTGTAGAACTGAAAAAACCTGTTCTACACATTAAAAAATCAGGCGCAGGTTACAAATTAGGCGTCCAGAACGAGGTGGGGGGGGAAGGGAAGTCATTAAATTCGACAATAAATCCTTATTTATACTTCTACAAATATTATACAAATAAATCAAACCTGAATAAACATTTATAAGCCAAGAAAAGATTAAATAAACCATCTTCCTACCTGTGTGAAAGTGCTTCAGCCAGGGAGAATTCTGCAGCTGTTCGTGCCGCTGAGCGAGAGAGAGAGAGAGAGAGGGAGGGAGAGAGAGGGAAGGGGAGAGGGAGAGAGAGGGAGGGGAGGGAGAGGGGAGGGGGAGGGGAGGGGAGAAGAGAGAGGGGTGGGTCGGGGAACAGGAGCGGGTGTCGGGTCGGGTCGGGTCGAGGGGGGGGGGCGGAGCGGGTGTCGGGCCAGGGGGGAGCGGGTGTCGGGCCGGGGGGGGCGGGGGGGGAGCGGGTGTCGGGTCGGATGGGGGGGGGGGAGCGGGTGTCAGGTCGGGGGGGGGGGGGGAGTGGGTGGGGGGAGCGGGTGTCGGGTCGGGGGGGGGGAGCGGGTGTCGGGTCGGGGGGGAGCGGGGGTCGGGGGTCGGGTCGGGGTAGGGGGAGCGGGCCTCTGGTCGGAGCGGGTCTCGGGGGGGGGGGAAGCGGGTGTCGGGTCTCGGTCGGGGCGGGGGGGGAGCGGGTGTCGGGTCGGGGCGGGGGGTGGGGGGAGAGCGGGTGTCGGGTCGGGGCGGGGGGGGGCGGGGAGCGGGTGTCGGGTCGGGTCTGGTCGGCGGGGGGGGGGGTGGTGGGAGCGAGTGTCGGGTCTTGTCGGGGGCGGGGAGCAGGAGCTGGCCGTGGGAGGAGCCTTATTCACGCAGCCCCAGTGAGGCCATTGGGCCAGGGTTAGGGGCTGCGTGCTTCGGGCCCCTCCCACACAGTTCGGCGCCTGGAGCTACTGCACTTGCGTGCCGACTGTAGCGCGCATGTGCAGAGGTCCCGGCACTGTTTTCAGCGCAGGGACCTGGCTCCGCCCCCCCACAGCTTGTGCTGTCTGCGCCGAGGGCCACAGGACCTGTAAGTCAGTGGAGAATACCGAGGATTTTTTTAGGCGCCGTTTTAGGCGTGAAGAACGGGCGCCCAGCTCGGAGGCGCGCCCGTTTTTTTTCTTGTGGAAACTTGGGCTCTTTGTGTGGTTTGGTCCAGAGAAGCAGAATCATCGCTCCAGACTAGTAGAAAACTGGCGTATTTTGAAACTCAATCTAAGAGTGAGGTTTTTTAAAATTTTGATTTGGTTTGGACCGACCAAAATTTATTTTATTTTTGCTGTTGAATCTGTTGCGCTTTTCCTTTTCATCTCTACTATTGTAGGAAGTTTAATTCTATTATTAAGCACCCTAAATTGGTAGCATCGGCATTCCTCTTGACCTCAGGAGCTATGTACATCACTTGTTTCCTGGGCAAATGATTTTTATCACTTTACCAACAGAAAGTCGCCAGCAACTGAAGAGGGCACTGCACTTTTTCAATGTGTAGGGCCTCATCATTGGAGCCCGTGTGGCCAAAGCAGGCTCCTTTCATCAATGCTAAATATTTTCTGAATTGGAAAGAGCTCCATTCAATAAATGCACAAGTTGCATATGACCATCACCACCACATCATACAATCAGATGCCATCCATCCTGGAAGTTGCTATGATATGGCAGTTGATAGTGGCGCTAATATTTAATGCAATATATCTAGACAAGATGGATGGGAGGCCAGGGATACTCTCTTGAGTTGTAGTTCAATCAATATATTTGATTTGAACTGAAGCTAAAATAAAATTAAATGTGGTGTAAGCCTCTATGAAGATACAAATAGAGTATATCATATATATGCAGAAGTTTAGACTGATCTGTGTTGTCCTTCTGGACTACTTTGCAAAGGTATCCAAAACAATAGTGGTGTCAGCTGTTGCTCAGTGGGTAGCACTCTCGCCTCTCAGTCATAAAGTTATGAGTTCAAGTCCCACTTCAGAGACTTAAGCAGATAATCTAGGCTGACACTGCAGTGTAATTCTGTTGGGGGTATTCCCCCTTTCTTAAGCTCCATTGCCGCCTCTGCAACAGTGACTGCACTTGAATGGTACTTCAATGCCTTTAAAGCACTTTGGGACATACTGAGGTTGTGAAAGGCGCTATGTAAATGCAGGTCTTTCTATGTTGCATGGTGCACAATTTTGCGCTCAGAAAAGAAAGCACGAATGCAGCAAGTCAAAGAGTAAGGTCAGACAGACCCACAGGAGAATTGTAACAATTTACTAATGGGTGGTCTGCTGCAACAATTGCAGTTAAGCTTCGAAATGCACAAGCAGTACTGAATACATGTTCCCAATAAACTGGCCCATTAAACATCACGCTCACTATTATCCTCTGCTGGACCTCAGCTACCACGCATGGTCATCCATTCATCTCCTGCTACAGATATCGACACAAAATGGAAATGGGCTTCAAATAATTTATTTGCCTAACAGTAAAATTGCTACGTTCAAAATTAAAGCTGTTCCTCTGGAGTTCTACCTTGGTGGCTGTCTATGATTTGTGCCTAGCACTTACCTAATTTAATGCTCCTTTAAATGTTACTCCAGTGGGAGGACAGCTGTTGAGTTGACAGTGGCCCTGCACCTCCTTGCTTAAGTTTATGGGATTGTCCTGCAATGGATGGCTCCACATTCAAAGATAAAGTGGCTGTCTGGGCTGCCCTCTTTCTGATTCAACATGTGGTATTGAGTGGCTAGCACAGATGTTGCTTCACCCTGTGAGATAACTCCCTCTCAGTGCCTACTGCTGTCATGCTCCTGCTGCTGGACACTCTCGTGTTTTGTTGTTTTAAACGTGACTGCAAGACTGCAATAAGGTGGTTGAAATGCCTTGATACAGCAATGTGTGTGTCCACTCTGTTGCCCAAGCCATTACTGGAATCACTGCACTGCCTGAAAGGGTAATGGAGGCAGACTCAATCGTGGCTTTCAAAAGGGAATTGGATAAATACCTGAAAGAAAAAAGATTTGCAGGGCTATGGGGAAAGGGCAGGGGAGTGGGGCTAGCTGATGTGCTCTTGCAGAGCGTGGGCACAGGCTCAATGGACCGAATGGCCTCCTTCTGTGCTGTAACCATTTTATGATTCTATGATTCTATATCTAAGTTGTTGATGGAGACATTAGTATGTTTCTGATCAGAGCGCTGCAATAATACATGGTTTCCTTAAAAGATGCAAGGTGTGTCATATGTCAAGATGTGATGCCTGGTGATACTTTAAGGTTACATATCCCAAATGAGAAACATATGCATATGAAGTCAGGGTGTAGCTGTTTTTGGTAGAAGTGCATGTTAAAGGCACTCCACATCATTCAATCCGAAGCAGCTAAATGCTGAATACACTTCCTGTAATGAATTTATGAGGCTGGAAAATAACTTGCATATCTGAGTGGTTTTCTTGCTCACTAGGAACACTGCAGTGACCTGATCAGTGACCCCCGTCCCACATACGCCTTGGTGCAGCCTTCTGAGGAGGATCCTCCTTGGATCCAAATATGGCAACCCTCCTTTGCTACACCTCCCACAGCTTCACTTACGGAACCAATTTTCACACTTCCTTTAAACATGTCTTTCTTCTTCCAAATTGTTGCACCAGTTCCCCTCTGAGTGACAGCAAAAGCTCTTTAAATCTAATATCCCACCCCTGTGGCAGCCATGTTCCTTCCACAATGCCCAATTGGTCCAGAGAATGCATGAATAATATTTAAATAAGCAAGCTGTCACTACTCTGATGGGACTGTAGAATTTAGTCTAATATCCCTGGCACATTTTCAATTACAGAGTATGTGAGATACTCACTGGTTGCTTTATTTTAAATATTTATCTGTTTAATAGAATAAATAGTCCTCTGTTTAATCTAGGATCCAGTTAAACTGTAAAAATGTTTCGCCTTTATTTTGCTCAATAAAACATTACAAGACATTTCTATCATATACCTTCACATGCAACACAATGACAGGGACATGTGTGAATATTCAATTTTGAAAAATTGGAGTTGACTGCTGCAATAATCCTCAGTCAGTGCTACCTTAACATTCTGTGACTTTTTCCTAAACTTTTTTAAAATGTTGTGCTCATCGAGGTGAAGGATGTTCACGCTGGAAAGTGAAGCATTCCAGCATTTCAAGTACTCTGTGTCAGGATTAATCATTCCCAGGTGAAGTACGACATAGACTGGAAGCTGAATTAAGCGCCCTTTACTCTGACCCAACAATGTGTCTCAGTCCTAAAGCTTCATTTTTACAGACACTTGAATTATTTGTCAGGCAGTGCGGGTGAAAAAGGGATGGTAGGCCCTTTCTGATAGAATGCTGTCTTCTTTGGTAGGAAGTAGGGAGTGGTATAAAAATAAATATCTGTATATTAAATAATCACTGCACCATGTTTTGTAGAATGCTAGTAATAATTTTTATACAGAATCGCTCTGTGTTTTAGGTCTGGTATAACTTGAGCTTGCTCTTATGGTCGAATCATCTTTGGTGCTCTGTTGATGGACAACATTTTCAGTAATCTTTTGCTCTCTTGTATTTTTTTGTGTTTCTCTTTGAGTCATTGCCGACTGAAGTGGCACACATGCTCATTTTGATGTTTCAGAGAAATATGAAATCTCTGTTTTCTCAAATTTAAAACTGATTTTGAAATCCTTCCTCTGCCAATATGAATTGAAATCTTAACAATAACTATTATACAGGAACTGATACGTCCTTACTACACAGTATAAATGCACACGAGGCCCATGCTTGAGAGAAGGTCAGTCTGTGACCTGTCCTTTATTCCTTAGCACTCAAGTGATGAAGGTGGGTGGAGCTTCCCCTTTTATACCTGAAGGTCCAGGTTAGGAGTGTCTCCCACCTAGTGGTCAGTGTTCTCACGGTGTACAACTTAGGTCAGTTTATACATGGGTTACAATGCTGGTTGAATACATGACAGGAACGACCTCCCAAATCCTGAAACCTTGGGACCGAGGCCGTTCCGGATTTTGAGTATTTCCGGATTTCGGAATGTATTTCCGACGTCCCCAAATCCGGAAACACCAGGGCCAAGGTTCGGGTATTTCCGGATTTCAGAAACTAAATCCGACGTCCCGAATCCGGTAACCTATTTGGCTCAGCGGTGACCCGTAGTTAGTAAGAAAAAAAATGCCCAGGAAAAACCTGTGTTGCAGCCCTTCGAGCATCAGTAGGTGTGAAGACCTGCAAAAAAGGTAAGTTAAAGGTTTTATTTTTAAATTATTTTGCAGCAATTCACTAGTTAAGTGTCTTGTGAATGTTTTGTGATTTTTTTATTTTTTGTTTTTTGCAATTTTTTTTTGGTGTGTGCGTCTGTGCATGTGGGGAGGGGGGGGGGATTATTTACTGTTGTGAAAAAAATGTCAGGATTTCGGAACATTTTTACGGATTTTGGAACTCCGGATTTGGGAGGTCATACCTGTACTTACAAGTTAAGTCTGCATCTTGAATTTTCAGGTTACAAAGTATTATTTTTACTGTGACATTCACAGTGAAGTCAGGTTAATTTATAGCAAGCAATAAAAACTTATATTTCCATTTTAACTCAGGTCGCGTTTGAGGTAGCCAGGTGCCCTGATGGACAGCTTAATGTGAAGCCCAGGCCATTTTAACACCCGGGCCTCATATACATCTCTCTACACTATCTCGCGCCTAAAGCTGGCGCGAATGATGTAAGAGATGTCAGGTGGGGGCAGGTAATCGGGTGGTAGGCCAGCTCCTTGTATGGTAAATGAGAGTGGAAGGGGTGAGAGTCCAGGCCGGAGAAGATTGGAGAGAAAGCTAATTACTGCCAGCTTTTGCTGGTGCATTCGGCGAATGCGGGCAATGTTCCCTACGAATGCGTTTTTGCATTGAAAAGCCGCCAAGCTGGCTGCACTTTCTATGCTCGGGATCCCTATAGCACAGCTTACAGGGAACATTGCATGCGGGCCTCCCCAATCGCACGAGTTAAAATCGCGGCAGAATGCCGTGATGTCATTGATTAATGGCTTTCCCATTTTAATGAGGTGCTTGCTTGCCGGGTTGGGCAGCTGCCACGTTGTTGGAATCCCAGCAGTTAAATGCATAGAGTGGGAATGTGGCGTGAACCCTCCCTGCCATTTTAACTCCTCGCCCTCCTTGTTCATACCTGTTGGTCTGGGTTAAAATCAATGCTTCAATGTACTTCATCATAGTTCAATGGATTCGTACAGACACAAGTGGCAGAATCAAAATGCAGAAGCTGTTTAACAATATTTTAATGTGCAAGAGGTTCATTCGCGAGAAGAAACAGACAGGAAGAAAGAAATGCCACTGGAGCGAAAAGATAGATTGTTGATGAAATAAAGGAGTGATTGAGATATGAAGAAGAGTCAATCAAGAAGAAAAAACAAAAGCCCCGTTTTTAACTTGAGGTTGGGGTCTTCCGGGCGGAGGCCGAGGTGGACAGCAAACCATCTAGACATTGGAACCATGAGGCCCGGGAGATTTTAACTTCCAGCAGAAATCAACGAGAAGTCGCATCTAGCTGCTGGGCAGGAGTGGATTGTAAGTGTTTTGGGGAGAACATAAGAACATAAGAAATAGGAGCAGGAGTAGGCCATTTGGCCCCTCGAGCATGCTCAGCCATTCGATAAGATCATGGCTGATATGATCCTGGCCTCAACTCCATTTCCCTGCCCGCTCCCCATAATCCTTGACTCACTTATCTTTCAAGAATCTGTCTTTCTCCACTTAAATACATTCAATGGCCCAACCTCCACAGCTCTCTTAGATAGAGAATTCCAAAGATTCACGACCCTCTGAGAGAACAAATTCCTCCTCATTTCCGTTTTAAATGGGTGACCACTTATTCTGAAACTATTCCCCATAGTTCTAGATTCCCCCACGAGGGGAAACATCCTCTCCGCATCCACCCTATTTAGCCCCCTCAGAATCTTTTACGTTTCAATAAGATCACCTCTAAGTCTTCTAACCTCCCATGAGTATAGGCCCAACCTGCTCAACTTTTCTTCATATGACAACCCCTTCATCCCAGGAATCAACCTTGTGAACTTTCCTTAAATACGGAGATCAAAACTATACGCCGTACTCCAGGTGTGGTCTTACCAATGCCCTGTACAGTTGTAGCAGGACTTCCCTACTTTTATACTCCATCCCCCTTACAATAAAGGCCAACAGTATATTTGCCTTCCTAATTACTTGCTGTACCTGCATGCAAACTTTCTGCGTTTCATGAACAAGGACCTCCAGATCACTCTGTGCCAATGCATTTTGTAATCTCTCCCTATTTAAATAATAATTTGCTTTTTTATTTTTCATACCAAAATGGATAACCTCGCATTTTCCCACATTATACTTCATCTGCCAAATTTTTGCCCACTCCGTTAGTTTGTCTATATTCCTTTTCAGATTCTTTGCGTCCTCCTCACAACCGGCTTTCCCACCTATCTTTGTATCATCAGAAAATTTGGTTACATTATACTCGGTGCCTTCATCCAAGTCATCAATATAAATTGTAAATATTGAGGCCTCAGCACCAATCCCTGTGGCACCCCACTAGTTACAGTTTGCCAACCTGAAAATGACCCATTTATCCCAACTCTCTGTTTTCTGTTACTTAGCCAATCCTCTATCCACGCTAATATATTACCCCCAACCCCGTGAGCTCAAATTGTGTGCAGTAACCTTTTATGTGGCACCTTATTGAATGCTTTCTGGAATTCCAAATACTCGAATTTACTGATTCCCCTTTTTCCACCCTGCTCGTTACATCCTCAAAAAGCTCCAGCAAATTAGTCAAACATGTTTTCCCTGTCATAAAACCATGCTGACTCTTCTTGACTGCATTATGATTTTCTAAATGTCCTGCTACTACTACTACTGAACCAATATCATTTCTCACTACTGCACTGTTCTATTTCCTTAATGATGGACTCCAGCAGTTTCCCAATGACAGATGTTAGGCTAACTGGTCTATAGTTTCCTGCTTTCTGTCTCCCTCCTTTCTTAAATAGGGGCTTTACAATTGTGGTTTTCCAGTCCGCTGGGATCTCCCCAGAATCCAGTGAATTTTGGGAGATTACAACGAATGCATCCACTATCTCTGCAGCCACCTCTTTTAGAACCCTAAGATGCAGGCCATCAGGTTCAGGGGACTTGTCCACCTTTAGTCCCATTAGTTTACTGAATACTTTTTCTTTAGTGATAGTGATTGTTTTAAATTCCTCCCTCCCTATAACCCCTTGATTATCCATTATTGGGATGCTTTTAGTGTCTTCTACCATGAAGACCGATACAAAATATTTGTTCAAAATCTCCACCATTTCTCGGTTTCCCATTATTAATTTCCCAGTCTCATCTCTAAGGGACCAACGTTTACTTCCTTTTTATATACCCGTAGAAGCTCTTACTGTTTGTTTTTATATTTCTTGCTAGTTTGCTCTCATAAACTTTCTTCTCTCTCTTTATCATTTTTTTTAGTCATTCTTTGCTGGGTTCTAAAAAAATCCCACTCCTCTGACCTTCCACTATTCTACACAACATTGTGTACCTTTGTTTTCAATTTGATACCATCCTTTGCTTCCTTAGTTAGCCACGGATAGTTCCTCCTTCTCTTAAAGTCTTTCTTTCTCACTGGAATATATTTTTGCTCAGAGTTATGAAATATCTCCTTAAATGTTTGCCACTACTCATCTACCGTCTTACCCTTTAGTCTATTTTCCGAGTCCACTTTAACCAGCTCTGCCTTCAAACCTTTGTAATTACCTTTATTTAAGTTCAGGACACTAGTTTGAGAACTAGCTTTCTCACCCACAAACTTAATTTGAAATTCTACCATGCTATGATCACTCTTCTCCCAGAGGATCCTTGACAATGAGGTCATTAATTAATCCAGACTCATTACACATTACCAGATCTAAAATAGCCTGCTCCCTGGTTGATTCCACAATGTATTGTTCCAAGAAACCATCCCAAATACACTCTATGAACTCTTCCTCAAGGCAACCTTTGCCAATTTGATTTGTCCAATCGATATGAAGATTGAAATTGCCCATGATTATTGCCGTACCTTTCTTACAAGCCTCCATTATTTCTTGATTTATACTCTGTCTTACAGTGTGACTACTGTTTGGGGGCCTGTAGATCACTCCCACAAGTAACTTATTTCCCTTATTATTTCTTATCTCTACCCAAACTGATTCTGTATCTTGATATTCTGAACCAATATCATTTCTCACTACTGCACTGATCTCATCCCTTATTAACAGAGCTCCCCACCTCCTTTTCCTTTCTGCCTATCCTTACGAAATGGCAGATACCCCTGAATATTCATTTCCCAGCCATGGTCACCTTGCAACCACATTTCTGTAATGGCAATCAGATTCAAGAGGGTCTCATGATCAGGGAAGCGGGGGGGGGGAAAGCCCAAGGCAAGGAGTCCTAAATTTCTCTTGTGGAGCTTGGAGAAGCACTCTTGCTCCTCCTAGACCCACAAGGAAAGTATAAAAAATAAAATGTTACCTTTTTGGACCTCTACTGGCCCCGGCTCTTCTTCCCACTAGCTTGGCTTGAGGAGGAAGCCTCAATGTGCTGACCATGCAGACCTCCGGTCAAAATTGCAGTCAGGCCCTGATGATGTTGTTGGAGCCTGATCAGCATATTTAAAGAATGATCCTGATGACTTCTGGATTGTGTCCCTCTTGACTGCTCAGAAGAGTGGGATTGGTGCAGTTAAGTCCCACGGGCCTTTTAGCTGTCCAACTGCTGGTTTTCCACCAAATTGGCAGGGTTAAAATCAGTCCAAAATCCAGTGGAAATAAGAGAAATTAGAATAAGGACTAGCTGGGAAAAAGAGATAAGGTAAGTGTTTTGGGAAGGTTCAAGAAGGTCTCAATATCAGTTGAGTGGGGGAAGCCCAGGGCAGGGAGCTGTGGAGGCTGGGTCATTGAATATATTTAAGGTGGCGATAGACAGATTTTTGAACGATAAGGAACTGAAGGGTTATGGGGAGCTGGCAGGGAAGTGGAGCTGAGCCCAAGATCAGATCAGCCATGATCTTATTAAATGGGCCAAATGGCCGACTCCTGCTCCTATTTCTTATGTTCTTATTTCTTATGTTCTTATGCAACAGGAACAAGGAGAAAATTAGATAATGTAGCTAGCAAAAAGAGATCAACACGAGGGAAATTAGAGAAAAAATTGAGTGAGAATGGACTATGAAATAGGACAAGGAGTAGGGGGTTGTTGGAAATAAAAGGTATACTGCTGGGAAATGAGAGTGAGAATGGGATACAGAGAAGAGGCCACTGACATTGCAATCATAACAGGCCAAATGGTATCTAACATCAGAGGTACACATAATGTTTGTATTCTGATGTACAAACATCAAGTTTTCAAGGATATATTATAATTGTAAAAAAATCATGATATAAAGCATGCCGTGTATCTACATAACTGAAGCTCTTGCATGCATATCTGTTGCACCTCAAAAGTATACAAAGTGTATGTCATGCTTCAAAATATCAAACATGAATAGTGTACCTTGCACTCCATTGATTGACTTAATTGTCATATTCACACAAGGTTAACAAAACAATGCTGAATGCTTGCAATATGACTGAACAGGAAGGAAAGCAAACAGGAAATCTACTGTCACAATGAACAAGCAGCATGCAGGTAGAAGAACTATTAATGAAGAATCAGCAAACAGTTAAATAGTTAGCAATGAGGAAAAAGGGGAACCATTGAAATTGGTTCAAATTGTTTTGAAATATATTTTCATGTTCCTTCTTTAGTAACTCAAGAATATAATAATAAAAATAAACTTTTGAACATCACAAATAAGTTATAACTTAAAGGGCTGGATTTTCGGCTTTTGCGATTTCAGGGAGGTAATGACGGCGGGACGGTTCTGATACCGCCTGAAAAAAGTTTGCGCCCTCGTCCGTAAAATTCGGCAGAAGGTGAGGTTCCATGATCGAGGGCGCAAAATCAGGCATTACACCAGGGAGATTTTCTGCCGCAACCAAAAACCACGGCTTTAAAAAAGATTTACATACGTTCAAATCTTCCCAGCGCAGGCGAAACTTTAGGGCACGGCGATTTCCTTTCCGCATGCTGGAAAGATGGCGTAGCAGGAAGAAAGGCAGAGGACATGCCGCTTCTCTGCAGGAGCTGCTGAGGTTTTAGTGCAGGCCATAGAGAAGAGGTGGCCTGCAGTAAAGTGGGTGGAAGGAGGCCCGTGCCCAGTGTCTTTAAAAGAATATGGAGGGAGATAGCCTAGGAGGTGTCAGCAGCAGACACGGTGGTTAGAACTGTCACCTAATGCCGCAAGAAGTTCCACGACCTTACGAGGGTCGTCAGCGTGAGTACCCTTTATATTTATGCACCCCTGCCATGGTTTCAAGATCACTGTCTCACATAATGTTAAGTCTTTGATGGAGCTGGTGACATTGGACATATATATTTAATGTGGCTTTGCCACTTGATATTAGGGCTCAAGGAATTCACATAAATTGCAAACGCCACTCACATATCCGTAGGGGGCCATGGTGTGGGTTGGTGAAGCCACCTGAAAGGTGCAGGCTCACTTCTGCAGCCATGCCCTCTGCATTCAGGATGCACATACCCTCTTGTCCCCTAATCATTGTCAACCCTTCTCGCACTCTCCTTCCACTGTTGTTGTCCAATGTCCAAAGGTCACCCTGAGTCACTATGCTACCTGCCTCTCACCTCTCCCACTTTTCCAACATGATCAGTCACCAGCCACACAGATTGAACTTTACACATTTGCACTTCCACACAATGGCAGCTTTCGACTATGGAAGGCACATGTGGCACAAGAGGAGCTGAACCCTTCTTATTGCTCTTCTTGCAGGCCAAGTTATCGCATAATAGGAGGGAGCAGCAACGCACTGGGGGTGCACAGCCTGATCTGCAGGAGCTGACCGAGGTGGAACAGAGAGTATCGGCCCTCATGGGCACACCAGTTTGCACGGTGGCCTGCGGCAAGGCCGAGCTCCCTACAGATATATGAATGGCATTTGCAATTTATGTGAATTCTTTGAGCTCTAATATCAAATGGCATAGCCACATTCCATATAGATGTCCAATGTCACCTTCCACTTACCTGCCTACCCTTTTTCCTAAGCACACGTTTATTGTTTTGTGCTTACAGAAGGCGAGCCAGAAACGCAGCAGCCTTCGCGTGAGGCATCCACATCTGGCCATGGTGCAGATGACGAGGGAGGAGATGACGGCATGACACCCCATCAGTCCTACCATGTGGGGACACAACATCGGGGGAGAACGGTGATTTCGAGGAGTTTGATTACTCTGAGTCCTGTCCTTCCTCAAGATGACAGCATTCAGGCTCCCACCACTGACTCTCCGACCTTGCACCTAACACGGTCCACTCCCAATCCATCAGAGACTGCTGCCGCCAATGCTGAGGCGCAGCAGTCCGCAGCCAGGCCTTCCAGGCCCAGAGCTGGTCCAGTGCATCGACGTAGGCTGTCTGCACTGTCTAGCCCACCAACAAAGCAGCCCTCAAGCAGCCTTGCTGTAGGCACTTAGGCCTCATTGAGGAGGAGCAGCAGGCATGGGAGGGGGATGAAGGGAAGGGGAGGGCAAAGCTCAACATTAAGGTGTGGGACAACGTTGTGGAGATGCCCCGATTTATTGTTATGATGCATGTAAATAGTTGAGTTCAATTAATCCACTTCATTGTTCTTGAGAGCCCTGCAGCAGAACGCTGTTTATTGTATGGTTGTCTTTTGGTGGGGGTGACTGTTACTTTGTTGGAGTAAAATGTCACTTTGACCCTTTGCCATTGGTGTCGTGTGTATTATTCCAAAGTTCACCAGAGATGTGACTTTACAGTGGCAAATAACGTCGCCAGTATTAGCTGCATCCCTCAGTTTCCTCCATTCAAGAGAACCGGTCCATTATGAGCTGGCGATATGCGGCTCTTGGTCAGGCAGCATCTCCAATCGGCCTCCCTCGTGGATGCGGTGGCTGAGCATTCAGGGCCTCGCCAGGCTCCTCTTCGTCATCCTCCTCCGCCTGAGGTGGGCCTGCAATCTCCACTGGCAATGTCTGGTCCCTCATGATGGCCAAGTTGTGCAGCATACAGCACACCACAATGAATTCGGAGACCTGTTGAGGGGAGCATTGTATGGCTGCCTCCAGAGTGGTCCAGGCATCGGAATCGCTGCTTGAGCACTTCAATTGTCTGTTCTTTGATGTTGTGGGTGGCTGCATGACTGTAATTGTACCACTGTGGTGGGGTTGTGGAGGGAGGTTATGAGCCAGGTGGCAAGGCCATATCCTTTGCCCCTGAGCAGCCAGCCGCACCCTTCCCTTTGTCGCTGAAACATTTGTGAGGCACTGCTCTCAAGCAAGATGAAAGCATCATGTGCGCTCCCTGGATAACGGGCATTCACTGCGAGAATGCACTGAGTGTGGTCACACACCAGCTGGACATTTACGGAGTGGTATCCCTTTTGAATTCTGAATACATCTGCATTGTGGAATGGTGCTCACAAGGCCACGTGTGTGCAGTCAATAGTGCCTTGAATCCTCGGGAAGCCCGCAATTCTGCCAAACCCAAATGCCTGCTCATTCTGGCTGTCCCTGCTCATTCGGAACTTTATGAAGTCCATTCTGTGGGCATCCAGAGTCTTTGTGATGTGGCAAATGCAGCGATGTGCAGCGTATTGCGAGATTCTGCATATGTCCCCCGCTGCTGCCTGGAAGGAGCCGGTGGCATGGAAGGTCAACACCACAGTCACCTCCACTGCGACGGCCAGTGCTATAAGGCTGTAGGTCTCTCTGTAGGAGATGGCATATCTCTGTCAGCACTTCCTTTCTGAAGCGCAGCCATCTCACACACTGCTCTTCAGAGAGCTGGAGGAATGAGTGTTGGTGCCTGAAGCCCGTGGGGGGGTAAGTCTTCCTCCCCAGATGTCTTTGGCCTCTCCTCATCCGTGGGTTGACATGGCCAAGAGCTCTTCTCTCTTGACGCCACCTAGCAATAGCATGGAGCATGATATGCTGGCGAACTAGTAATGCCCCCATTAAATTCTCTCACTGAAGTTGAAAGGACACTGTAATGGCAGATAAAACTGCTGCTTTCAAGTCAGAGCTTCATGCAACGTCCTGTGCGCAAATGTTGCAGTCAATGTGACCTGAAATGTAAAAGCCTCCTCCCTCAATTTAAATACACAGCAAATACTGCCTACTGGACTGTGGGACCGCCTGGTTTTTGGGGTCTCTTGGTGAGAGCGTATAACGCGGTGTTAGGGCCCAATTTTGCAGCCGGGCGCTAGCGGAGTGTTGCACGATGATTGATGTCATGATCTTATTGAAACTGGAGGCGGGGCGGTAAGTTTTTGAGCCAAATTTGCCAAACGGGTGGTAAAAGCTGGCCACCCGCCATTACACCTTAAAGCACCCTTTACTGCCCCTCCGGGGTGCAACCAGAGGCACAGGGGAGCTGAAAATCCAGTCCAACTAGTTCATAAAAATAATAATTTAATGTTACAAATCCCTGAGTTGCTCTTGGGCTTGGGCTTGAATTATGCTTTAATCCCAGAGCTGGAAATATTAACAAGCCCTGGTTGCTACAGCTTTTTAATTCCTGTTCACAAATGTGCGTGAGAGAGATGCGACCACTGGAATTATAGTTTTCAAAGTGCCATTGTGGACCTACAATACAGAGTGTACCATGAGAAACTATATCACATGATATTCAGACAGAAAATTAAAAAATATCAATGGTGAGGTGTCATTATGAAAAGAATTAGTAAAAAGATTGGGGTGGGGAGGGGGCGGGGCATGAGTTTTCGCAAGGTTCTCCTGATTTTCTGCCATAACTTCACCAGAAGATCAGTGGAAACCTTGAAGAATTGGTATAAACAGCTGTTGGAAGCTGTTTATGCCATTTCTCTTGCGGTACTGCAAATCTTCCAGCGAAGTTATGGCAGGAGATCAGAAGAATCCCTGTGGAAATTCCAGATGAATATTTCTTTCAATGGGAGAGATCAGGTAGAAAAAATACATTTTGCAATCATGTAATTAATTGAGAAAAAAAGGTTTATGGGATGGAGGAGGGACCAATACAATATTGCAATGTTATATTGGTGAGGTCTATATCTTCCAGAGTTAGTAAGGAATGTTATATTTTTACCTGTACAAGTTATGTGATACATAACTTCAGTAAATTTGCTGTTTAATAGTGATGGGTGAACAGCATCAGAAATGATACTCCTGATTTCTAACTCCCTGTGTATAATTTCACAGGAGATCTACAATATTGAGATCTACAAAATCATATTTCCAGTTGTCTTGTGAACCGAATATGTTTGAAACAGGTGAAGAGCCTAAATTGAAAAAAGTTTGAAACTGGTATCAAAACATTGAATGAATAAAAAAAAATTTGCAACAGGAAGTGTGTGCTTTGATTTCACAATTTAATTATCCACATCAGTAACACGTATAAGAACATAAGAAATAAGAGCAGGAGTAGGCATTTGGCCCTTTGAGCCTACTCCGCCATTCAATAAGATCATGGCTGATCTGATCCTGGCCTCAACTCCACTTCCCTGCCCGCTCCCCATAACCCTTGACTCCCTTATCGTTCAAAAATCTGTCTATCCCCACCTTAATATATTCAAAGACCCAGCCTCCACAGCTCTCTGGGGTAGAGAATTCCAAAGATTCACAACCCTCTGAGAGGAGAAATTCCTCCTCATTTCTGTTTTAAATGGGCAACCCCCTATTCTGAATTTGTGCCCCCTCATTCTAGATTCCCCCATAAGGGGAAAGATCCTCTCTGCTTCTACCCTGTCAAGTCTCCTCAGAATCTTATATATTTCAATAAGATCACCTCTCATTCTTCTAAACTCCAAGGAGTATAGGCCCAACCTGCTCAACCTTTCTTCAGATGACAACTCCTTCATCTCAGTGAACTTCATGAACCTCCTCTGAACTGCCTCCAATGCAAGTATATCCTTCCTTAAACAAGGGGTTCAAAACTGTACGCAGTACTCTAGGTGTGGTCTTACCATTGCCCTGTACAGTTGGAGCAGGACTTCCCTACATATATACTCCATTCCCCTTGCAATACAGGCCAGCATTCCATTTGCCTTCCTGATTACTTGCTCTAATGCATGCTAAATTTTTGTGTTTCATGTACAAGAACCCCCAGAACCTTCTGTACTACAGCATTTTGTAATCGCTTCCCATTTAAATAATAATTTGCTTTTTTATTTCTCCTACCAAAGTGGATAACCTCACATTTTCCCACATTATAGTCCATTTCTCAAATTTTTGCCCACTCACTGAGCCTATCTATATCCTTTTGTAGATTCTTTGCGTCTTCTTCACAACTTGCTTTCCTACCTATCTTTGTATCATCAGCAAATTTGGCTGCATTATACTTGGTCCCTTCATCCAAGTCATTAATATAAATTGTAAATAGTTGAGGCCCCAGCACTGATCCCTGTGGCACTTCACTAGTTACAATTGCCAATGTGAAATTGATCCATTTATCCCGACTCTCTGTTTTCTGTTAGTTAGCCAATCCTCTATCCATGCTAATATATTACCCCCAACCCTGTGAGCTCTTATCTTGTGCAGTAACCTTTTGTGTGGCTCCATATCAAATGCTTTCAAGAAATGCAAATATATGACATCAACTGGTTCTTCTTTATCCACTCTGCTTGTAACATCCTCAAAAAACTCCAGCAAATTTATCAAACATGATCCCTTTCATAAAACCAAGCTGACTCTGCTTCACTGCATTATGAATTTCCAAATGCCCTGCTACTATTTCCTTAATGATGGACTCCAGCATTTTCCCAATGACAGTGCTAGTGATTGTTTTAAGTTCCCTCCCACCCCGTAATAGCTCCTTGATTATCAATTATTGGGATGTTTTTAGTGTCCTCTACCGTGAAGACCGATACAAAATATTTGTTCAAAGTCTCTGCCATTTCCCTGTTTCCCATTATTAATTCTTCAGTCTCATCCTCTAAGGGACCAATGTTTACTTTAGCTACTCATTTGCTTTTTATATACTTGTAGAAGCTCTTCTTGTCTGTTTTTATATTTCTTTCTAGTTTACTCTCATATTCTATCTTGTCTCTCTTTATCATTTTTTTAGTCATCCTTTGCTGGTTTCTAAAAATATCCCAATTCTCTGGCCTTCCACTGTCCTTCGCAACATTGTATACCTTTGTTTTCAATTTGATACCAGCCTTTACTTTCTTAGTTAGCCACGAATAGTTCATCCTTCTCTTAGCATCTTTATTTCTCACTGGAATAAATCTTTGCTGAGAGTTATGAAATATCTCCTTAAATCCTTAAATATGAACGATTGATATGGACTGACTCCTCATAAATCTCTAATCAGAGTCACAGCCTGCTACAAATGGATCTGGGTGTGCACAGAACCACAGAGAGGAAACTGTGATACACATCCAAGGCCGGTGGAATGTAAAGAAGAGCTTGTGTGAGCTGTAAATTGATGACAGATTATTCAGCCTGGCAAGGGGATTATCTGTCATTTTCTATACCTTTTAAAACAAAATTTCATGGAATTAGAAACCTCACAAGCTGTAATCTTTCATGGTAGAATACTATCCCTGATAGTTTCAAGTACTTAACTTTTTCTTCCCCAAAGAAACTGGAATTGTCCATTTGGTCACTGCTAAAATGGTTAGTTGCTGTTCTTTTCCTATTGTAATATTACTTAAAATACAACTAACTAAAGGGTGAATGTCCAGTATCAGTCATATCACACTGCTCTTCATTTTGGCATAGAGCAAAAGCTTTAGCATGAACACTATGGGGGTAAAGTTCCACAGTGGTTCTCCCACAGAAATTCACCCCTATGTTCCTAAAACCCACAATTAGCCCATCCCTTTCAGTTCATTTTATGTTGTTAGATATACTTCAATTGTGGAAACTTCAAAATTAGGCAATCGAGCATTGATGAGTCAGGAGACAGTACAAATGTAGCTAGGCATTGAAAGAATCTTGCTGCTATGCAATGATTGTAACACTGCAATCATCAACTACCCTGTCAGAATAATTATAGAAGACCTTCTATCTTTCATCTACTGTTAAAAACTTACTAGTTAACATTTTTAAGAGGTCCCTACACCATTCCTCAGATGACAGGGTGGACTCTCTACACTCCTGAGCCCTCAAACAGTCATGCATTTTGTGCTTTTTTGCAAGCCTGTGAGGTAAGTCACTGTCTTGAGCAACACTAAGTGACGTAGATGAGAACGTTCTAGGATCAACACTTAGTTTGTTCTGGAGGTAGCTGATCTTAGCTGGGACAGCTGTTTGGGCACTACAGCCACTCCTGCACTTGCCAACCCACAATTACATTGTAGTGTCAGCTGTGGCTCAGTTGGTAGCACTCTCACCTCTCAGTCACAAATTTGTGGGTTCAATTTTCACTCCAGCATAATATCTAGGCTGACACTCCAGTAACATACTGAAAGAGTACTTTTGAAGGTGCCGTCTTTTGGATGAGATGTTAAACCAAGGCCCTGTCACAACCCTCCCAGATGGATGTAAAAGATCCCATGGCACTCTTTTGAAGCAGGACAGGGGAGTTCTCTCTGGTGTCCTGGCCAATCTTTATCCCTTCAGCAACATCGAAAAACAAATGATCTATTTTTACTGTATGCAAATTGCCTGCCTTGTTTCCTACATTATAACAGTGACTGTACTTCAAGAGTCATTAATTGGCTGTAAAGTGCTTTGGGATGTCCTGAGGTTGTGAAAGCCAATATATAAATGCAAGTCTTTCTTTCTTTCATTAAAACAAATAGGTGGAAAATCACAGGCTGCAAGGGCAGAAGTGGAAAACTGCTCTTCACGCTCCTCCGCCCCCCAACCCCCAACAACCCCCTCCCCCCACGCTAGTATCAGTAATGGTGGCCACAAAACTATTGGATTGACATAAAAACCCATCTGGTTTACTAATGTCCTTTAGGGAAGGAAATCTGCGGTCTTTACCTGATCTGGCCTATATTTGACTCCAGACCCGCAGCAATGTGATTGACTTTTAACTGCCCTCTGAAATGGCCTAGCAAGCCACTCAGTTGTAACAAACTGCTACGAAAAATATAAGAAAAAAATGGACAGACCATGCAGCATCGACCTTGGCATCGGCTTCAGACAATACAACGGCACAACCAGCCCAGTCGACCCTGCAAAGTCCTCTTCACTAACATCTCGAGACTTGTGTCAAAATTAAGAGAGCTGTCCCACAGACTAGTCAAGCCTGACATAGTCATACTCACAGAATCATACCTTTCAGTTAATGTCCCAGAATCCTTCATCGCCATCACTGGGTATGTCCTGTCCCAATGACAGAACAGACCCACCATAGGTGGCGACACAGTGCTATACAGTCGGGAGGGACTGGCCCGGGAGTCCTCAATATTGACTCCGGATCCCATGAAATCTCATGGTTTCAGTTGTCTGCATCTCACCATAGTTTGTTCTGCTGGGTATCAGACTTATAAGAACAGGAGTAGGTCATTCAGCCCGTCGAGCCTCTTCCGCCATTCTATTGGATCGTGGCTGATCTCTAATTAGCCACATTGGTTGTATGCCAGCAGTATGGCTCAAATTGGTTGTTAACAAAGATGGCCTACATTTTTCTTGTACTATTTTCATAATAAGGACGTATCAATTTGTTCAAAGATCGATAGCTCACTGGTGACCAGAAGTGTCTTTCAGATGAGACATTAGAATGTATGTTCTCTCAGGTAGATGTAAAGAATCTCATGGCACTATTTCGAAGAAGAGTAAGGGAGTTATCCCCAGTGTCCTGGAAAATATTTATCCCTCAATCAACATAAAGACAGATTATCTAGTCATTATCACATTGCTGTTTGTGGGAGCTTGCTGTGCACAAATTGGCTGCCGCATTTCCCACATTACAACTGTGACTATACTCCATTGGCTGTAAAGCGCTTTGAGACGTCCGGTGGTCGTGAAAGGCGCTATATAAATGCAAGTTTTATTTTTTAATGCCTCCATGTTGAACACCACTGGGAGGAAGCACTGAGGGTAGCAAGGGCACAGAATGTACCCTTGGGGGACTTCAATGTCCATTATCAAAAGTGATTCGGTAGCACCATCACTGAACGAGCTGCCCGAGTCCTGAAGGAAATAGTTGCCAGACTAGGACTGCAGCAGGAAGTGAGAGGGAAAAATCTACATGACCTTGTCGTCACCAATCTACCTGTCACTGATGCATCTTTCCATGACAGCATTGGTCGCAGTGAGCATTGACTGAATGCAGTTGAACTCCTACATCGCACAATGTTTCATTACTCATTGTAAATAACCTGTAACTCCAAGCGCGATCGCGCGACTTTTCTTTGCTTATTGCATGTACACAATTCTGATCATCAATTACACATTTTACATCTAACTCACAGTTGCTACTACATTGCTTGAGAATGTGGAAATGTCCCTTTAATTGTAGTGGGTTGCAGGCCTCCTTTAAGAGAGCCTTGCTATCTTTACCCCAATCCTCTTCTCTGTTTGGTGGCCATGTATTGCTCCATCAGCGCTGCACCTCGTGGTCTGGCCACCATCATCTTTTTCTTCAGCGCATCACCTCGTGGTTTGGACGACATCTTTCTTCCATCCACAATGTCGACTGCAGTGATCCTCTTCTCCCCGGGTTCTGCTACCAAAGCTGGGAAGTTGCCTTTGGATCCGATTTTCTTACTCTGAAGTCTTGCCACTGGAGCCTGGAAAGTGCGTTCGGGTCGTCTCAGCTGGATCATCTCCACGCAGTCGTGCTGCGCGGTCTGTGCCTCGGGTGCTGTGCTGGTCTGCTCTCTGGTGCCAGATCCACCCTCAGGTGCGGGCTTGCTTTGCCTCTGAGCGCAGAGGACATCGATCGCTGGAGGGATGAAATCTTCCCAATTCCAATGGATCTTCTCCATCCACCTTCTTCCAAGTAGCGTTGGTCCATCACCTGCAACAATCCACAGAGGTAACTTGTGCACCGTGCCATCGTGGAGTACCTTTACACCCGCACGACTGGGATAAGTTCATTGGTGTAGGTGTGCAGCTTTGCCTGTACCGGGACCAAATTGGGTCTTTCAGTTTGATTGTCCCATAGCCTCTCAAAGACTTCTTGATTCATTACTGACTGGCTCTCCCTCGTGCCCACTTCCATGAAGACTGGAACAACATCTATCTTGACTTCCATCCTCAACGGGGAACACCTGGTGGTGCAGGTAAACATGCTGTACACCTCATCGTGGGACTGAGCTGCCTCTCTGACTATCGTTTCATAATCCGCGCTGGATTCAAGGCCATCTGCCGACTCTTCATCAACACAGTGAATCATATTTCTTTTACACATTCACTGGAGGTGGCCCTTTGTGCTGCAGTCTTTACACACATAGTCTTTAAAGCCACACAGACTGCAGCGGTTCAAGAAGGCAGCTCACCAGCACTTTCGCAAGGGAAATTAGGGATGGGCAATAAATGCTGGCCTTGCCAGTGATGCCCATATCCCAGGAATGAATAAAAAAAAGATCCCTCCACCCCTGCTTTCTGTGGCCGAGTGTGGCCTCTCAATCTGGCTGGCTGCAGGTCGGAAACAGAGGTTTCCAATGCAAATCAGGCCTTGCTGTTAAATTCGGCAGGGCCTGGGGAAAGCCAGTCTTCCATGGTTTCTCGACCACTTCCGAGTTGCTCCCCCCCACCGCCCCCCCAACCCCCCCTCCCACCACCCCGCAACCCACCAAATTATTCCAATTCAGGCCTGTGCATCAACAGACTAATTGATGGGTGACGGGATGGTTTACAATGTAGCTCTATTCTCCCGACCTGAGTGAAAACACCATCGGCGGCAGGCTAGGTATAAGTAGGAGAGCTAGCCACTGCAGCGAGCAGCGCGAACTGGCCCAGGAGTGCGACTACTTCTACAAGGGCGACTGGACTGACATCACTAGAGTCCAGGCATCCCATTGGAGCGGCGTCCAAGCCTTGCGAGGGGCTGAGATCCGGGTCCAGCAGGAGCAGCGTTCGAGCCCAGCGTGGGCTGAGATCTTGGCCCAGCAGGGGCAGTGCTCGAGCCCAGCGGGGGCTGAGAGCCGAGCCCAGCAGGGGCAGAGGTCGAGCCCAGCAGGGGATTGAGATCCGGGCCCAGCAGATGCAACGTCCAAGCCCAGCGAGGAGTGGCGTTCGAGCCCAGGGAGGGGAGGCGTTCGAGCCCAGGGAGGGGAGGCGTTCGAGCCCAGGGAGGGGAGGCGTTCGAGCCCAGGGAGGGGAGGCGTTCGAGCCCAGGGAGGGGAGGCGTTCGAGCCCAGCGAGGGGAGGCGTTCGAGCCCAGTGAGGGGAGGCGTTCGAGCCCAGGGAGGGGAGGCGTTCGAGCCCAGGGAGGGGAGGCGTTCGAGCCCAGGGAGGGGAGGCGTTCGAGCCCAGGGAGGGGAGGCGTTCGAGCCCAGGGAGGGGAGGCGTTCGAGCCCAGGGAGGGGAGGCGTTCGAGCCCAGCGAGGGGAGGCGTTCGAGCCCAGCGAGGGGAGGCGTTCGAGCCCAGCGAGGGGAGGCGTTCGAGCCCAGGGAGGGGAGGCGTTCGAGCCCAGGGAGGGGAGGCGTTCGAGCCCAGGGAGGGGAGGCGTTCGAGCCCAGGGAGGGGAGGCGTTCGAGCCCAGGGAGGGGAGGCATTCAAGCCCAGCGAGGGGAGGCGTTCGAGCCCAGCGAGGAGTGGAGGTCGAGCCCAGGGAGGGGAGGCGTTCGAGCCCAGGGAGGGGAGGCGTTCAAGCCCAGCGAGGGGAGGCGTTCGAGCCCAGCGAGGAGTGGCGGTCGAGCCCAGCGAGGAGTGGAGGTCGAGCCCAGTGAGGGACGACGCAGCATTTAACAGCAGCGGGGCTGTGGCGCTCGCCCCATAACCAGCCCCCAGTGGTCTGCACTGGCTCTCCCACCGCCCTCTATTTATATTTACTCAGCATGCCTGCTCCTTGCCTTTTCTTACATTACACATAACTGACTTATAACCTTGAATCATTAACCCTATAGTCACATTCATAGCTGTACTAGCCTGATGTTCATACAAAAACCTTGAACAGGAATTGTTATATAGCAATCAGGAATGGGTACCCTGGTTGATTTTCTTCTCTCTAGCCCAGAGATTTTGAGGCCAACTGTAATGCCATCTAGGCTGAGATCAATTAGCACAACATTGACCAGCAACTGAACCGAAGGCCTTCCTGGACTCTATGGGGTAGACATTAGAAATTAGCATGCTTGTGCAAATTTTGTCCAAATAGCCCAAATAGCGCTTGTGCATTCCTGTTGTGTGAAGCACTATGCCAGCAGTGCTAATTTGTAAAATCTGCTCGTCTGCTTTAGTACCATATTACACAGTGCATTGACGCACTAATCTCTTGAGGAACTGTCAGGGTAAATGGGTTTGGCTAAAATATTAAAATAATTGTTTGTATTCATGATTAGGAAATTGTTGTAATGTAATAGACAAGAATTAATCTCTCTGTTCTATTTTATATCACAGTTACCAAAATGAAGCCTGCTGAAGCAGGCCTGAGAATATGTCTTCTTATTGAATTGAACCTGATTCCTTCTGGTTTATATGACTTGAGCTGAACAACACTTGAGCACCGAGGGATTAAGCAAAATTAAATATACCAGCAGCAGGCAGAAGTATATGAAGGCCATGATTAAAATTCTAAAAATCAATGTACTGATTGAGTGATGTTAGAACACAGTGATAAATAATCACACTACTTATATTGATTCCATAATGGTGCATTGTGGATTTTTGCACAATTCTCAGACTATCAGACTCCCCCTTTCTGACCATCTGAGGTACAGTAATATACCGATCATGTTCAGCGTATCACATGTTATTTGAGGATATGTGAGAGGTTTGTGGAAAAAATTAATATTCACAGTAATTTAATTGATAGGTATCATGAACCTATAATGCTGCCAGACTAGTCTTCAGACTCTCATGCAGCAGAGATACGTGACCCAGCCCTTTTTTGTGATCTTTTAGAAAATACTAGCCCAAAGTACATCTTGTGACATCTGATGTTTCACATTACCAGAGAAACAGCTCTTGGGTCATCCTAATAGGGGTTCCCCCAGGCCTTGTCTGAAACCTTGTTAACACCACTGTCCTTGTGGGTAATGTTCTGCAAAAAGATTGATGTTGAAAGAGTTCTTAGTGTAGAAGGATCTATGGAAAAAAGTGGTCACAATATAGGGTGACCATATTTTCTAAACCGAATCCGGAGATACACAGGGTGGAAGCACAGCAAAGTAGCCAGGATGCATTTCAAGAAAACTGGCATGACGACTTTGTTGTTTGTGCTAGTGGAATACACGTAGAGACATTTTTACTTTACACCGAATCTCAAATCTTGCATGTGTTTTAGCAATATAGTCTTCCATCTATATTCCTCCCTGAGTAACCTAACTTTTAATTTCTCAATTTTAATCAGTTCCAAACAGATTGAAATTTTACATATATGGTGTGAAACACCCTCTGTCTCAGAAGGTTTCAGAAATCTCTTCCCGGTGGTAGAATTTAAGCTTGCCTTATTCATTAAACAAAACACGATGTACCATACTGATCTCCGAGGTAAAGTAAATACATTCACCCACCAGCTCCCTCGACTTCTCCCGGCATTTTAAAAATTCCTCCCTCCGGCCAGTCACTATTGACCGAAACACAGGGTCAGATGACTCAATCCCCCATTGTGCAGTGTGGCTCAATCTATCGATGAGGCCTTTTCTCTACCGCGCTGCATTGTGGGAAGGCGGGGTTACCATCGTCGCTTCCGTTCAACTGAATCTTGGAATCCTTTCCTGAGCTCAAACCGGCGAACAGGACAAGAATCCTCCCCGCCGAGGTTTCTGTATATTTGTGTTTAAAAAAATAAAGATTGAATTTTTCCAATTTATCCAAAAATAACGTTAAAATCTGACTCCTGTCGACTAGTAGACCAATGAATATGACTCTATTCGGGGACGAATTTCCTGAACCGGGGACTCTTCCGGGGTCATTATTTGCCTGGGGACACATACCTAATCCGTGAACCGTCCCTGGAAAACCAGGATGTATGGTCAGCCTATCACTATATCTTTACTGATTTTCAATGGTTGAAACAATGCGCATATCACCAGAAGGGTGGCTTTCTCTAACATTAGTTCAAGTTACGGGTAGAAAAAAAAAGAAAGTTACAACATGCCCATTTGTTATTTGTGTCATTGACAGCTTTACAAAAAAGGACCTGATGCAGACTGGACTCTGGAAATCTTCAATTGCTCACTGATAGGATACTATGGAACAGACTCAGGCATTTTGACTTTTGCGGCTGACAATGTCATCAGTTCCTTTTTGCTTGCCATCCTGGAGTTACCTCTCACTCGACAAACCACTCAGACATCATTTTTTTAGTATTTGAATAATTAACTGTATGATTAATACAGTGATTAAACATTCACCTTCAAATAAATCACTATTGTTGTTTTGCAATTTTATTTCACCGCAATTCCATGGGCTTTCCTGTGGGAACCAAGGTAGAGTGTGACTATTGGTGAACTATTCAATTATAGAAGCATCACTGCTGATCCTCACCCTATCCTCACCTGACACCCACACACATTCACTTTCAGAAGGAGTTACTGTATTGTGATTAATCATTAGGGCAAGAAGTTTGATTTATATTTTCCCTCCCTAGCTTGGGGATACTAAGACCAGTTGTAGCACCGCCACTGTCTTTCTGGCTGAGATCAGCTAGTTTAGGATTAAACCATGGATTAAATAAATCACTATTTATGACATGCAAAACCACACCTTGATAATATATCCCCACCGATCTATCATTTTATATATTTATGGTGTGTTGAATGGCTGGTGTTGTAACACAGTGAATCGACTACACAAGTGAAGGGAAACTTGTAATTAAAAACAATGGCTGAATGTTGGAGGAGGACAGAAATTACAGGTTAATTCTAGTACATACTGTAACATCAGGTGAAATCAACAAGGTCATTTGCTTCAGACAATACAGTGAATACTGAATATGTTGTATAATGTGCAATTTTGGAAATATGGCACTGGCACACCAGAGGAACTTGCAATAAAATATACATGATTTTTTTTTAAATGAAAGCTTTTAAAAATAAGGATGAGCCAATACTCACAGCCAAAACAAATACTGCATATCTGCGAGGTAACTATTTAAATCAATCAGTCATGTGTTGCATAATTCTACTTCATACTTATTTTACCCTATAGATCTATACTGGGCTGACTTGCATTTTTTTAAATACCAAACTATAAGCAAATTGAGAAAAACAGCTCTTAACACATATATACTTTACTGCAGAAATATGAAATACATTTGGTCATATTTTCTGTAAAATCTGTTTTTCCTAAAATTGCATTATATATGTGGAATTATGGCCTAACCCAACTCCTGGAGTTAACACTGTTTGGGTCTTGACACTGCATGCTATAACTCAGAGCAAAGTTAAACCTGGTTTACAATTGCTCAGAGGGTTCGTTGGAGCTCCTGGGCACTTTTCAAATCTACCTGGAGTTAATTTAAATCTTTCCCTCATTCTCAAAACATTTAAAGTTGGAGCGATCCCTGCGTTTGCGCGTAGTCTTGAATGTCCACAGCTCTGTCCTTGACAGGGGAATTGTAGTTGCAGCCAAGTAATAGAAACCAGGTACTGCCAGCCCGGATCACAAAACTGCAGTCACCATCTCAGTATAATGCAACATGTTTCTGTTATTTTTAAAAAACTACCACGTGTTCAGGGGGTTAAAAAAACACCATTATAGTACCAGCTTGGTACTGTGCAGAGTATGTGACAAGTTTTAATAAGTTTGCCTGTTCACTACTCCAGGATCATCCTGGAATGCAAAGGTAACCCTTAGCTTCATTTCTCCAGTACCAACCATCTTCTTCAGCCCCGCTCCCCGTCCCCTTCCACCCTCATTTCCAATAAGTGCGAGGAGCTCATGAACTTCTTTGTCAGTATATTGAGATCAACTTTTCAGCTGCCTCTGAGACTTTCCCACTTCCCCTTGCCCACCAAGCCCAAGCTTAACACAAGGTTCCCCCCTACCCTAGCCCTGAACTCGCATCTCTCTCTAGTTTCTCTTCTGTTTCTCCTAATGCCCTCTCCAAGTTCCATGAGACCGACCTCCTGCGCTCTCGACCTTATTCCCACTAAACTGCTGACCACCCAACTTCCCTTCCTGGGTACTCTTCCGCTCCCTTTCAAATCTGCTGTCATCCCCCACCTCCTCTAAAAACCCACTCTTGACACTTCTGTCCTTGCAAACTAACACCCAATCTACAAGGATCTCCCTTTCCTCACCTTGATCATGTTTTTGCCTTCAAAATCCTTTCTCATCTTTTCCACAACTGTGTTTGAACCTCTCCAACCAGGTTTACACCCCTGTCACAGCACTGATCAGCTATATTCAAAGTCATGAATTGCATTCTCTGTGATTCATATTTTAATAAACTATCCCATCTCATCCTTCTTGACTTGTCTGCAGCTTTAGACATGGTTGACCACACTATCTTCCTCCAATGCCTCTCCTTCATTGCTGAACTGGGTGGGATTGCCCTTGGCTGGTTCCACTCTTGATTATCTAGTCATAGCCAAAGAACCTCCTGCAATAACTTCTCTTCCCGCCATTGTACTGTTACCCCTGGAGATTCAAGCATCTATCCTTGGACCTGGTCTATTTCTCATCTACTTGCTGCTTCTCAGCAACATCATCCGAAGACACAACCTCAGATTCCTGTAGGCTGATGACATGTAGCACTCCATCACAAACACCACCTACTTCCACCTAGATAACATCGGCAGTATCTGCCTGTGCTTCAGCCCACTTACTGCAGAAACCCTTATCCATGCCTTTCTTACTCCCAGACTCGACTACTCCAATGCTCTCCTGGCCAGCCTCTCATCTTCCACCCAACATAAAATTGAGCTAATCCGAAACTCTGCTGGCTGTATCCTAACTTGCATTAAGTCCCGTTCACCTCATAGAGTCATAGAATCAGAGAAATTTACTATGGAAGGAGGCCATTTCAGCCCATTGTGTCCATGCCGGCTGACAAACAACTATCCAGCCTAATCTCCCTTTCCAGCTCTTGGTCCGTAGCCCTGCAGGATAAAGCACTTAAAGTGCACATCCAAGCACCCCTTAAATGTGGTAAGGGTTTCTGCCTCTACCACCCTTTCAGGCATTGATTTCCAAACCCCCACCACCCTCTAGGGGAGGAAATTTTCCCTCATATCTCCTCTAAACCTCTTACCAATTACTTTAAATCAAAGTCCCCTGGTTGTTGACACCTCTGCCAAGGGAAATAGGTCCTTCCTATCCACTCAATCTAGGCCCCTCATAATTTTATACACCTCAATAAGGTCACCCCTCAGCCTCCTCTGTGCCAAGGAAAAGTAACCCAGCCTATTCAATCTTTCCTCATAGCTAAAATTTTCCAGACCAGGCAACATCCTTATGAATCTCCTCTGAACCCTCTCCAGTGCAATCATATCGTTCCTGTAATGAGGTGACCAAAACTGCACATACCACTCTAGCTGTAGCCTCGCTAGTGTTTTATAGAGTTGAAGCATAACTTCCCTGCTCTTGTACTCTATGCCTCGACTAATAAAGATAAGTATGCCTTTTTCACCATCTTATCTACCTGGCCTGCTACCTTCAGGGATCTGTGGACCTGCACTCCAAGGTCCCTTTATTCATCTACACTTCTCAGTGTCCTACCATTTGATGTGTATCCCCTTGCCTTGTTAACCTCCCCAAATGCATTACCTCACACTTCTCTGGATTGAATTCCATTTGCCACTGTTCTGCCCACCTGACCAGTTCATTGATATCCTCCTGCAGTCTTCAGCTTTCTTTGTCATTATCAACCACACAACCTATTTTTGTATCATCTGCAAACTTCTTAATCATGCCCCCTACATTCAAGTCCAAATCATTGTTATATACCACAAAAAGCAAGGGACCTAGTACTGATCCCTGCAGAACCCCACTGGAAACAACCTTCCAGTAACAAAAACACCCATCAACCATTACCCTTTGCTTCCTGCCTCTGAACCAATTTTGGATCCAACTTGCCGCTTTGCCCTGGACCCTATGGACTTTTACTTTCATAACCAGTCTGCCATGTGGGACCTTATCAAAGGCCTTGCTAAAATCCATATAAACCACATCAAATGCATTATCCCCAACAATCCTCCATGTTACATCTTCAAAAAATTCAATCAAGTTAGTCAGACACGATCTTCCCATAACAAATCCATGCTGGTTGTCCTTGAATAGTCCGTATCTTTCTAAATGAATGTTTATCCTGTCCCTCAGAATTTTTTCCAATAATTTTTCCCACCACCAAGGTTAGGCTGACTGGCCTGAAATTACTCGGTCTATCGCTTTTTCCTTTTTTAAACAACAGTACACCATTAGCAGTCCTCCAGTCCTCTGGCACCACACCTGTGGCATTGGAAAATGATCATCAAAGCCTCCGCTATTTCCTCTTTTGCTTCTCTTAACAGCCTGGGATACAGTTCATCCAGGCCTGGGGATTTATCCACATTCAAAGTTGCAAAGCCCCTTAATTCTTCCTCTCTCAATATGTTTATTTCATCTAATATTTCACACTCCTCTTCCCTGATTGCAATGTCTCTCTTTATTCAGAACCATACACACACCTTCTGCCTCCACACATAGATTACCTTTTTGGTCTCTAATAGGCCCCACTCTTTCTCTCATTATCCTCTTGCTCTTAATGTATTTTTAAAACTACTTTGGGCTTTCCTTGATTTTACTTGTCAACATTTTTTCATTTTCTCTCTGCATTCCTAATGTGTTATCACCTATCACCCTTATGCTTACTGACCACACAGTCTATTTGTTCAAATTCCTACATGGCCTCACCCCTCCCTATTTCTACAATCTCCTCCAGCCCTACAACACTCTAGGGACTCTGCATCCCTCCAACTTTGGCCACTTGTTCACCCCCCCATTTAAAATGCCCCACATTGTCCTCTATACCTTCAGCCATCTAGGCCCTAAGCTCTGGAATTCCCTCCCTGGTGGATAAAGGGGAACCAGTGGATGTGGTGTATTTGAACTTCCAGAAGGCATTTGAGAAGGTGCCACATAAAAGGTTACTGCAGAAGATAAAAGTTCATTGGATTGGGGGTAATATATTAGCATGGATAGAGGATTGGCTAACTAACAGAAAACAGAGAGTCGGGATAAATAGTTAATTCTCGGTTTGCCAATCAGTAACTAGTGGAGTGCCGCAGGGATCAGTGCTGGGAACCCAACTATTTACAATCTATATTAATGACTTGGATGAAGGGACCGAGTGTAATGTAGCCAAGTTTGCTGATGATAAAAAGATGGGAGGAAATGCAACGTGTGAGGAAAGCACAAACAATCTGCAAAAGGACATAGACAGGCTAAGTGAGTAGGCAAAAATTTGGCAGATGGAGATAATTTGGAAAGTGTGAGGTTATGCACTTTGGCAGAAAAAAAATCATAGAGCAAGTTATTATTTAAATGGAGAAAAATTGCAAAGTGCTGCAGTACAGCGGGACCTGGGGGTCCTGGTGCACGAAACACAAAAGGTTAGCATGCAGGGACTGCAAGTGATCAGGAAGGCCAATGGAATCTTGGCCTTTATTGCAAAGGGGATAAGTATAAAAGCAGGGAAGTCTTGCTACAGTTATACAGGGTATTGGTGAGGCCACACCTGGAATACTGTGTACAGTTTTGGTTTCAATATTTACGAAAGGATATACTTGCTTTGGAGGCAGTTCAGAGAAGGTTCACTAGGTTGATTCCGAAGATGAGGGGGTTGACTTATGAGGAAAGATTGAGTAGGTTGGGCCTCTACTCATTGAAATTCAGAAGAATGAGAGGTGATCTTATTGAAACATATAAGATTATGAGGGGGCTTTACAAGATGGATGCAGAGAGGATGTTTCCACTGATAGGGGAGACTAGAACTAAGGGGCATAATCTTAGAATAGGGGGCCACCCATTTAAAACTGAGATGAGGAGGAATTTCTTCTCTCAGAGGGTTGTAAATCTGTGGAATTCACTGCCTCAGAGAGCTGTGGAAGTTGGGTCATTGAATACATTTAAGACAGAGATAGACAGTTTCTTAACTGATAAGGAAATAAGGGGTTATGGGGAGCGGGCAGAGAAGTGGACCTGAGTCCATGACTGGATCAGCCATGATCGTATTAAATGGCAAGCAGGCTCAAGGGGCCAAATGGCCTTCTCCTGGTCCTATTTCTTATGTTCTTAAACGTCCCGCCTCTTCGGCTCTCTCGTTGTTCCTTTAAGATGCTCTTTAAAAACTATTTCTGGTCACCTGTCTTAATATCTCCTTCCTTGGCTTGGTGTCAACTTTTGTCTGATTAAGCTCCTGTGATGTCCCTTGGGACGTTTAGGTGCTATATAAATGTAAGTTATTGTCATGGTCTTTCATCTGTGATCATGTTTACTTGTATCTAAGCATAACCTTTGTTGCCATTTGTCAGCTGCAATAAAGGAGTTTAAATACTTCACTTTTAATCCAAAAATCCATCACTACCAACACTACAATCAACAAACTGGAACTATCCATTCTGCATTTGTGTGAATAACTTTATAAGAGCATAAGAACATAAAAAATAAGAGCAGGAGTAAGCCATATGGCCCCTTGAGCCTGCTGCACCATTTAATATGATCATGGCTGATCCGGTCATGGACTCAAGTCCACTTCCCTGCCCACTCCCCATAACTCCTTATTCCCTTATCGGTTAAGAAGCTGTCTATCACTGTCTTAAATTTATTCAATGACCCAGCTTCCACAGCTTTCTGAAGCAGTGAACTCCACAGATTTACATCCCTCTGAGAGAAGAAATTCCTCCTCATCTCAGTTTTAAATGGGCGGCCCCTTATTCTAAGATTATGCCCCCTAGTTCTCGTCTCCCCTATCAGTGGAAATATCTTCTCTGCATCCACCTTGTCAAGCCCCCTTATAATCTTATATGTTTCAATAAGATCACCCCTCATTCTGCTCAACCTACTCAACCTTTCCTCATAAGTCAACCCCCTCATCTCCGGAATCAACCTAGTGAACTGCCTCCAAAGCAAGTATATCCTTTCGTAAATATGGAAACCAAAACTGTACACAGTATTCCAGGTGAGGCCTCACCAATATCTTGTATATCTGTAGCAAGACTTCGCTGCTTTTATACTCCATCCCCTTTGCAATAAAGGCCAAGGTTCCAGGCCTTCCTGATCATTTGCTGTACCTGCATGCTAACCTTTTGTGTTTCATGCACAAGTACCCCCAGATCCCGCTGTACTGCAGCACTTTGCAATTTTTCTCCATTTAAATAATAACTTGCTCTTCGATTTTTTTTCTGCCAAAGTGCATGATCTCACATTATCCAACACTATACTCCATCTGCCAAATTTTTGCCCACTCACTTAGACTGTATATGTCCTTTTGCAGATTTTTTGTGTCCTTCTCACTCATTGCTTTTCCTCCCATCTTTGTATCATCAGCAAACTTGGCTACGTTACACTCAGTCCCTTCTTCCAAGTCGTTAATATAGATTGTAAATAGTCGGGGTCCCAGCACTGATCCCTGCGGCACCCCACTAGTTACTGGTTGCCAACCTGAGAATGAACCATTTATCCTGACTCTCTGTTTTCTGTTAGTTAGCCAATCCTCTATCCTTGCTAATATATTACCCCAAACCCCGTGAACTTTTATCTTGTGCAGTAACCTTTTACGTGTCACCTTCTCAAATGCCTTCTGGAAGTCCAAATACACCACATCCACTGGTTCCCCTTTATCCACCCTCTCCGTTATATCCTCCAGCAAATTTGTCAAACATGACTTCCCTTTCATAAATCCATGCTGACTCTGCCTGACTGAATTATGCGTTTCCAAATGTCTTGCTACTGCTTCTTTAATAATGGACTCCAACATTTTCCCAACCACAGATGTTAGGCTAACTGGTCTATAGTTTTCTGCTTTTTGTCTGCCTCCTTTTTTAAATAGGGGGGTTATAGTTGCAGTTTTCCAATCTGCTGGGACCTTCACAGAATCCAAAGAATTTTGGTAAATTACAACCAATGCATACACTATCCCGGCCGCTACTTCTCTTAAGACCCTAAGATGCAAGCCATCAGGTCCAGGGGATTTATCCGCCTTTAGTCCCATTATCTTACTGAGTACCACCTCCTTAATGATTGTGTTTGTGTCAAGTTCCTCCCCCCTATAGCCCCTTGACTATCCACTGTTGGGATATTGTTAGTGTCCTCTACCGTAAAGTCTGATCCAAAATATTTGTTCATGGTTTCTGCCATCTCCATGTTCCCCATTACTAATTCCCCGGTCTCATCCTCTAAGGGACCAACATTTACTTTAGCCATTCTTTTTCTTTTTATATACCAATAGAAACTCTTGCTATCTGTTTTTATATTTCGTGCTAATTTACTTTCATAGTCTATCTTCCCTTTCTTAATCATTTTTTTAGTCATTCTTTGCTGGCTGTTAAAAGCTTCCCAATCTTCTGGCCTTCCACTAGTTTTGGCCACTTTGTAAGCCCTTGTTTTTAATTGGATACCGTCCTTTATTTCTTTTGTAGCCACGGATGGCTATCTTTTCTTTTACACCCTTTTCCCCTTACTGGAATATATTTTTCTTGAGAGTTGTGAAATATCTCCTTAAATGTACGCCACTGTTCGTCAACCGTCCTATACATTAATCTATTCTCCCAGTCCACTTTAGAGGACAAACAGCTTTACTCCCCTACCCATAAGGTCAACACTTCTCACACAGGTCATATCTAATATTGCAAGACAATCTCATAGATTCCTCCCGGAGTTATAAGTTCGTTAAAACGGAATAATTTTGCTGAAGGTGGATGCAAACATGATGCTCTCTGATATACTCAAACCTTTGATGTGCTAATCAACTTAAAGATGCGCCAATGACGTTACTTTCGCATTTTAGTTTAATTCTTTATTTTGATTTCGACTAAAACATTCTCTTTATAAAGGGCGTATATGTTTTAAACAACTGACTCAGCAAATTTCATCTGTCACATGCACTTGTATAGAATTGTTTAACTGGAGTCAGCTCAGATTTGCTTCCCGTTCTAAGCAAGCCTGAATCTGCCCTCTGATAATTAACTGAAAGACAATGAGCAAGAAAGGAAAACTTGGAGGATGAACTGAGAATCGAATTAAATATTAGCCAAGAGCGAGTGAAGAGAAACAAAAAGTCTATTTGTAAAGGAAGATGAAGCACCTTTAAAATCGAAGGGGAAATGTTGGGAATCGTTGAAAAGAAAGCAGTATAGGGTGCGGGCAGATTCAGGGCGTCGCTGGATTGAGTGTATACAGATCGGCTTCAAACACCTCCAGGATTTCCAGGTGACAGCGTCTTCCTGAGAAAGATTAACACCCTGAAAGGAAAAGAGGAACACGCCACATCATAGTCCAATAGGAGCTACTTCTCCTCCTCGAAAAAAAGTTATTTTTACTTGACTGCAAATCCCGGTTTGATGAGACTTTCAATAGTTAGGGAGTTTCATTCTCTCTTAGAGATGAAGTGAAACGTTTAAAATATCACAGGGTTCTAAAATAATTTAAAAAATATATATTTAAAACTAAATTTAGTGGAGTCACATTTTGTAATGGGTATTTTTGTGGAAGATTACAAGTGTGAAAGAAAGCCTGGTGTGCCCTGCATGACATCAGAAGGAAAAAGCCTGTAATACTGACCCGATGCTGCACACGGACACGGTCTGAGGTACAGACACCGACTGTCTCGCCAGCACAACACTCAGTGAGGCTTCACTGATCAGTCTCACTCAATGTCACGTCAGGGCAGAAACTGGAAAGCAGCGAGTCTGTAACTCTGTAATCACGTTACTCCGGGCAACGAGGAGTTACTGGGATATCACAGACCCTGATAAGATCAATTCTACTTCTTAGAGAGAGAAAACAAACAAACCAACTTGTACCTCCGATGGAAGTGGCCTTATCGGGAGATGAAGCTCATAGCGGCAAAATAGTCAAAGGGGACGGTTGTATAAGTTATCTAATCAGAAATTGCTGTAAACGGGCTCAAATTTACACCCAAATAATTAAGTTGAAAATATTGAGAACTTGGCTTTCCCAATTAAAATTCATGCAAAGGAGATTTTTGTTAAAGCTGCGTTTACACTGAATTTAAAAAAAACGAGTTAATCAGCCCAGCGAAAGGAGGGAGAGAAAAAAGGTAAAAGCTTAAGTTGAGAACAATGCTCCTTTTCTTGTGGCCAAGATCTTCCCCATGAGCAACTGTTCAGACGTGATTTCCACACAGATAACCCGCCAACAGCTCTCTCGCTGCAAGATCGCCCGGTTCTAACCCTTTCTAATGTGAGCCTAAGTCTTTTTTTCCAGCTTAAAAAAAATAAGTGTGGCGCCCCCTTCCCCTTTTCGGAGAGAGAGGGGAAGAAAGAGCAAACCAAATAGAAAAACAAACAAGTATTTCCCGGGAAGGCTGCTTTCTGTGTAAAGAGAGAGAGCGAGAGAGCGAGAAGAGGCCCGATGGCGATGATCGCAGACGATTGCTGGTGTGTATGTGTGCTGTGGGGCGGCGCGAAGGCAAAGGCATGTCCGCTGTTTGTATTAGCGCTGAATGGTGTCTTGCAAATGACGTAATGCTTGAAGTCGGGGTCCTGACAAGCGATAACATTTGTGATAAAGGCCGGATTGAGCCAGAGCCCCTTTCTCTCAGACATATTAAACACACACACACACAGACAGACACACGCACTACATACAGAACCTTTCGTCAGACAGACACAGGCAGCGCGTTTGAACAACCGGCTCAGCCCGCGCCTTCCCCTCTCCTTTCTCTCTCTCTGTCTGTCTCCCTCTCTCTCTCTCCAAAATCTCACTCTGCAAAAATACTCAGACGGTTCATGGCTCTCACCAAAGCTCCACCATCTTTCGAGCTGCAAAGATTATTACCATCAAATCAACAGGTAAGAGAGAGAGAGAGCGAAAGCAGCCCCGAGATTAAAGGAACAAAGATCTCTTACCGATTTTTTAAAAATTCTCTTCGCACAGACTGTGTGTGTGTGGGAGGGCAGCAATAGCTCGCTGGCTTTAGATATTAGTATTTATTAAGATAATGCTTTCAGTTTTGTTCCGTCAACACGAGATCTCTTCGCGTTTTTTTTCGAAAGAAAGAGGCAGACTTCTCAGATTTCACATACATTCCCATTTCCCGTATTTGTTGGGTCGGGAGGTCACTCGAGCAGGCATGAGAAATGGTTCCTCGTACGTGACAGTAGCCTCCAGTAGCCTTTGGGGTCAAGTTTACCAGAGGAAACGATGATTTCAAGTACGTTTGGGATATTCTCTGGGTCTCGCATGTTTTGTTGTTGTGCTGGCTACTTAGCGGGAAAGTGGGAGTAAAAGAAATGGATGGCGTTAAAAGTGTCTTTCAGTTAGAGATGTCAGAGTGAGAGATCGCGTTCTGAATGTAGCAGCAGCGCCAAGAAAGTTTGTGAGTGACGTGGCCGAGGTAACAAGATGAAATGCATCTGAGTGGACCCTTTCATCTCCCTGTCTCCAGATTAAGCGGTATATATAGATACATATAGATTTTTTAAAGATCCATGAGAATAGAAATCTCCACCCCCCCCCCCCCCCTAACACACACACTCCTCTCCAGTCTTTCCGACAGTGGCGAGTCCTTTGCGGCCCATCTGGTGGGACCCGGGAGTAACATGGTTGGAGTAAACTTTTTTTTAAGTTGTGTTCAAAGTGTGTGTGTGCTGAGTTGAGTTGCGTCTGTTTATGTGGCTAGACACCATCCTCCGGTGGTTTAACTTCTCCAGACAGGGACTTTCAGTTTTTTTTTCTCCTGATGTAATGCCAAGTAAAGCTTTGAAAGTACAGACATAAGTAATTGTAGCTTTTGACTTAAAGGACTGGGTTGGCTGACACGGGCAGAATGGGCCGTTTGCGTTTTCTTATCCGCACTCAGTAAAATGTGGCACTAGTAAAACATGACTTATGATGGCAGTTAGTTTAGGACGTGTCGCTTAAAAGTGCTATTAAAATGTTTCCTGCTGATCGGGGCTGGATGTAGCCGGCGAGATCTGTTAAAAGCTCCTTGTGATTGCTGGTGCGTTTCATCTCACTACAATTTTGACACATCTCACTCTTGCTTTGACTTGTACTTATTCGTCCTAGATGTGGGCAAATAAAATTGTCGTATCCCACCCTCCCCCCAGATTTTCAGGCAATAGTTTAGCAGCTGCTGCTCTCTAGATTGCGATAAAGTTGGAAATGCGTGAAACTTTTACAGTTTATTTTTCGCAAGTACTAGTTAAGATGTTTTTGAGCCAGGGAATCCTGCTTAATACAGAATTTGCACAGTTTTCGGTTAATCGGGGAGTTGGACTGAACTCTGCTGCTGGGAGTTAATGTTTCCACTCGTGCTCTTTCTGAAGGCATTTGCTGAGAGTAACTATTGTGCCGAACAAGGACTGCAGATGTAATCACTTAACGAAGGCACTCCAAATGAGTTTTGTCACTCAGAGTTACAACAGTATACATGGCACATCTGAACAGCAGGGCTAATCCGGTAAAATAACCCATTGGAGTGTTTAGCACTGACGTGAACACGTTGATATCTGTAGAAGTTTTACACCTAAGAAGTTATGGTGCGATTTAATGGAGGCTGAAGCTGGTGTCGATTTAAAGTTTTCAGTTGTATTTGGGAACTTTGTGAAACTGGTTTAAGAGAAGTGTCCACTCCCTTGAATGGACCCGGACTGTTAGGAATATTGTGTAAAGTGAATGTCACGTTTGCATTCACATGCACTATAAGCCTATTGAAGTCTGATCTCTTTGCAAGTCTTTGTGTCCTTATCACAGGAAATGTTGCGGAAAGCAGTTGTTCAGTCGAGTTCCTAGCACGTGTTGATTAACGATTCTTGTCTCCCAGACGTGATCACTTCTTCTGGCTGAGCTTTCATTTGAGGAGCAAAAAAAAGGTCTCAATAGCAAATTCCCAATTACGCTTGAGCACATTGCAGCAGTACCGTGTGGTATTGCTAGCAGCAGGAATAGATAGGTGGGTTAGCTTGCAATAATACTTCTGCTATAAGGAATATTGTGTAATTTGATGTTATGATTAATGGCAAGTTTATACAGTGCTTGATCAGATAATGAATACAGGCATCGCTGGGCCAATCTGGCGTGTGTGGAATGAACAAAAACTTGTATTGATTTACTGCTGAGATCTGTATTCTACTTCAGCAGCCCCTCAGTGTTGCAATAATATAAATGGAGCCACAATGAAGGGGCTAAAATATTGAAATACAGTAGTTGAAATAATATTTTTTTCAAGGGTGGGGGGAATACAGTTCATTTGACTCCAGTCTAACTCTTCCTTTTATTGCTTATCGCAGGGACAGTTCTGACAAATGTTTACATCAAGCATCAAGGGCTATGATCACATTTATTTTTCACATATTATATTTTTTACATATTGTATATAATTCATAATCACGTGAGTGAATTCCCCTACTAAAGGGTACAGTAAATTGCCACAAGCTCTTTTTTAATAGCGTATGTGTGTATATATATTAATATTAGTAATATCGTGGAGAGGAATTGTGTTGTGCGCACTTAATTGCAGTGCACATTATGGTTGTTTATACTGTGACCATATGACTGGCTATATCAGCGGTGACCAGGCCTGAAGCATTTTGGTACTTGCTAAAGCTTTGCTCATAGGGCCAAACCAGCAATGCGCACATACGTCTGAATGGATATATGTGGATCTGCTATATATTTAAACACGGACAGGATTGTAATGACAGTAAATGCATACTGTACGACAAAACATAAAGTGAGCATGGCGTGTCAAAAGTTAAGGGCCGTTCTTGGTGATTGAATTATCGGTATTAAAGCGGAAAAAGTCGATTGTTTTGACTTGAAACGGTGTAAATTTCCACTTAAATAGTCTGGCTGTCATTCTAAACCTGTTGACTTTCAGTCTACAACATCAGTTCCTGGCTGTACACACTATTAAAGTGAATATTCGCTCAAGCTTAGGCCATCTGGTGAGCTTTATTGGCACCAACATATATAGGAGACGCTTGGAAGTTGTGGAATATACAAATGTTGGGATCAGCAGAGGAGCAGGACGTGTGGTGGAATATTGGAAAGAAAGATTACTTCATTATTTGAATTGTTCGTTAAGCAACCGACCAAGCTCACGGGGACTCGTCTTTTGAAATCTTGGGAAACTTTTTGTGCTGTGGTAGTCACAGTTCATCTAATAAAACTTATTCAAGCAGATGATCCGTGACGTTCTTCCAAGGCTGTGCTTTACCGAGTTACCCATTTTATTTGCAGTTTCTGGCTTATTGTCAGGACACGTAATATAGGATAATCACTGGCTGGCTTTTTGTTGCTGACGCTTTTTTTTCCCTGGGTTGGTAAATGTTTCTCAGCGTTAACAAAATATATCATCAGTACTAGTAATCTGCATCAAAAATAGTGCAAGCCAGGAAGGGCAGAACGTTGAAATCCACGTCAAAAAGGTAGGCCCAGCCAACACTGACTCTTTATTTAAACCTGTTGATTATTTTTGAGTAGCCACCAAGAATGAGCAATCCTACACTGTCCCTGCCTTTTCGGAATGGAGAATTGTGTTATGCACATGTTCCACTGATTTAATAAGAATACGTACGGTAGCTGGTACATGTTAACTACCAGTTACCATAGTTTTTGCCACAGAATAGGCAGTAGTGGTCGGGGAAAGGGATTGAAATCAAACTTACAGTCAGTCGTATTGTATAAATTACCCGTGCGGTTGTATTAATTTATTTGAAACAAACAAAAATGCCGTCATGTGAAGTTAATAAAGCAATGAGGTAAAGCTGTTCATCTTCTTAAAAGCAAACAAATACTATTAGGAACACAATGATTAACGGATCTATTCGTAACAAACAATCCCCAGCTATCAGTCACCCACAGAATTTCGGTTTACTTTTTGTCGAAAGGGCAATCTTTTTAAGTTCTTTAGAAATATAGTTTGATCTGCTGCAAAGTATTCTACTGGGATAAACGTGCTCGCAGACTTTCCTATTGTAGCTGTCACTCTGCTTTAATTAGTTGAAAGGAAAATGTTAGAACGCAATTCTCCCAGTAATTTTACCGATGGGAACATGCTTAAAAAATGAATTCAACATTTCATTGTCGTGACAATTAAAAAAATACTATATACACGTATATATCCATTGAAGTGTAGTGTATGTACACACACGCTTTATATATAATATATATGGCACTGCAATTACACTTTTCACAAGGAGACTTAAAGAAAGTAAAACAGATGTGATGTAAACTTGATTGTTGGTACTTGAAAGCTGCAGTGATGTTTCCTTAAGAACTCCCTTCCCCTGTCATCCTCTTATGATAAAACGCGACAATGGATTCATCTGTGTTAACTTGGGCGGGACTGTACATAAATACATCACTGCAAAACTATGTAAATAGCCACAATAAAAGCGTTGGTAACTTTTAAAAGAAAACGATTAGGATGGAACTGGGGCAGAGCTAAAGGAGGGATGGAAATATACTTTAAGCATATTAATCTAGGTATAGGAAAGCCGACCCTGCACTGTTAAAAGTTTAACCACAGAAAGGACAGTCTTTCTCTCCAAACTATAAAATGTTTAAATGATCCTGAAGAGACATGTGTACACATATATATCTATCTATCTATATATTTCTTTTGCACAGATATGGTCCGGAAAAAGAATCCACCATTGAGAAATCTTGTGAGCCAAGGGGAAGGTGAGAATTGCCAGGTCCCTCAGCCAGAAAGTGCCGTGAACCAGGAGGCCACTAAAAGCTCAGGACCCCCGGATCCCATGCAGGAACAAAACAACCAACAAGATGCACTAGAGTCAGTCAACAAGGAGGAACATTGTCTGCGTGTCGCAGACCTAGCCGGCATCAAAAGCGACTTGAAAAGCCCCGCACTGGGCGAAGGGAATGGCTTCAATTATGAAAGCCACAAGAAGGGAGGAAATGTTCCATCCTTCCCGCAAGATGAGGTGACAGACAGAAATATGTCTGCTCTCTCATCTCAGGCTGCTGCTGGAGTCTGCGAGGCCTGGAAGTCTCCTTGCAGATCAGAACCAGATGATGGCGATGGCAGGAGCTGCAGTGTATCTGGGAACCTCTCTGAAATAAACCACACAGCTCAAACGTCACCCAAAAGTGGGCGTGAGAAGGTCCAGCCGCTACAGGGTGACCCACCTGATCACCACACTCCAACCCCAGGCTCGGTGCCTTCAGAAAACTCTCAGGTGCTTTCAGATGGAAGTGTTGCACTTGACAAATCAAAAACAGAACAGCTGACTGACAACCCAGACGCGGCGCCCCTGACTCCAGAACTACAAGACTTCAAATGCAACATTTGTGGTTATGGCTATTATGGGAACGACCCAACCGATTTGATCAAGCATTTTCGTAAATACCACCTAGGTCTGCACAACCGTACCCGCCAAGATGCGGATCTGGACACCAAAATCCTGGCATTACATAACATGGTGCAGTTCTCCCAGTCCAAAGACTTTCAGAAACTGAGCCGAAACGCGGGCTTGCTCACTGGGATGTTACAGGATCTGAGTCCTCAGCGACCCACCATGTTAAATGGAACTTACGATGTACATGTAGGTATCTGCCCAGCGACTCCCATCGGATCCAATACTTGGTATTACAATCAGAAGTGGTACAGATAAAAACCTTGACAGGGCTTACTTCATTATAAGGAACATAATAGAAAAAATAATCCTCCGCAGGGAGGAAAATCATCAATAAATTAAATTGAATTTTAAATAATTATTTGAGGCACATTGGAAAACAATTGTGGGGACAATCCTATTAGAGATGATCATATGGCACCACTGTATTTAGTATTTTTTTCACAGATATATTGCACACGATAACAAAATCCAACAATAATATGATTGGTTTGGATTCCCTATTCATTTCACACCATTGGTTCACTAGCTGAACAATCTCCCCCTCTAATAATACTTTTGTTTTAACCGAACGGTTCGTGTATATTGAAATCTGCAATTAACTACAAGCATATTTCCACCGATTTGAATTTTGCTAATTGGTATATATTCTGATCATTTTATTTTAAAAGCCATTTATTTTTAATTGCAGTAATTTATTTCCTGATTATACTGTTTGGAAACTGGGTAGGAAGGTCGCTGATAAACGGATCAGACAACATAAACACAATTTGAATCCATTACTGTTAATGAAAAGCTGTCTCCACTTAATTAATGCATTTTTAATATCAATTTGTCTGTAGTTGCCTTTTGAATGTTCACATCAGGATTCACTGATGTAAACAGGCTGCTGATGGCACTTTTAAAAAGAAACCGAATTTAATCTTTCAGCGTGATAATTTATACTTGTGTCCAACGGGCACAATTGTCAGTTAAGAGAAAATCTGTTTTTGTTGAGGATTTTTTCCTTCGGAATCTTTGGTGTATTTTGGCTATTACAGTTCTTCGGAACAATTTACCAGCCATTATACACTTTACGCCATTGTACGCCACTTGTGGAAACTGGCAGGACGCTGTAATAGTGAAAAATACCTAAAATACCGAAAAATTAACGAAACATTATTTTTTGTTCTGGACTAATTTTCTTTTCGTGCCGTTTTATTGACACTTTTTAGCCAGTCTTGCAATTATTTTCCTAAGTCCAAAGGGAGGCTCAGAGGCTTACTTGGATTGTTGACCATCTATTTTAACTTATGTTGGAAATCAGGAATAACTTCGAATAGAAGCAGTGATCACAGGCAGATTTATTTTGCCTGCGGAAAATTTCAGATGGCGGGTTCAGTTTAAAATAAGGAAGTCGCAGGAAAAAAGCCTTATTGATGAAATCTCACCATTTACATCAAATGTACACAACAACAAAAATCAATCCTTCGAGAAATAGAATATTTAGAAACTGTGAAATGGGTAACAAAATAAATATCTAAGTTTCCCTACAGAAATTGAGTTGGAGACACATTTCACAATGATTTTCCTCCCTGTTATGACTAAGTAGTTACATTCATTCTGGCCACTTCTGTTATATACCCAGGGGCTCCTCACATTAGTTTTTTCTGAACTAGCCAAAGTACGGTTGAAAACTGGTGTTTCTAGTGGCATTGAAAGGGTTAATGTAAAAATGAAGACACTTGGACTAAAAAAGAATCTGTTTACTGCCATTTCGCTCCCCACTTCCTACTCAAGCTGTAAAACTATTACCACACTTCTATTTTTGATTCCATATCAACAATGGTGAACCAATCCTCAAAGTAACAGGAAAAATCACTGGCCATTTTGATGTATTGAAATAACTAAATAATAGACATAATTGATAACTTGGGTAAGTAAACTCCATAAACTAATGGACCTTTATCGCGACAGTGTGCTGAAACTATTACAAAATTACAACCTGTCACAGAGATTAAAACTGTTTTGGCTTCATGCAATATCCTTAAAAAAAAATGGAAAATGGTACCTTCTGGGAAACTGTCATACTGTTGCTTACTTCACAAGCTGAAATGGAAAACACATTTGTCTTTTCTTTACATTTTTTTAGGTTACTCTGGGAGGAATGTTCATTGGCATAGGACGCAAAACACCTGACTGCCAAGGCAATACCAAGTATTTCCGGTGCAAATTCTGCAATTTTACCTACATGGGCAGTTCTTCGACTGAACTGGAACAGCACTTCGTGTCAGCGCATCCCAATAAAATGAAAAGTGTGCCTTCTGCTCTGGAGTCTGGGAAGGATGCCAATAAATCGGAGAAAAATGCCAGCAAAGGCCCCCCTGCGACAGAGCGCCACTTACCTCGCCCATCAGACCCAGTAGATGCGGGAAAATGGCAAGACAAATCTACCATCAAGGCAGCAGATGACACCCCCATCGGCTACTCTGTCCCCATCAAATCCATGGACACCTCCAAACAGAATGGCATGGACGCTTCCTGTTACTTCTGGTGTAGGTTTTGCAGTTTCAGCTGTGAGTCCTCCGACACCTTAAAGCTCACGGATCATTATAACAAACAGCATGGGGAGAATCAGCGCACTAGCTACTTTAATAGAGATTTCCCGGACAAAATAGCCAAACAGGAACCCGCACTTAACCAGAGCGACTCTTCGAAAGAGCGTCAGCTTCTTGTGGCTAATAAATCCGACGGGGAATTCTCGGTTAAAGCAGAGAAAGGCACAAGTTCGACCAAAAAGAAAGACGCCACTAAGTCAACAGACGAGAGCATGGTCACCAGCTACAACTGCCAGTTGTGCAAATTCAGGTACTCCACCAGTCATGGACCCGACGTGATCGCAGTGGGACCCCTGCTCCGCCATTACCATTACATCCACAACGTTCACAAATGTACCATTAAACACTGCCAGTACTGCCCCGGGGGGCTGTGCGGCCCCGAGAAGCACCTGGGGGACATCACCTATCCATTCGCTTGCAGGAAAAGTAATTGCTCCCACTGCACCCTGCTGCTCTTACACACGTCCCACGGGGTGGGAGGGAGTGCCAGGGTTAAGCATCAGTGCGACCAGTGCTCTTTCACCGTTCAGGATGTAGATGTGCTTCTGCAGCATTACGAGACCATGCACAACACCCACACCCCGAGCAAGACTGAAGATGGCCAACAGGGAAGTGATGGACAAGTGACCAGTGAAGAGGCTGAAGAGCACTGTTGCACCAAATGCGACTTTGTTACTCAAGTGGAGGAAGATATTTTCCGGCATTACAGGTAACAGACCAGAAACTTTAAATCCACCCCATCTGATGATTTGTCTTATGCATTGAACCTAAAATATGACAGGGGAGGGGGAGAGAGAGAGGTGGTGTGTGTGTGTGTGTGTGAGGGGGGGGGGGGGGGGGGCTTAGAAAGTAGTACTTGCAAGAACAGGTAACAAAAACACGGAAAGTTTAAATATTTTTATTCGACATCGAACCACAGGCAGTAAACTTGATTGTTTTTGAGATGGCCTATAGTTTCTCTGTCATCAGCTTATTGCAACTAGCTACAGTTCATTAAGATAGTTTCGTGAGTTTTGAAAACATGTCACTAACGCAACTCTTGATATGTTACTGTTTTGGTATACAAAATGTGCACGTTGGCTGACTGGCGTAAATCCATGTTCCACTGTAATGGGTAGAATAATAATGACCTGCTCTTGCCAATATTGGATGCTACCTGTTCGTTTGGCGGAAACTGCCCGAAGTGCATATATATATATATAAAATGCACACCTTATCTAACTTTAACAGTTTCTCAACTGCAGAGCACTTAAGAAAATGCATTGCACGATTTGTATTAAGAAATGTTGCTTTTAATTTAACCTCCGAGTTATCCTTTGTGTGTCTTAGGAGGGCTCATAATTGCTACAAGTGCCGTCAGTGCAAGTGGACCGCTCCGGACACTCAGGCATTACTGGAGCATTTCAACACAGCCCATTGCGTAGTCCCGGAGCCGGCGAGCAGCAGCAGCGGCACCAGCGGCGGGGAGTCACCACCAACACCCAGCACCAGCAGCCACAACTCCCTGAGCGGCGAGCAGGAGATGCGGCACCGCACCCCCACCCCGTCTGAGAGCGGCAGCAACTGCCAGCCTCCGCCGCTGGCTGCTGCCGAGGAGAAGGAGGGGCGAGGTTGGGCCGACACCTCCAAGGAGGACACGAGGAAGACGGGCTGGAGCGTCAAGGAGAGCGCTGCGCCGGGGGAGCTGCACAAGGGGAGCTCCTACCCGGGCCAGGCCGCCCTCGCCTTACTCAGTGCCTCCCCCGGGGGCAGCAGCAGTCAGGAAAGCCACAAGAGCAACCGAAGGGCCGCCGAGGAAGCGGACGTGGCGCGTCCAGTCTATGGGCTGCAGACCGCTGACGCCAAGGGCTTCCCAGCTGGGGTGCAGCAGCTCTCGGGAGGAGGAGGGGGAGGAGACCGGGACAAGCCCCGAGCTCTCACCCCACAGTACCCAACAAGCACCGAACTCAACAAGGCGAGGGAGGAGTCGCAAAACCTATTGCGGGTAAGGCTGGCTTCAGTTACTCTCAAGCTGTTGTTCGTTACCTACACACACACAATGGATATTCGTGCATCTTTTGAAATGTGGAAATGCTTAAAAAAATTACATTTCCACAAAGGGAAATCAATTATTCGCTCTAATTCATCAGACCCCCTTGCCACACTGTCAGGAAACCGAGTGCCAGATTGGATAGCAGTCTGGAGTCGGAAGCATAGCTCAATCTCTCTGTAATCCAGGAGCAGAGAAGGTCATTGTAGAACCCCTTCAATAAGGACCAAGGACTGAACCTGGGAGCCTCCTGGCTCTTGATGGTTCAGTAGCATAACTGGCCAAGAATTAAGCGCTGATCTGAGCAGGTTGGAGCATCCAATAATTCATGGTGCCCATCGTAAGATCTCACTTGCTCTTGCTGTACACCTCCTCCTGAATTATTCTTTCCACTGAAATCACACTTTAATTAACTGGCATGGGGAAGGAATACAATGTACCTTGTAAAATTAAGGGACACGTCATTGCTGTTTTTAAAAGGGCATGACATAACCCAAAGGCATGATGTCGCAATACTTGTCACAATTTTAATGCTAATCAAATTCAAGGAAGGAAGGAGAGAGAAAACGGGGAATTACAGGCCAGTTAGCTTCAAATCAGTTGTTGGGGAAAATGCTGCAATCCAGTATTAAGGAAGTGGTAACAGGGAACTTAGAGAAACATAATATGATTAAGCAGAGTCAGCATGGTTTTATGAAAGGGAAATGGTGTTTGAAAAATTTATTAGCTTTTTTGAGGATGTAACTAACCAGTTAGATAAAGGGGAATCAGTGGCTGTAATATATTTGGATTTTCAAAAGGCACTTGATAAGGTACTACATAAAAGTTTGTTATTGCAAGGTAAGGGCTCATGGGATTGGGGGTAATATACTTGCATGGATAGAGGATTGCTGAACAGACAGAAAACAGCAAGTAGGGATAAACTGGTAATTTTCAGGTTGGCGGGCTGTAACTGGTGGGGTGCCGCAAGGATCAGTGCTTGGGCCTCAGCTATTTCTAATCTATATTAACAACTTGGATGAAGGAACCAAGTGCAATGTATCCAAGTTTGCTGATGATGCAAAGCTAGATGGAAGTGCAAGCTGTGAAGAGGATATAAGCCTGCAAAGGGATATAAACATGTTAAGTGAGTGGGCAATGAGGTGGCAGATGGAGTATAATATGGGGAAATGTAAGGTTATTCACTTTGGTGGGAAGAATATAAAAACGATATATTTTTAAAATGGTGAGAAACTATTAAGTGTTGGTGTTCAGAGAGATTAGTACAAGAGATACAGATTGCATGCAGGTACAGCAAGCAATTGGGAAGACAAATGACATGCTGGCCTTTATTGCAAGGGATTTGGAGTACAAGAGTAAGGAAGTCTTGCTACAATTGTACAGGGCTTTGGTGAGATCACACCTGGAGTACTGTACACAGTTTTGGTCTCTTTATCTGAGGAAGGATAAAATTGCCTCAGAAGTATTTGAACGAAGGTTCATTAGATTGATTCCTGGGATGAGGGGGTTGTCCTATAAGGAGAGATTGAGTACATTGGGCCTATACTCTGGATTTTTGAATAATGAGAGCTTATCTCATTGAAACATATAAGGTTCTGAAGGGGATAGATGCTGAGAGGCTGTTTCCCTTGGCTGGAGAGTCTAGGACTAGGGGGCATAGTCTCAGGATAAAGGGTCAGCCATTTAAGACGGAGATGAGGAGGAATTCTTTCTCTGAGGGTTGTGAATCTTTGGAATTCTCTACCCCAAAGGGCTGTGGATGCTGAATTGTTGAGTATATTCAAGGCTGAGATAGATAAGAGTTTTGGACTCTGGGAGAATCAAAGGATATGCGGATTGGGCAAGAAAGTGGAGTTGAGGTCGAAAATCAGCTATGATCTTCTTGAATGGTGGAACAGACTCGAGGGGACATATGGCCTACTCTTGCTCCTAATTCTTAAGTTCTTATGATGACGGTATGACTTATTTGATTGCAATTAGAAAAGTAAGCTGATAATTGCTATAGTGATTATTCTCTAAATTTTGTAACGTTAAAACACAAGCTGTTATAAATAGCATGTTATAGTAACTTAGGTGACTTACGATGTGAATGTGAAACATCAGGTGAAGCTAAGATTTTGAAAGCATTGGAAGCTGGACGAAGAGGAGGAGCCGAGGCTTGATGCTCCTGCTGTACCAATGTAATTAAATATACCTCATTACTAATAGGGTAGAAATCATTGACCTCAACAGGGACAATATTGTACCTTATGCCCTCCGAGGATGACTTAAATGTACAAGGATTTATTGAGGATATTTAATGTAAGTGGAAAAAAAACTTTTTATTAAATTGGTATATTGTTCAACTCATTATGAAATGCATGATGTGATGTAGACCATTAAGTGATAAACTAAAGTAGATTTTCATTTTCACTGCAGTTATTTGGATATAGTAATTTTCATATATGATGAAACAAAATATGATCACCTCTGCTTGGATTTCTTTATTTCTACTCTTGATTGCTATAACTCACTTGCAACTTTATTGCTCATGGTATGCAGCTGGATTGCCTTATGCAAATAACTATTATAGAGTGAGGTATTCAATATGTTCCGATGGTAATAGTTGTGAGGTCTCAAAACTATGGATATAATAATTTTCCTCATGAAATTATGTCAGATGAAGTAGCTGTGTTACGAGATGCTTTACTCTGGTTTTCCACATTAAATCATTCATGAATTCTACCATGAAATAAAAATATTAAACATAATACAAATAATTTAAACCATGCTCGTTTGTATGATGCTAGAATTTATGATGTGCTTTCATTTTTTCTCGTTGGGCTGACTGTTCAGTCATCTGACTTATGGATTCCTATTTGGTATTGTCTCCAATAAAAGTGGTGAAGGTGTGTGCCACAGAAAGAGGTGTAGGATCTTTTGTTAATACGGATTCTTTTTCCCTCAATCTGTTTCAGCGAATACACTGACGCGAACACCTTGCCTTTTCTGTAAAAGATCTTTATTGAAGATTCTCCGGCCGGGACTTGTCAAGACAAAGAAACACTCTCAATCAGAGCCTGTTTATCTTACTCTGGACAAGCCCCTTTACAGCGTGAAAAGCACAGCAGTTATACATTTTCAAAACATAACACATTTGATTAGCACTTGGTCTGTCCACTCCCTTTCTTCCTACCCACCCCCCCCCCCCCCGAGTATGTTCAATGGCAGGCGAGGAGGTCTCCTAATTAGAGCTGGCCCCGAGGTCAGCTTGTTTATAGCCTCATTAAATTCTTCTTCTTTATCAGTAAAACCTATTTCCCTCTTATCAGTAAAAAGCATTACGTTATTCTCCCCTCCTTATTAGTGAAAACCATTACGTTACCTTCTCCTATCTGTGATTGCTTTTTCTTTCCTGTGACCCGTGTTTAACCTCAACTCTCAGTAACCCCCTTTTTTCCTGTCGATTCTGCAATGTCTGCATCTTGACATTTCTTTAGCTATTTTTCCATGATTCCCTATCTCCATCGCTCTGCCACATTTACAATCCTTCTGTATCCATTCTCACTTTAAATTCAGGAACACTTGTTGATGAAGACTATAGCACTATACCATGTGAAGCCATTTTTAACCCAACAGCATAAAGTCCAAAAATTGATTGCTGTTGCTCAGGTTTCAGGTTCAAAATTCTCTGAAATGACAAATGACAAATATGTAGAAATTGAGATGTGATTCATTTTGGTAGACATTTTCAACGGTGACTTGTATTTATTTAATGTTGCTTGTATCTGGACTGGTAACTATTCCTTTATGATTTCAGAAATATTGGACTGGCTTTTAGTGGATTTCAGCAAGAAATTTGTTGATAGTTGTAATTTTCCTCCTAGACATGGATCACCTTGTGAAATTGTTGTGTGCCTATAATGTTGTGGAACATTTGGGAAATAATGTTAGAAGTGTAAATACTTGAAAGAGGGATCCTCAACTAACAGTATTATGTATAACGACTCAAAGGTTTGCAAAGATTTCTATTCTTGAATATAGCAAGTATTTTCTTTACTTTTAATTTTCTTGGATATTTTTGTTAAAATGGCATGTGAATTAAGGGGCTATTTGGAATGATACTGAGCCCAGCAGTATGACGTGCATAGTTAAAATGGCCAGATTGCTGAAGCATTGTGGAAAAATGGTTATACCAACTAGACGCTAATTCTGTTTTCTCCCACTCTTGTGCTCAGTATCTCCTACAGGCAAATTTCTTTGCCATTTGCTGTTTTAAGAAATGTATTAAAATTAGGGAGAAAAGGCAAAAATTATAATTTTCATTTGAAAAGCAAGGCTTAGTGATGAGATTCCTTGGATTATTTGAGAGGATGTTCATTGGTTTGTCAGTAACTAGCTTGTTGGATACAAATTGGATTTTCAAATATTCCTCCATTCATGTTTTTTTAATTCAGAGAAGAGATGAAAAAGCATAAAATACTGTCCCTTCCCCCCCCCCCCCCCCCTCTCTCCTTTCTCTTGGCTATGTTCTGTTCCCATATTAGAACCAGACCACTCCAGGCATCACAGTGGAACTTCACACTACCCATGAACAATGCCAAAATAAGCCAGTTTATTGTAATAGCACTTTAGTTTAAGATTTTGCTTTAACGTTTTGCTCGATACCATTAAGATTTTGCTTTAACGTTTTGCTCGATACCAATTGAGAGAACAGAGACAGTGTCCATCCTGCATCCTATTTGAGTGTTGCTGTAAAAGAACTTGCATTTTTTATAGCGCCTTATCAGTTGCTCAGGATGTCCCAATGCGCCTCACATCTAAATTACTTTTTGAAGTGTATTCAATGTTAATGCTTTGAGGTTCCTGACCTCCTCACAGCCTTGAATGCCAGGGGAGAAATGAGAGTAGCTTCCTACAGCATAAAGAGAGCATGCAACTGAGTATGGCACCAAAGAGGCCTAGCAAAATTGAGGTCAGTGGTAAAGTGCTCCAGTGGCCAGAGTCAAGCTTGATGCACAGCATGATGGTTGTGGTTGTTAGTGGTAATCATCATAATCCCAGTTCCTCAGGACAGCACCCTTGGCTCAACTGTCTTCATCAAATACCTTCTCTCATAAGGTCAGAAGTGGGACCATTTTCTGACGATTCTGAAGCGTTCAGCTCCCTTCACAACTTCTCCACTAATAGAACAGCCCATACCAGCATACATCAGGACCTGGGCAACTTCCATGCTTAGTCTAACAAGTGACCGATATCGTTCATGCCACGTAAATAGCAGGCAATTACCGTTCACAACATGAAAAGACACAATCACCTTCCTTTGACCTTCAATAGCACTGCCATCACTGAGAATCCGGCCTATCAATAAACTGGGGATCATCATTGGCCAGAAGCTTAGCTGGACAAGCCATATCAACACACTGGTTACAAGGGCAGAGGCTGGATACTCTGAAGAGTGGCTCATCTTCTGATCCCTCAATGCCTCTCCTCCATCCACAAGGCGCAAGTAAGGAATGTGATGGAATACTCATCACTTGCCTGGATGGGTGCAGCTGCAATAACATTTGAGAAGCTCGACACCCTCCAGGACAGAGCAGTCCGCTTGATCGGTGCCCTTGCCTTTGAACTCAGTATCCACCACTGGTGCACTGTGGCTGCAGCATGTACGATTTACAGGATGCACTGCAGCAACTCACCCATGTCACTTCAACAGCAACTCCCAGCTCCATGAATTCTGCCACCAAGAATGACGAGCAGTGACATTGTAGGAACAACATCACCTCCAAGGTCCCCTTCAAGTCAAGCACCGTCCTGACTTGGACACATACTGCTGTTCCTTCATTGTTGGCAGTCCCTATTTAACACCAACTGGGGATTATCATCAGTGCACCTGCGTTGGTTGAAGGAAAAGGCCCATCACTACCTTATCAGAGCAACTAGGGATAGGCACTAAATGCGGCCTTACCAGTATTGTACACATCTTGAGTACAAATTAAAAAAAAAAAACATTTTATACATAGCAAGGTCCTACAAACAGCGAATGAGATGAATGACCAGTTAATCTGTTTTTAGTGGTGTTAGTTAAGGGAAGAATCTTGGTAGGACACCATGTGAATATATTGCTCATTTAATAATTTTATGGGATCTTTTGCAATCACCTGAACAGGCAACAGAGCCTTGGTTTCACATCTTGTCTAAAAGATGGCAACTCCAACAATACTGCAATCTCTCAGTTTGGCGCTGGAGTGTCAGCTTAATCCTGATTGGTGCTTGAATTCATAACCTTACTAGAAAATGCAAATGCTGTGCAAAATTAATTGCGAGTGAATAGATACGTAAAGCGTGTTTTTTAAATTTTATCTGCAGTTAAATGTTGCTACAAGACATTGCATAAACAAGAACTTGTTTTAAAAAAACTATCCTGTGTTAACACACTGCTGTGTTAATGATCACTTTCAGTTAGAAATAAATTATTTTTAGACTGGTTTTACTATTGTGAACATTGCATGAGAGAACAGTGACCGTCCTGACTTAGACACATACTGCTGTTCCTTCATTGTTGGCAGTCCCTATTTAACTTAGGGGATAGTTAGTTAGGGGATACCTGGCTAACCTCATGCACCACACAGTGCATTTTATAGCAGGGCTTTCTAGGTAGGCATTTGGAGTGGGAATTCTGCTAATTTTCTCCTCTTGAGGGGTGGAGATCCATTTTAGCAAACCCTAATGCTCATAGCATATGTAGAGGATCAAACCTGGGACCTTCCTGTTCTCTTTAGCTTAAGTTCCATACTTTGCACTGCTAATAGGGGAATCACTTTGTGTATCCTTTTTAAGGGGGAAATAAAAATAGGCACACTGTGCTCTATTGCCACAGACATCTCTTATTTATATTTTTCCCCAAAAGTCAGTATGTGATGACTTCATTCTTCTGTTTTGTGCGATTGTAAGAATAAGAGAAGTGTTAACTGTTTGGCTTGCTTCCCTTTTTGGGGACTAATCTGCAGAGAATGGTAAATAACTGTAATGATGTCTTGACCAGCAAAGATTGCATCATCTATCCATGCTGTTTGTCACCATGGTGCCTCTTATGGTTTCTTATGTAAGGCGAGGAAAGTTTACATAACGCTTTGCCGACTCCTGATATTATTTTCAGATGAAATGCGAGGGAGCAAGAATTCCTGGAGCCCAAAGTCAGTGTTTTAAGAGTGGTCTGATAAAGTTTTTCATACATTCAGAATGGTTGACCCAATTGGAATTGATTCATGAAACATCAATATGTAACATTGTTTCTTTTGGCTTTGTGATTCCACTGGAACTTCTGTTTGAAGGTTTTAATGTCTTTGCATTAAGCTTGATTATACCTCGTTTACAGAATATTAAATGCAAAGTTATAATAGGTTCATTTTTGAGTAGAAGATCTCAGTCCAGATACACTTGACATTATGATTTACTGATTTTAAGTAATATATATGTGTGTGTATGTATATATAACCACACACACACACACACACACACACACACACACACACACACACACACACACACACATGCAACATTTTAATCCAATTAATTAACATTTTTCATGTTGGCTAAATACATTTGCATTTCTGTTGTGTTCAGGACCATGAAGCCCTCAGTTAAAAGTCACAAAATGTCTTTTGGTTAGCTTTCAAAAGGATGTAGAGAATTTTACTGTGCAGTGTTCAAAGGAATGGGTAAAATTGCAGATTTTAGGTTCAGATTCCAACAGACATGTAATTAATTTTAACCAGACCTCCATATATAATTCGTGACTGAATTTTTAATACAGACCCACCCACATGTGACACCTGAAGTGCCAATACTTTTTTTTTGAAAAGTTTGTATAGGGATGAAGTCCTTTTCTATTTCAGCCAAGGTGTCAGCCTTGGTTCAGTAGTAGCACTCTCAATTCTGAGCCAGAACATCATGGGTTCAAGCCCCAGTCCAAGATTGAGCACATATTCTAGCCTGATACTCCTTTGCAGTATTGAGGATGTGCTACTCTGTCAGAGGTGCTGTCTTTCTGATGAGATATTAAACTAAGGTCCCGTCTGCCCTTTTAGGTAGACATAAAAGATCCCATGGCACTATTGGAAGAGGAGAAAACCTTTTAACCAATAGGTATCACCAAAAAAAACAGATCATCTGGCCGTTTATCATATTGCTGTTTGTGGGACATTACAAATGGACTGCCATGTTTCCCTACTTTGCAACAGTGACCACATTGCAAAACTAATTTATTGGTTGTGAAGCAATTATGATTACCTGAGGTCGTGAAAGGCGCTATTCATTTTAATTACTGTTCTTAAGGTGTCGTTATATATGTAATAGTTTGAGGTTAGTACTTGATCACAGCAATGCACGAGTGGCAGCTTTGAATTAACCCCCGTGGCTTTGTGACCCTCTTAAGCCTATAGAAACTGAGTAGGTCTCAGAAAATATCTCAAAAAGGGTTACATTTTAATGTACATTCAGAACTGATCAAACACTTGGGCTGTTTGCTAAGGTTTAAAAAAAATGAAAATTAAGTTTGAAACTTTTCCAATGGTCCACCTGGGAATTTTTCAAACTTTGCATTGTAACATTTGTTGTTGTACTGCTGCCAGTGCCAACCTGAAACTTTGCATTGCGGCAGTATTATTGCAATTTCTGCACAGCAAAGTCTTGCAAGTGACTCCAACAGGTGGTCTTGCATTCCTTGCCTAAGTTTGATTTGAGTGACTTTATGTTCTCCTGATACTACATAGCACATGACGCAAAGCTGAAGTTGGTTTGCACCAATGTAAAATGTGTACTTTTTTATCATTCTTTGGTATGTGGGTATTGCTGGCAAGGCTGCCATTTATTGCCCTTGAGAAGGTGGCAGTGAGCCGCCGCCTTGAACCACTGAAGTTCTTTTCCGTTCTAACAGTTTGATACAACTGAATGCCTTGCTTGGCCACTTCCGTGGGCAGTTAAGAGTCAAACACGTTGCCATGGAACTTGAGTCATATATAGACCAAACCAAGTAAGGTTTCTGTCCCTACAGGACAGTAGTGAACCTATTGGATTTTTGCAACATTCCGATTGCTTCATGGTCACTTTTACTGATAACTGCTTTATATTTCCAGATTTTAAAAAATTGAACTCAAATTCTCAAACTGCCATGGTGGGATTTGAATTTACGTTCCCGGCATTATTATTTCAGGCCTCTGGATTACTAGTCCAACAGAACAGCTACGCTATCATACCTATATAACTGCTCTGTTTTATTTTAAAGCATTACACACCTGCTGGTATTGTATGTGTTTACCTGAAATGTGACTACCTTTGCCGTGGAAAATTATTGCTGGTTTGGCAGGCAGCGCAATCTGTTGTGTTTCAGCTTCTGAGAATTAAAAGATCAGTGATGCCGACGAAACCTAAAGGGAAAAACTGAACCAGCAGCTGGGATTTTATTTTTGTCCCTTGTGCCCAATTTTATTTTGTATTCCTCAGGGATAGAGATTTGATTACGTGTAGATATCACCACTGTTTATCTGTTTTTGTTTTGTGTCCTGATGGAAAGAAAGACTGGCATTCATGTAGCGCCTCCCATGACAGGAGATCCCAAAGTGCTTTTCAGCCAATTCAGTACTTTTGAGGTGTAGTGACTGTTATAATGTAGGAAACACAACAGCAAATATGCACACAGCAGGGTCCTACAAACAACAATGTAATGACCAGATAAACTGTTTTAGTGATGTTGGTTGAGGGATAAATATTGGCCAGGACACCAGGGAGAACGTCCCTGGTCTTTTGCGAATAGTGTCAGGGGATTTTTTTACACTGGGCTGAGAGGGCAGACAGGCCTTGGTTTATCCGGAAGACAGCACCTCTGGCACAGCAGCAGTCCCCCAGTAAGGCACTGGCGTGTCGGGTTAGATTTTGTGCTTAAGTCACTGAAACATAGAAACATAGAAAATAGATGCAGGAGCAGGCAATTCAGCCCTTCGAGCCTGCACCACCATTCAATATGATCATGGCTGATCATGCAACTTCAGTACCCCATTCCTGCCTTCTCTCCATACCCCTTGATCCCTTTAGTCGTAAGGGCTACATCTAACTCCCTTTTGAATATACAATGACATCCAGGTCTCTTTGCACCTCCCCTTTTCCTAATCTGTCACCATTCAGATAATATTCTGCCTTCCAGTTTTTGCCATCAAAGTGGATAACCTCACATTTATCTACATTATACTGCATCTGCCATGAATTTGCCCACTCACCTAACCTGTCCAAGTCACCCTGCAGTCTCTTAGCATCCTCCTCACCGCTCACACTGCCACCCAGCTTAGTGTCATCTGCAAACTTGGAGATATTACATTCAATTCCTTCATCTAAATCATTAATATATATTGTAAATAGCTGGGGTCCCAGCACTGAACCATGCAGTACCCCACTAGTCACTGCCATTCTGAAAAGGACCCATTTATTCCCACTCTTTGCTTCCTGTCTGCCAACCAGTTCTCTATCCATGTCAATACATTACCCCGAATACCATGTGCCTTGATTTTGCACACTTACCTCTTGTATGGGATCTTATCAAAAGCCTTTTGAAAGTCCAAATACACCACATCCACTGGTTCTCCCTTATCTACTCTACTAGTTACATCCTCAAAAAATTCTAGAAGATTTGTCAGGCATGATTTCCTTTTCATAAATCCATGCTGATTTGGACTGATCCTGTCACTGCTTTCAAAATGCGCTGCTATTACATCTTTAATAATTGATTCCAGCATTTTCCCCACTACTGATGTCAGGCTAAACGGTTTATAATTCCCTGTTTTCTCTTTCCCTCCTTTTTAAAAAAAAGTGTGGTTACATTAGCCATACTCCAATCCATAGGAACTGATCCAGAGTCCACGGAATGTTGGAAAATGACCACCAATGCATCTACTATTTCTAGGGCCACTTCCTTAAGTACTCTGGGATGTAGACTATCAAGCCCTGGGGATTTATCAGCCTTCAATCCCATCAATTTCCTTAACACCATTTCCTGACTAATCAGGAGTTCCCTCAGTTTCTCTTTCTCGCTAGACCCTCGGTCCCCTTGTATTTTCGGGAAGTTATTCGTGTCTTCCTTAGTGAAGACAGAACCAAAGTATTTGTTCAACTGGTCTGCCATTTCCTTGATCCCCCATTATGAATTCACCTGATTCTGACTGCAAGGGACCTACATTAGTCTTCACTAATCTTTTTCTCTTCACATATCTGTAGAAGCTTTTGCAGTCAGTTTTTATGTTCCCTGCAAGCTTACTCTCATACTCTATTTTCTACCTCCTAATTAAACCCTTTGTCCTCCTCTGCTGAATTCTAAATTTCTCCCAGTCCTCAGGTTTGCTGCTTTTTCTGGCCAATTTATGCTTCTCCGTTGCATTTAACACTATCCCTAATTTCCCTTGTTAGCCACAGTTGAACCACCTTCCCCGTTTTATTTTTATGCCAGACAGGGATGTACAATTGTTGTAGTTCATCCATGTGATCTTTAAATGTCTGCCATTGCCTAAGGATAAGGGGTAAGCCATTTAGGACTGAGATGAGGAGAAACTTCTTCACTCAGAGAGTTGTTAACCTGTGGAATTACCTACCACACAGAGTTGTTGATGCCAGTTCATTGGATATATTCAAAAGGGAGTTAGATATGGCCCTTACGGCTAAAGAGATCAAGGGGTACTGAGGTGAATGAACAGCCATGATCTTATTGAATGGTAGTGCAGGCTCGAAGGGCCAAATGACTTACTCCTGCACCTATTTTCTATGTTTCTATGTTTCTATCTACCGTCAACCCTCTAAGTATCATTCGGCAGTCTATCCTAGTCAATTCATGTCTCATACCATCGAAGTTATCTTTCTTTAAGTTCAGGACTCTAGTCTCTGAATTAACCGTGTCACTCTCCACCTTAATGAAGAATTCTACCATATTATGGACACTTTTCCCCAAGGGGCCTCGCACAATAAGATTGCTAATTAATCCTGTCATTGCACAAGACCCAGTCTAGGAAGGCCTGCTCTCTAGTTGGTTCCTTGACATATTGGTCTAGAAAACTATCCCTTATACACACTAGGAAATCCTCCTCCATAGTTTGCTACCAGTTTGGCTAGCCCAATCTATATGTGGATTAAAGTCACCCATGATCATTGCTGTACCTTTATTGCACGCATCCCTAATTTCCTGTTTGATGCCATCCCCAACCTCACTACTACTGTTTGGTGGTCTGTGTACAACTCCCACTAACGTTTTCTGCCCTTTGGTGTTTTGCAGCCCTACCCATATAGATTCCACATCATCCAAGCCAATGTCATTCCTTATTATTGCAATAATCTCCCCTTTAACCATTAACGCTACGCTACCTCCTTTTCCTTTCTGTCTATCGTTCCTGAATATTGAATACCCCTGGATGTTGAGTTCCCAGCCTTGGTTACCCTGGAGCTACGTCTCCGTAATCCCAATTACATCTTATCTGTTAACAGCTATCTGCGCAGTTAATTCATCCACCTTATTGCGAATGCTCCTCACATTGCGTCTCAGAGCCTTCAGGCTTGTTTTTTTAATTACTCTTTGTCCTTTTAGAATTATGTTGTAATGTGACCCTTTTTGATTTTTACCCTTGATTTCTCTGCCCGCCACTCTTACTTTTCTCTTTCCTACCTTTTGCTTCTGCCCCCTTTTTACTTCCCTCTGCCTCCCTACATAGATTCCCATCCCCCTGCCATATTAGTTTAAACCCTCCCCAACAGCACTAGCAAACACTCCACCTAGGACATCGGTTCCAGTCCTGCCCAGGTGCAGACCGTCCCATTTGTACTGGTCCCACCTCCCCCAGAACCAGTTCCAATGTCCCAGGAATTTGAATCCCTCCCCCTTGCACCATTCCTCAAGCCTCGTATTCATCTGAACTATCCTGCTATTCCTACTCTGACTAGCATGTGGCACTGGTAGCAATCCTGAAATTACTACCTTTTGAGGTCCTACTTTTTAATTTAACTCCTATCTCCCTAAATTCAGCTTGTAGTCCCTCATCCCATTTTTTACCTATATCGTTGGTACCTATATGAAGTGGGAATTGAACCCACAACTTTTTGACTCTGAGGTGAGAGTGCAGTATTGAATTACATAACTGTGGCTATGCCATAGTTAACTTTATCTAAATTAACTAAATAGCTATAGCAAACATGGAATTCGTGTCTATCAATAAACTGTGCTGACTGATTTGCATTTCTATGAAATGCTTCATGGTTCCTTGAAGATTGGTTAGCACCACATCCATTATGTTAGTATCTATTGATAGACTTTACATGTGAAATGAGAAAGACCTAATGCAAATAATGCAGCCCTTCTATGTTATTGTCAAAATAATTTTTTTATTAAAAACACAAACCATTCTATTGATCAAGTTAGCGGGCATTAATATGGAGTAACTTTCCTGCATTTCTAAAACACCTTGCTAATAAACAATAAAGGGCTGAGCAGTGATTAGAAGGCTTGGCCGCATCAATCATTTTAATCAATTCTGTATCCATTGTAGCACAAGATGCAGCAGAATATTCATTATTACTGCATTATTAAACATTGCTATATGATGATGCTTCTGAGCTGTCCGTAGTACGGTATAGCGCTTGGGAATTATTACGGCTGCAGCATTTTAGGGCAGAGTATGGATTGTGGATTTAGTGTTTAATCCTTATGTAATCTATTTCAGTTCCAAAGCATCAGTATGCTAATTTTGTTATCAATAACACATGCACTTTTACAATTATTGGAGAGTTTTCATATGAAAAGATTGTTTGTAGAGGAACTATAAATCAAGTAATATGTAAGAAAGCAATATTGGTTGTATATAAATGCTGTGGCGATTGGAGCACTTCAGAGGCTGGGTATTCTGCAGCGAGTGGCTCACCATCTGACTTTCCAAAGTATCTCCACCACCTATAAAGCACAAGTCAGCAATGTGATGGAATTCTCTCCACTTGCCTGGATAGGTGCAGCTGTAACAACTGGTATTGCAGTACTTCCAGGAACGGTGCTTGGGCTCTAGGCCTTTTGGCTAAGAGCATTGGCGCAGGGTGATCCTTGATGTGTGCAAGGTGACCTCTGGCGTTTGTGATCTGACAAAGAATTGGAAAGATTGGCAACGAATAAAAAAAAAAACATTCAAGAGGTGGGTGGGGTGGCTTGACCCATCCACCTCCATGGCACGAACCTGGTATTGCAGTACTTCCAGGAACGGTGCTTGGGCTCTAGGCCTTTTGGCTAAGAGCATTGGTGCAGGGTGATCCTTGATGTGTGCAAGGTGACCTCTGGCGTTTGTGATCTGACAAAGAATTGGAAAGATTGGCAACGAATAAAAAAAAAAATATAAAAAAAAACATTCAAGAAATTGAATACCATCCATGACAAAGCAGTCTGCTTGATCAGCATCCCATCCACCAGCTTAAAAATCCACTCCCTCCACCACCGGTGTACCATGGCTGCAGTGTGCACTATCTATAGGGTGCACTGCAGCAACTTGCCAAACCCGCGATCTCCACCACCTAGAAGGATACGAGCAGCAGGCACATGGGAACACCATCATCTCCTAGTTCCTCTCCAAGTCACAGACTATCCTGACTTGGGCAAATATTGCCATTCCTTTATCGTTGTAGGGTTGAAATCCCGGAACTCCCCACTGAAGAGCATCGTGGGAGTTCCTTCATCAAATGGACTGCAGCAATTTAAGAAGGCAGTTCACCAAGAGAAACTAGGGATGGGGAATAAATGCCTGCCTTGACAGTGACACTCATATCCCGAGAATGAATAAAAAAATACATTGTAAAGACACAGCTGATTGATGTACTAATGTGTTCCTCCACAATCCCTTGTGTGGTGAGTTCTTGATCTCTGTTATACTGTATAGCTGAACTGCAACGACGAGGCAAGATGCTCTGCGGAGGGGAGGGAAGAGATATTTAAGTGCAGACCAGCACCAGTAGTTTCCTTCTTTCTTGGGGACTAATGTGAGAATAATTACAAAATGGAGCAGAATAATTTTTGAGTACTAATTTGCCATCTATATTTAACACTGGAGGTTTTCAGGATTTACTAAAATAATGAGTGCAGCTGTGCACAGTAATACCACATTTTATGGATTTACAACCTTCTCGCATACTGGGAGGACAATTGTGGATATGTTGTTTCTAATATTTTAGAAAGTTAAAGGAAGCTATGTTTCCAGTGATCAGCAGACACATAATTTGGAACATACTGCGATCTACTGCTGACAATTCAAAATTATTTTTTGCATTTAAAAAATCTAAATGATCCAGTAGTTTGAATTAAGCAATGTAAATAACACAGGAAAGTAGGAATTTAGTACTAAAAAGAATTGAATTATCAGATAATTCAAATCAAACTAATTTGAATTAAGAGCAACTGCAATTGAAAGTGTGGTAAACTCAAAGGTTTGGTTGTCTGATTGGATATTCATGGTTCAGTTACTGATCTGTGCCAAATTCTGCATATCTCACTGTCAGGATAACCAGCTCACAGCACACTTAACATGATGAACACATTTGTGTACATTGATAGCTGTGGAAATAATTACCATATTTGGACAATTGCTACAATATAGTGACTTGGTGCCACATGACTATTTTGCAACGATTTTCTATGCTTATTTGGCTTCCTACATTACAACAGTGACTACGCTTCAAAAGTACTTCATTGACTGCAAAGCGTTTTGAGACGTCCGGTGGTTGTGAAAGGCGCTATATAAATCCAAGTCTTTCTTTCTTTAACAAAAAAAACAACGATACAAAAAAAACATTTTTTAAAACCTGACCCACAGAATATTTTTACTTTCCCTGTTTAAATACATTCGCCTTGCATCAGGTGTATATCTATCACACTCGCCCAACATCCACATACAATCCTCCACGTGATTAAGGGAGAAGACCCTGGCTAATTTTCTCTTTAAGTTGTCACTGCTGTCTTGACTGATATACAATTATCAACGTTTACAGCCATTCACCCATCACCCCTGCGTCGGTTCTCTGAAAGAGCTATCCCCCGGCCGATTCCTTATGCCAATTTAATTTTTTCTTTTGAAATATTTACCTACTTTTTTTCCATTTAAAAAAACTTAATTCTGGTTTGAGATTTCACCGATGTTTCAGGTAGGATCTGTCTTAACAAGTTTGGATTTAAAAAAAAAATCCTAACCTCTCCCTTCATTCACTCTTTTGGTGATAATTTTAAATTTATACACAGTGGAAATAGTTTTCCCCTATTTACCTTATCAAAATGCTTCATTATTGTGAGCTGCTCTATCAGGTTGCCTCTTAATCTATTCTGCTCCAATGAAAAGAGCCCCAGTTTCTATAATCTCTCCTCCTAAGTTTCTCCTCATAACTAAATCCAATTAGCTATCTCAGGATATATGAGGGATTCCTCCTCCTCTGCATAAGCTCAGTATCACACCACAAACTTTGTATTTGCCACTGAGATATCAGGGGAGCTTGGATGATGCCTTTCTTAAAGTGCAGTTTTGTGTTTCAGCTTGACTCAGTTATTAGTACTCTTGATGCTGGATTGGATAGTTTTGGGTTTCGGTTCTACACCAAAACTTGAATGTGCAATCTAGGCTGACACCCAGTGCTGTACTAAAGGAGTGCTGCATTGTTGCAGGTGCCCTCCTTCTAGCTGTTCAGGTGGACGTTGAAGAACCTAGTATTATTCAAAGATGAACATAGAATTCTCCTGGTGTCCTGACCAATATTTTTCCCGCAAACAGCATCCCCAATAAACAGATGAACTGATCAGTCATCATTCTAATGTTTATGGGATGTTGCTGGGGCAAAATGACTGCTGCATTTGCCTACATAAATGCAGTTACTGCTTTCTAAAAGTAATTCATTATTTGAATTTTTAAAATGTTATTACATATTTGTTTTCTGTAAATATGTGCACAACATAGTCTCCCTTTTCATTTTATACTTTACACAGTGTCCTTTAGGTAGAGTGTGTTGCCTTACATTTTCCATTCAAGTATAAGCTACGTGGCAGTTAAAGCACAATTGTGTATCTCTCAGTATACTTTCAACACTTAAAGCAAAATTAAAGTTCTTTAAAAAGCAGTTGCCTAAGAGAAATTTGAACTGAGCATTTTTTGTAGCGCAAGTTGTACTCTAGTGGTTAACATGGAGAACATTTGGTGTATGTTGTTCGAAGAATGGAACCTGCTTGCAAAAGCCCCCATCATATTGTATTGCTTTAATGTGTATCCATTTAAACTGCAGTGACACAGATATACACAAAAGCAAATCCTATAACATTTGTTTTATTCATTTATATATTATGTACTAGTTCTGTATTGTAGAGGAAACTTTGATATGTGGAGTCAGATCTACTGGGAGCTGCTTTTGAGATCTGTGCTTGAAAACATTTTTCTTAGTACCTTAACAGCTGTAAGATAGAATAGATTTTCATCCTGTCTGGCCAAACTGGATTCAAAACCCAAGCATCAGAGCAGAAAGAAGAGTGTTCTAACTCATTGTCCCATCCAGTCCCTCTATCATATAAACTGTATGTTTTGAAATGTTTTTCAAAAACATCTTTGCAGTGTTCCTGCCAATTGAATTTTAACCTTAAATCATCAGACTAGCACAGGCCAGATTCATCAGTCAGCTTCCAAGGAGGAATGCAGACAACGCAACTGTAACATTGAACCATCTTGAATTTGTTCTGGTATCTCAGGAATGGACATGAGAAAAAAGAAAGCCTTGCGCCTTTTACCACCTCAGGATATCCCAAAGCGCTTTACAATCAATGAAGTACCTTTTAAAATGTCGTCATTGTTGTAATGTAGGAAACACGACAGCGCACACAGTCTCACAAACAGCAATGTGATAATGACCAGATAATTTGTTTCTTAGTGATGAATGTTGCCCAGGACACTGGGGATAACTCCACTGTGTTTCTTTGAAATAGCACTGTGGGATCTTATACATCCACCAGAGAAAGCATACAGTGCTCGCTTTAACATCTGGTCTGAAAGACAGCCCCTATGACAGTACAGCATTCCCTTAATACTGCAATGGAGTGTTTGCCTAGATTTTGTGCTGCAGTTTCTGGAGTGGAACTTGAACCCACAACCTTAGGACTCGGAGGCAAGTGCGCTATCCACTGAGCCACAGCAGACACCAGTGGAGTAGACATAGTGATGGGGGACAAGGCACTGTTCTGAATTTTGGGTTGAAATGCAGAATAAACTATGTAGAAAGCTGAAAACTCCATCAAACCGTATAATATTGAGAGTTGTTGTATTATGAGCAGAAAACCTTGTGCTTTTACATTGTCATTTTTTTCACTCGCCTTCGTTGAGCCCAAACTCTTCCTGTAGTGTGGTTAAACAGGCTTGTAATGATTTTTGGCTGGCATCTTAAACTGACGGGCCACTATTTGTTAATTGAAAGATGTCCTACTGCAGTCCTGGATTTTGTTTTTTGAATGAGGGGTAGGATGGGGAAAACATTGTAACTTCAAATCCAGTTTAATTTAATTAGCTTCAAAAGTAATCTAGAAAGACCAGTAACCCCAGAAAGTTAGCCTGAGTTTGAGCAGATTCAGGAAAAACTGGAAAAAAAACTACAGCATGTACCACAAACTACTGCATTCATCGAAAAACTGAAGAGAAGAAAAATCAAAACTACTAATGTTAATTATTCACATACCCCATTAAATCCATTTTTTTTTAAATAGAGAAACTGCCAGAATTTTAAAAAACTCCAAACTTCAACATATTTTAAATTGTTATAGTAACTCTAGCTGCAAAGCATTCGACTCTAATTCCGCATTTGCTATGAAAGGTGTCCTATTGCAGTCCTGAAATTAGTTTACGATTAGGAGCAGGCTTATGTGAGAATTCTGAGCGGCTATGTATTGTGATAAAGTGCTGGGTGAATTGGACAGCATGTATATAGCGCACGGGCATTACTTAGAGTTTTGTGCTTCAGAAGTACTTCATTGTTATCATGTTGGACATGGCATGTTATATTTACTGTTTTTGTAACTGCATGCAGGTTTAGCAAGTGACAGTTGGCTCCTTGGGGAGGGGAAGCTGTACGTTAAAATCATAAACATTGCAGCAAACAACTGTTGCAATGACTTATAGTTTAATCAAATAATGATGAGGGCTTTGGCCCAATGACCTGAATAAGAATTTTCTTTTAGTGGAGTTTATGGGACGTGAGTCTGTAAAGTTTTTGTATCTTACAATTTTAAGACGTTAAAATCTTTTCGGATTGGAGGAGGAGGGGGAGCTCAGTCATGATGTCATTTTGTGATATTGTTGTCTTGTGGAGCCATTCCCTGCCTATCCCCAATTCCGAATCACCAGAGCAGCACATCAGATGAAATTTGTGTAAATGTGAACTTACATATTCTATGATATAGTTTAAAACTATATGAAATAATATTTAAAGGTAAAACATACATTTCTGCCTGGTGTATTTATTATTGCAAAAGAAGTCGAACTGAAATCTAGAAATTGAGACTGGAGTAATCAATATTATATTGAGGCAAAAAAGTAAAAAGGATCAAAAAATGTACACCAAAAACTTTGAGTACTTCTACATATAGTCAGAATCCTTCTAGCCTTTTATTTTACAAAATATATACAATTTCTGTTTTTCTTTTTAATCTTTTTAAAAATTACGTGGAATGATGAAACTAGTTTTGTGAAAAAGATGTGAAATCTTGGAAGTGAGATTTTGTATATGTATACACGATATCCCTAGATTTTATTTTAAACTTCATGCCACTATTAGACCAGATGATGACAACTGTTGGATCTTTCAGTTGGGGAGGTGTTGGTGTTGTGTCTCGGTTGGTTGGTTACATAAGGACATAAGAAATAGGAGCAGGAGTAGGCCATTTGGCCGTTTGAGCCTACTCCGCCATTCAATAAGATCATGGCTGATCTGATCTTGGCCTCAACTCCACTTCCCTGCCGCTCGCCATAACCCTTCACTCTGTTATCTTTCAATAATCTGTCTATCTCCACCTTAAATACATTCAATGACCCAGCCTCCACATCTTTTGGATAGAGAATTCCAAAGATTCACGACCCTCTGAGAGAAGAAATTCCTCCTCATTTCCATTTTAAATGGGCAACACCCTAATCCTAGATTCCCCCACGAGGGGAAACGTCCTTTCTGCATCTACCCTGTCAAGCCCCCTCAGAATATTATATGTTTCAACAAGATCACCTCTCATTCTTCTAAACTCCAATGAGCATAGGCCCAACCTGCCCAACCTTTCTTCATAAGACGGCCCCTTCATCTCGGGAATCAACCTCGTGAACCTTCGCTGAACTGCCTCCAATGCAACTATAGCCCCCCTCAAATAAGGAGACCAAAAATGTACGCTGTACTCTAGGTGTGGTCTCACCAATACCCTGTACAGTTGTAGCAGGACTTCTCTGCTTTTATATTCTATCCCCCTTGCAATAAAGGCCAACATTCCATTTGATTTCCTAATTACTTGCTGTACCTGCATGCTAACGTTTTGTGTTTCATGTACTGTTTTTTCTTTTTCTTCTCCCTCTGCAATGAAGAGCTCCATCGAGAAGGCCAGCTGAGAGATAGAAAAAGTCAATCGAGTCTAAAGTACTGCTGAATTAGGATTGTTGGAATTGCCAGTACAGGCAAATTTCCGAGATACCTTCTTGAATTTGCTCTTTCCAGCTGGACCTTATTGTTATGCCAACTAGACTACAAAAAAATAATTGGAGACTGGGATTAAAATTTGAGTCCAATGTAACGTGTTGACGTTTAGAATTTTTTTATTGGAGTAGTTTCTCCTGTTTTAAATAAATCTAATGGTATGTGAAGAACATCATTAACATTAGTATGTTTTGATTTTTTGTTTCTCCAGTTTTCTATGAAAGCAGCAGTTTGTGCTACATTCTATAGTTTATTCTCTAGTTTTTCTGAATTGGCTCAACCTCAGGCTAACTTTCTGGGGTTGCTGTTTTTTCTGAAGCTTCTTGCATTTGGATAGATTTAAAGTTACACGCCCCCCCCCTTTCTCCCCTCAAAAGCTTTCGGATTACTTTTTTAGGAAGCAAGTATCATGAGAGATATGCATATCACAGTGGAACCACTGAAATGGTGTATTTGAGAATATGTTATAGTGCAGGCTTGTTGTTTTATATGGCTTCTCTATTAGTGAGGGAGCTGTTTGCCATATGTGTTATATCAGAGGTCATGATATACAGGCTGTACCACTTACGAACAAGTTTCATAAGAGCAAGTTCCATCCATGTACAGATTTTTCTCATTTCCTTCTTTCTCAACTTCTGATCAGAACAAATGGTTTCATTTTTTTGAATTGGTGACCACTGTTATCCCATGATCTAAGGTGGCCTTGGATCACTTCTGTCCTGTAGCTAGCCCTGTTATTACCCATTAATGTTCCATAGGCATTTAACAAAAAGCCTCATAATGTTTTAATAAGCTGTTTTGACATCTTACTTCAATAACACATATGGTTATGACTATAGGATTTTTCTTGTGTGGTTTAGAACGGTTTCCTTTGTTGTTTGTTTTTTATAATAATGTACTATTTTACAGATTATTTTGCTTCAAAGCAAAAAACTATGGTGACAGTGATTAACAATAATGGAAAGTGGATGTGAATCAAAATCTTTTTGACTTGAAGCATTTTCATAGAATGAGTACAGCTCGGAAGAAGGCCATTCGGCCCCTCGAGCCCAAGCTGGCACTCTGCTAGAGTACTTCAGCTTGTCCCGCCCTTTCCCTGTAGCCCTGCAAATTTTTTTCTTTCAGGTGCTTATCCAACTCCTTTTTTTTTTTGCATCTGCCTCCACCACCCTTTCAGGCAGTGCATTCCAGATCCTAACCACTCGCTGTGTTTTTAAAAAAAAAGAAGCCTTTTCTTATGTCGCTTTTGGTTCTTTTGCCAATCACCTTAAATCTGTATCCTCTGATTCTCAACCCTTCTGCCAATGGGAACAGTTTCTCTCTATCTACTCTGTCCGGACCCCTCATGATTTTGAACACCTCTATCAAATCTCCTCTCAATCTTCTTTGCTTTAAGGAGAACAACCCCAGCTTCTCCAGTCAATCCATGTAACTGAAGTCCCTCATCCTGGAATCATTCTTGTAAATCTTTTCTACACCCTCTCTAAGGCCTTCCTACAGTGCGGTGCCCAGAATTGGACACACTACTCCAGTTAAACCGAACTAGTATTTTATACAGGTGGTTCATAATTTCCACGCTTTTGTATTCTATACCATTATTCATGAAGTTCAGGATCCTGTAAGCTTTATTAAACACTTTCTCAACCTGCCCTGCCACCTTCAACAATTTGTGCACGTATACCCCTTGGGCCTCTCGGTTCATTCACCCCCTTTAGTTTATATTTCCTCTCCTCATTCTTTCTCCCAAAATGCATCACTTCACACTTTTCTGTGTTAAATTTCATCTGCCATGTGTCCGCCCATTCTACCAGTCTGTCTGTCATCTTGAAGTCTATCTCTATCCTCCTCACTGTTCACTATACTTTCAAGTTTTGTATCATCTGCCAATTTTAAAATTGTGTCCTGTACATCAACATCAAGGCCATTAATATATATCAAGAAAAGCACTGGTAATGACCTTTGGGGAACACCACTGTATACCTTCCTACAGTCTGAAAAAAACCGTTCACCACGACTCTTTGTTTCCTGTGATTTAGCCAATTTCATATCCATGCTGCCATTGTCCCTTTTATTCCATAGGCTTCAACTTTGCTGGCAAGCCTGTTATGTGGCACTTTGTCGAACGCCTTTTGGAAATCCATGTACACCATGTCAACTGCATTGCCCTCATCAATCTTTTTTGTAACATCATCAAAAAACTCGGAACAAGTTGGTTAAACACATTTTTCCTTCAACAAATCCATGCTGGTTTTCCTTAATTAATCCACACCTTCCAAGTCACTGTTAATTTTGTCCCTGGATTACTGTTTCTAAAAGCTTCTCCACAACTGAGGTTAAACTGACTGGCCTATAGTTGCTGGGTTTATATTTACACCCTTTTTTGAACAATGGTGTAACATTTGCAATTCTCCAGTCCTCTGGCACCACTCCTGTATCTATGGAGGATTGGAATATTATGTCCAATACCGCAACGATTTCTGCTCTCAATTCCCTCAGCATCCTAGGATGCATCCCATCCGCTCCTAGTGATTTATCTACTTTAAGTCCAACCAGCCTTTCTAATACCTCTTCTTTATCAATTCTTATCCTATCAAGTGTCACCACTACCTTCTCCTTCACTATGTCTATGGCAGCATTCTTTTCCTTGGTCAAGACAGATCCAAAGTACTCATTTAGTACCTCAGCCATACCCTGCATGCATTGGTACCCTTTTTGGTCCCTAATCGGCCCCACCCCTCCACTTACTACCCTTTTACTATTTATATGCCTATAGAAGACTTTTTGATTACCTTTTATGTTGACTGCCATTCTATTCTCATAACCCTCTCTTTGCCTGTCTTATTTTCTATTTCACTTCTCCTCTGACCTTACTATATGTAGTTTTTTTTCTCTGATGTATTTGCAACTTGACATCTGTCATACACCCTCTTTTGCTGCTTCATCATATTCTCTGTTTATTTCATCATCCAGGGAGCCCTGGCTTTAGTTGTCCTGCCTTTTCCCCGAGTGGGAATGTACCTCAACTGTACCTCAACTATTTCCCATTGTTCCATTGCAATTTTGCCTGCCAATATTTGATTCCAGTTTACCTGGGCCAGATCCGTTCTCATCCCACTGAAATTGGCCTTCCCCCAGTTAAACATTTTTATTCTAGATTGCTCCCTGTCCTTTTCCATAGCTAATCTAAACCTTGTGATACTTATGATCACTGTTCCCTAAATGTTCACCTACTGACACTTGCTCTACTTGACCTACCTCATTCCCCAGAACCAGATCCAGCAATGCCTCCTCCCTCGTCTGGCTGGAAACATTGATCAAGATAGTTCTCCTGAACACACTTCAGAAATTCTTTCCTTTCTCTCCCCTTAATTTTGATGGGGGTAGGAGACAATCTAGCCATCTTAACGTTGCTGTATGTCTTTATGTTCTTCAAAATGTAATTTAAATACGCTCTGACTGACAGTCTAAACTTGCACTTCATTTTAGTCATGAAAGAAATTTAACTTAAATTATTTGTAGTTTGAAATTGTATTTTTAAGTCACAAGATAGCCTTGTGCCCCATCCAAAATGTAGAATGTCTATTGAGATTGAATGCTATTGAAAACTGTATCTGAATAGAAGTTTATACTTGATTTCACGTGGAGAGGAGTGGAGGTGGTGAATCTGAATCAAATTCAATTGGAGTCTTGACTAGTGACTAGAGTCAGTAGAACATGAGGGAAAATGGCAGTCACATTACCCAGGAGCTATTTGAGTACCTCCAGAGAAACCTACAGGACGTGTTTCTGGATTCTCTTATCAGAGGTAAGGACGCTGTCTTATCGTGGCCTCCCGACCTGCGAGAGAACAGCTCCGCAGGTCAGGCTATAAAAGAGCTGGAGCGACGGGCCCTGGAACATTGTGGCCCCTCGATCTGTGAGGGAACAGCTCCACAGGTCGGGCTATAAAGAGCTGGAGTGGCGTACCACTTCAACCTCCAGCGCGAGCTGCTCCAAGTGTGTGACAATTTTGAGATGGGCGACTGAGTGACATCATCAAAACCCTGGTCGCTGTTTTGGAGCGTGGGCAGGAACATTGACAGGGCCCAGGTACAGAGGAGTGGGACGGTCGGGGCGGATGAGCGACGAGTGCTTGTGGCGAGATGCGGTGGATATTTGTGGCGGAGGAGCAGCGAGAGATCATAGCGGAGATGTGACAGATGAGGGTATGGGGCCCAGAAGAGCCGAGGGTCCAGGGGCAGCATGGGCCAACCCACACTACGATATGTGTGCGCGCTAGGTCCGTGCAGCAGAGCAGGTCTCTAGTCATTTTGGTTAATCCTTGCCGCTCTGCCAAGCCCATGTGATGGCTGGTGTGCAACGGTCACCACACGTTAAAATAAATTCACGCACGGGCATCTTCCACCCCCTTAATTGGAGTTCAGGACTGGAACATTGTGCCCTTCATCGAAACACCTGTGAACTCGTGGAAACAAGTCATCCTCGTTCGAGGGACCGCCTATGATGATCAGAGGTTTCCCCAAAAAGAGAAAGTGACAAAAAATAGAGGGATTTTTTAGCAGCAATTAAATTAGTTGGGGAGATGCTTGTAACAAATATAACTGCCAGGAAATGGAAGATGAACTGGTTCTGGAATTAAAAGAAAAAGACGACAATCTTGTGGACAGGTTCTGAAAAGACCAAAAATGTCACCTCATTAGAACTTTGCATCTATAATTTCCAAAAGAGGAGTAATTTGCTCCTACTCTTTGGAATGCCTTCCTTATAACTCTCTGCCTGTCCATCTCTCTCTTCGTCTTTTTAAAAGCTTCACCCCTCAAACAAACAATTGGTGTCGCCTTTCCCAGCTCTCTGTCCGTTTATGATCTGCCTGGGATTTTTTTTAATGTTAAAGGTACTATTTAAATTCAAATTATGGTTGTTGCCAGTGAGTGTCTGTGCCTTTTTCAAGCTGAGGAAAAGACCATCACAGTTAATCCCTTTCCAGCAGCGGTCCCTGGATATCAGTGGTGAGAAGTCTGAATGATGTGCTTTTCCCCTTCCTACTCTGTGGAAGGTGAGGCGAATTGTGTTACATCACAACGGCACTGTCTGAGATGGATTAATTGAGATGGGAGCTCTAGCTGTGACCTTCCTTGTCCATATGACTCCGTGCACTCCACGTGTTGCATTTATCTACCGAGCTACAGGAGGAGTTCAAACCAAGAAATCCAGAAATCCAATAGGAAATTCAGAAGAAACTTCTTTATCCAGAGAGTGTGCGAATGTGAAACTCGCTACCACAGGGAGTGGTTGAAGCGAATAGTATAGATGCATGTAAGGGGCGTTTAGAAAATCATATGAGGGAGAAGGGAATAGAGGGTTAAGCTGCTAGATTTAGATGAGGAAAGATGGGAGGAGGCTCGAGTGGAGCATAAATGCCGGCATGGACCAGTCGGACCGAATGGCTTGTTTCTGCTGTATATCCGATCTAATCCTATGTAAGGATTTTGAATAAAATTGAACTTTGTACCCTGTGAGAGTAATTATTTTTGTAAAATGTAATTACTTTTTATATATTTATAAAGAGGGAATCATTTCCTTATCTTCCTCCCTTTGCCTTGTATTTGGGCCTTCTGAAATGATGGGCATGTTAGTAAGTCACCCATGTCTAGTGATGCTGAGAGGCTGCTTCCCCTGGCTGAGGAGTCTAGAACCAGGGGTCACAGTCTCAGGATAAGGGGTCAACCATTTCGGATTGAGATGAGGAGTAATTTCTTCACTCAAAGTGTGGTGAATCTTTGCAATTCTCTACCCCAGAGGGGTGTGGATGCTCAGTTGTTGAGTATATTCAAGACTCAGATCGATAGATATTTGAACACTAAGGGAATCGAGGGATATGGAGATAGAGCAGGAAAGTGGCATTGAAGCAGAAGTTCTATCATGATATTGAATGGTGGAGCAGGCTCGAGGGGCCGTATGGCCTACTCCTTTTATTGGAGCACATGCTAGTTGAGAGGTGAGGCTGGGTGGCCCTGGAGAAGGAGCATCTTGTGTCTGCCGATACACTTGAGGGCTTCCTCAGCCATGTGGGATCGCAGGCACTGGAGTCCATATAGATGATGTGATTTAATTTGTTAAGTTTCCTTTTTTGTATAATTTGGGTGTTTATTGTTTGTGCCCCACTAAAAAGGGGTCACTTTTGTTAAGTTATTTTTATTTGCGTTGATGACACTGGGACAAACTAATAGCTCCTTATTCATCAATTCAAAGAGGAGAAGTGAGGCTGCTGGGGTTGGGAGGGAAATGTGCAGCTGCAGCCCACTCCCCATCAAAATCCACTCTGATTAGCTGCACTAAACATGACTTTGAATTTAAAAGAATGGCAAATTGTTTGATAGTGGTCCTAACAATGCCTAATTAAGACACAAATTTGACCAAGTTAGAAACTGTTTCACTCAGAGTCTGGTGCATTTAGAAATGAGTTTAGCATGAACAAATCTTATTAAGAGTACTAATACCAAAGAACCTCTCCTATGGATAAAGGAGTCCTGTGATCAGAGGATTTCCTTCAGAATTATAATCAAAGCTGTTAAATCTCAGTATATTGGTTATTTTCAAGCAAGCATTACTATATGAATACTTTTATTGTCCATGGCTCTTTCTTTTAAATGTAGATTTTGGCAAGGGTCATTTCAATTAATTTACCTGTTTCTTGGTACATTGAGTGGCAAATGAAATGGATCCCATTTTAGGCCCTTTTATCTCTATCAGGCTAGAAATAATGTGTGCTGCTTTTAATGTTAGCATATTTACATTTAACACAATTGTGCTTCTGAAAACTGCTTGTTTTACAGCTTTAGTAATAGAAAGTACAACATTTTTGTTTAAAAAAATTCGAGATGGAGCACATGGATGGGTAGTACAGTATTCCAGTTAAGATTTTAAGAGGTTGGGAGATCGCTAAAGGTTTATACGGCTTATCAAATGTTAGGTTTCATTGTAAAATTGCAAGCCTTATTTACATGGAAATGAAGGGATTGAAGTCTGTAATCTATTCTCTTTCCTGGAGCTTGTCATGGTGCAGCTGTTTAGGGGAGTACGGTAGCATAGTGGTTATATTACTGGACTAATGATCCAGAGACACGGCAGCTGGGGAATTCACATAATTAAATACATCTAGAATAAAAAGCTAGTGTCAGTAATGGTGACCATGAAACTACCAGATTGTCGTAAAAACCCATCTGGTTCACTAATGTCCTTTTAGGGAAGGAAATCTGCCGTCCTCACCTGGTCTGGCCTATATGTGACTTCAGACCCACAACAATGTGGTTGACGCTAAACTGCCCTCTGAAAAGGCCTAGCAAACCAATCTGGTGAAGAAAAACTCAACACTACCTTCTAAAGGGCAATAAGGGTTGGGCAGTAAATGCTGCCTTTGTCAGCAGTGCCCACATCCTGTGAATGACTACCCAATCAGTGCCTAAACATTCAATTTTCATAATCCTATTTCTCCTATTGTTGCTATCTGAAATGCTGTGTAAATGGAAAATACGTTAGTGCATAGATATATATATATTTTATGATGATGTGAGCTGAGGACAGATCCCTTCATACACAAATTGCAGTTTGTCAGCAGATTAGCCTAAAAATGGTCACAATGAATGATTTTAATGGAAGTAATTTTAGCAAATCCTGTCATACCATCTTACCTGTAATTTTCAGTACTGATGAAAATATTTGTTTAAAAATAAATCCATGAGTTATGAGTGTGTATTTATATTAAGTTAATGCTTTAGCGTAGCTGCTAACTAAATAAAAACATATGCTGGCACTCATTTATATATTTGGGGGTGTAATTACACAAAATGTGCTTGATGTATCAGGGCCGATTTTGCTGGAAGCTGGAACAAAGTAGTTTCCAGTGGCATGACCTAACATTCTCGGGCTATAGGCTTCTCTGAAGCATCATTCACTGGCAACGCTACTAAGGATGAAAATAACTTCGCTGAGCTGGCTATCTAAGGAAAGCTTGTGATACACTAGCCTGAAATAGTGAAATCCTGACTCAACTCTCGAGTAGCTGGTCACTTAGTAGTTCAGTTGACATAACGTGCTGCTACAGGTACCATCATTGATTTAAGGGTTTCTGAAGGCATGTGAAAGCAATCAGCACATCATTGAAGCTAGTTGATGATTAGTTGGTTATGTCATGGGCATCTTGTGCATGCAATTTCTTGGATCCCAATGAAAATCAAAGGATCACTAGTCTCATTTATAATATTTTTTAAAATCCTTTCATTTGACCATCCTTGAAGGAAGCAATTAAAAGTGAAAATTGCGTAACTGGAGTAAATAAAATGCAACAAGCCATTAAAACGTGTGACAATTGTCCTGCAGTGTTTCAATGGTCACGCCATCTTTAAATGTATCTGAATTCACAAGTACTTGGCTACATTAAATGAGCTGGGTAAGAAGGAAATCATTCACAGAGCGGAACGGTTCCTGCTCATGATAACTTGTAGAGTTCTGCAATTATTTACTTCACAGCCTGTAATGTAGGCACGTATTGTTAGAATTCCCATTGAGTAACTTGACGTACAGGATGAGGATTTAAGATCTAAAAATACATTTAAGCTCAGATATCTGTTTTGTACATAACTATGACAAATTTTAAATATCTATTAGATGCTAAGTTGGTTATGAAGCCAATGCATGTGCACACGTTTCATATATGGTGTAATTGTCTGGAATACTACACGGGTAATTGGATATATCCCAAGAGATTTAATTTGGTTGATCTTAAGGCTGTTATGCTGGGCCATTAGTGAATAATAATTAGAACTGAGAGAAGAACTCATTAGTGACTTTGAAAATGACTTGGGAGGCACACCTGGCTCGGACTGCAGCCATTTACGGGAACGAGTATAAACCTTGTTGGCTGTGTGTTAGTATAAGAGTAGGCTTCATGGAAAGAATGTTTTTATTCCCTTTGTTTTCAAATGCCATTTAAAAATTCTGCTGACTTAAATTGAAATCCAATATTTTTCACGGTATGTGTATTTGAATGTCATTATCAGACTGTACTTGAAGATTATGCCTGTTTTTCTGCACATGATAGAATACCTGCATTTAATTTTGAGGAATCTGGATAGTGTCTGTATCTGGTCCAACACTGAATAAGCGAAATAATGTGACCAAGAATCATGTCAGGATTATGACACAACATCAATAATAAATTAAAAAAATAACTGTTGGGAAGTGGCAACCAAACAAGTGGAGATGATTGAACATTGATGAGCGACTCTGAGGTGCCCTTTGAGGATTCTCAGGATTAATTCATGTAATTAAGCTGGGCCAGGTGTGTTATGAACACAGCTGTTTGTTTTTGAACTATACAGCTGTTAATGACACCATTGATATCTAGATGAAATGGAAAAAAACAACCAGTGTGTTACTCCTCTGCCACCCATTCCCCCGCTTCCCCCCCCCTCCCAAATTCACCAATGCCCCAGTTTTACCGCAGCATCTGGAATATTTAATGACAGTGGTGCAAGAGGCCAGCTGTTGTTATGCTGCATGCATGCATTGCCCTTGAATTGGAGGAACCCAGAGTATTTGTTCACGCTTACACGAGCTCATCAAATTTCCGAAGTTGGAAAAGAGCCGATGGGATAATTGGGTCTTTTCTACTATTAGAAATGTAAAGGTACTTCAGCAGACTCAAGTTTTTAGAGAATTGCGCTATAGCTGATACACAATTCTACAAGTGCAAGACTGCCTCTTCTAGGTGCACTTTTCATCCGACGCCAGACTGTTAATTGCACTTAAATCATCAGTGATACTGCATGTTTGTATTGTACAATTTAAGTATTTCACAGTACAAATTCCAAATTTGCAATGTAACTCGACATTGGTTCAGAATTTGTTAAAGGAACAGTGTCAGGATATTTAGCTTGCATCCCTTGTAAAATGAATGAGATAAAAATTACAATATGGAAACTGGCTGCTCGGCTCCAACAGTCCGTGTTGGTTTTTATTCTTTACATGACTAGTAGTTTTAATCCCATGTGCCCACTCTGTTTACTTATTCGCTTTATTCCCATTTCCCTCAGACACCTATCTACATAGTGACATAGGCCAGGAATTTCCTCAGAACTGCTCCTGTTCCACTGCCATAATTTCACCGGAGGTTTGGCAGAAAGCCCTTTTGCACGTGTAAATGTGGTTTCTGCCACACTTCCACTTCAGTCTCTAGCTCTGGTAATGGATTCGACAACGTCACACCCTCTGTGTAAAAAAATAAAAGTTCTAATTGTTTAAACTTTGAAAAAGTTCGACCTCCCAAATCCGGAGTTCCAAAATCCGGAATGTTCCGAAATCTGGACATCGCGCAGATCAATGGAGGGGTCGTCCGAAATCCATAAAAATGTTCTGAAATCCGGACATTTTTTCCACAACAATAAATAAACCCCACCCCACACGCACAGGCACATGCGCACACACACATCAAAAAAAAATCACAAAACTTTCACAAGGCACTTACTATTGAATCGCTGCAAAATAATTAAAAAATAAAAACTTTAACTTACCATTTTTGCAGGTCTTCATACCTACTCAAACCTACCGCTGTCCCAATGGCTGCAACGCAGGTTTTTCCCGGGCGTTTTTTTTCTAACTAACTACGGGTTGAGCCAAATAGGTTTTTTACACAACAGTAAATAATCTCCTCGCGCCCCCCCCCCCCTCAACACACACAGGCACACACATTATTTACTGTTGTGAAAAAAAACGATTTCGCTCAGAGGTGACCCGTAGTTTGTTAGAAAATAAATGTCTGGGAAAAACCTGCATTGCAGCCCATGGAATGGTGGTAAGTATAAAGACCTGCAAAAAAGGTAAGTTAAAGTTTTTATTAATTATTTCACAGAGATTCGATTGAAAAGGATCTTGTGACTGTTTTGTGATTTTTTTTTTTTGTGTTATTTTTTGGAATTTTTTTTTGGTGTTTTCCCCTCTCCCAGCGGTATTGGCCTCGGAGAAAAGTTGCACAAAACTCACGGTTTGCGCCACGAATCCTCATGGAACGGCAATTTTTACCGCAGGGTGCATTTTTTACCGAATGTTAGGCCTCAGAATCATAGAGGTATTTTTCCGCCAAAAATATCGCTATGACCAAAAATGGAATTTCTAGCCCAATATGCCAGGTGGAAAAATATCAGCTTTGTAGTCCCAGCTCACTCATACCCAAAGATACAGTTGTCCAGACCGTCATCTCAGTTGCTCAAAATGTCAAAGCATTTTACAGAATGTTCTGTTACATGGAATGCATTTAGTAAAACGGTCCAGATTCATTGAAAAAAAAGTTGCTAAGGGGCAGTTTTAACATCATATTGCATCGTTTGACAGCAGCTCGCTATTACTCCAGGCTGCTGTAGGCAGCAGTAGATTTCCGTCCCCACATTCCGCCATGACATTGCACTTTATGCAAAATAACAATTAATGTGAAGTATATCCTGTCATTCTCCAATGTTGCTGCCATTTGCTTTATTTAGGGGACAGGTACCGCTGTTGCAAGGGTTCCGAAATCCAGAAATACCCAAATCTCGGCCCAGGCATTTCCGGATTTAGGACATTGGAAATATGTTTTGAAATCCGGAAATACCCAAAATCCGGAACGGCTTCGGTCCCAAGGTTTCCGGATTTCGGAGGTCTAACCTGTACTATTATTGAAAAGACAGAATTATAACCGAGTAAGCTGTTCTGCACTCTCCTACAATTGCACAATTCCTAATCAAAATGAAGTTTCCCTCTTTTCAGTTTCTTCCTTCTCGTTTTTTTCTTTTTACTCCTGATTTCTCTTCACTTCCCCTTGTGTCTTTTTTTCTTCTCTTCTCCCCCTTTATCCCTTCTCCTGAAGGCCTTGTTTCATGCTGGGCCAATGCTGTTTTTTGGTGTATTGCAGAATTACACCCATTTTTCTTGGCTCCAACTACTCCAAAAAAATAAGTAGCATGTTTCCCCATTCTATTTTTTTTTAACTGACGCCGTGCAGCCTGTCCTGTAGCTTCGGGGGGAGGAGCCTAATGCCTGCGCCGAAAAAACGATGCCCCCTTTCTGCACATGCGTGAAAAAAAAGGACATTTTTGATGTGATTGCTATGGGCGCGCATGCCCAGTACAGGTCCTGGCCTGCATTCGGCCATTTCTAAAGTTATGTGTGAAAACTTTAATTCTCATTTGAAAAATCGGAGCTGCAATACAAGATGTCACACGGCTCAAGGACCAAGAACTTCTTACAGGATGAAGTGGAGGCACTAGTTTCTGTGATTGAGGTCAGATGGCATGAGCTGGACATCAGCAGAGGTCACACAAAAGTTTCACCAAAAGAAATGAAGAAACGCTGGAACTAACTTGCAGAAGATTACTGTGCAATGGTGACCACCCCGAGGTCTGGAGGCCAGTGCAAAAAGAAGTGGCAAGACTTTGGTCAAGTAGTTAGTGTAAGTAATATTTTCACTTATTCAATGGAATTGCAATTGTAAATGTGACCATCTGTATATGTCCCACCCAGCAGAATGACACCCTCTCTTTAAAAAATTGTATTTTCATCTTTGCAGTGGCAGGTGACACACAACAAATGGGAAAGAACTCGACAGGAGGAGGCCCGGCAAATCTGCCCCCACTGACACCCTTGGAAGAGAGGGTTGCTGCTTTGATGGGTTCTGCCTGAAGAAAAGCAATTGGTACAGCACAAGCTGGGCCCACACTCAAGGTAGAGGGTAAGTCCTGCAAATTCCACAGTCTGGCTTTGCTAAATGTTAAGTACTGCATGGGCTAGCCATGCTTCGGTTCATGGGGATGTCTCCGTCAGCTACGTGCTGTCATTCATCGTGGTCCTTCAAATCAGCCTGCTGCCTGCGATTTGTGGGCCTACTCATGCCACCCACCCTGCCCCCTCCTCCGCTGCTAACCATTTGTCTGTTCTGTTATATTTTGCAGAACTTGAGGCCAACCCTGACGATGCAGAAGAAGAAGATTCAGATGAGGACGAGCCTGAAGAGGAGAACATCTTCCAATCCCACCTTCCTGAGCGTGAGGGTGAGGAGGAGGTGATGGATGAAGTCCCCACTCTTGCAATCACTTTGGAGGAGGTGCAGGTGCCAGCCCCTTTCCTGAGTGGTACGAGTGTTGCTGGGACATTCCATGGTTTCCCACCATCTGAGGCTGGGGATCCCAGTGGGGTGCAGCGAGGCACACCCAGGGCCTCACAGTCCGAGGCTACGGGTCCCAGTGGGGTGGAGCAAGGCACACCCAAGGCCCCACCGTCCAAGGCTGCGGGTCCCAGTGGGGTGCAGTGAGGCACACCGAGGGCCCCACAGTCCGAGGCTACGGGTCCCAGTGGGGTGGAGCGAGGCACATCCAGGGCCCCACCATCCAAGGCTGCGGGTCCCAGTGGGGTGCAGTGAGGCACACCTAGGGTGTGGAGAGGAAGGAGAGCTCGACCGTGCTCTCCTGAGGTGTAGGATCTAATAGATATGGTTCAGATGATGGCAATGAGTGTGGCGAGCATTGACCTTACACGATCGCTCCTGGACATCATCAGTGGGGTGGGTGATGCGGTATGGGGACCATCGGGAGAAGTAACAGCACTCTCACGAGAAATGGGAACACTGTCCTGGAACATGAGGGACGGAATGTCGCAGGTAGCTGATGCGCTGTCAGTGAACATGAGGGAGGGAATGTTTCAGGTAGTTGAAACACTGTTACTCAGCATGAGCGAGGGCATGTCACAGGTAGCTGAGACACTGTCAGGGCACATGAGGGAGGGAATGTCGGAGTTAGCTGCTGCAATAAGGGAACACGCCCAGACCCTGCGCCCATTGACAGAATTAACTGCCACTCCCACTCCAAACTCCAGACCAGACTCTGAAGAGGCCCAAGCCAAGCCCTCCATATTACTGCCTGCGCCCACCCCCCCGCCCCATCATGAAGTGCACATTACCCGAGATGTTTGAAAGAATAAGCTTGGTACCAACCCGAGAAATGCTGCGCCACTGCCTGCAAGGTGAGTCAGCAAGGCCAGCAGGTGAAGAGATGGGTGCAGCCTTTCTTTGCTGCTTTTGTTATTGTTACTGTTGTAACTGTTGTCAAATTAAAAGTTTTTTGTAAGTTTTGTAAATTTACAAGTTTAAAAGTTAGTAAGTGATTTTAACTGAAAACTTTAAAGTTTAATACAAGAATATTTTTATTAATGTTAAGTATAAACAAATGTTAAATTTTTGAATAAAATATGTTTTAACTTATAACTGAATCATTTACATTATTTGTTCCATTATTAACACAACTTTTTGAAGTAAACAAGAATCATTTCCTTCAATTGTTCCGTAATGTTGTGTTGTGTTAGTGGAACAGGTCCAAACAGTAAACATGGTCCATGTGGAATAGTTGCCACTGAGCCATCAGGCAGCAAAGCGTTCACGGATGAGCTGCTGGCGCAAGGCTCGAGCAATTGTTAAAGGACTCGAGGGCCCACCCTCCTCTGCCGTCGTGTTCCGCGTTCATGTAGTTGTATGGCTTCCTCGTCTTCCTCCTCTTCATTTGCATCTTCCTCATCGTCAGCCACTCACCTCAGGTGGGTCTTCTACTACCAGCTGCTGCTGCCTCATGATGGCTAATTTATGAAGCATGCAGCACACAACAGTGAACTGACCGACAATTTCGGGAGCATTGTAAGTAGCCTCCGGAATGGTCCAGGCATTGGAAACGCTGTTTCAAGATGCCCATTGTCCTCTCTATTATGCTGCGTGTCACAATGTGCGACATGTTGTATTCCCGGGCAGCTTCTGTCCGGGTTACATGTAGGGGCGCCATGAGCCAGCTGGCAAGGCCGTACACTTTGTCTCCCAGTAGCCAGCTCTGCCCTTTTGGCTGCTGCTGAAACATGGCAGATATAGCGATATCGTGTAGGATGAATGCATCATGGGTGCTCCCAGGGTATCTTGCATCAACTGACATGATGCGATGCATGTCGTCATACACAAGTTGCAAATTAATGGAGTGGAAGCTTTTTCTCTTCCTGTACATCTCGGAATCCTTTAAAGGTGCTCGCAAGGTGATGTGAGTAAAATAAATGCAGCCCTGTACCTTTGGGAAGCCAGCAATCCTAGAGAAGCTCACAGCCCTTTCATGCATTGCCTGGGCGGTCATGGGGAACTTTATGTAGTCATTCCTCCGGGCATCTGCTGAACGCAGATATGTGTTGCATGTTGAGAAATGGCGCACACATCCCCAGTTGTGGTCTGGAACAATCCAGATGCATAGAATGAAAGTGCAGATGTAACCTTCACTTCAACTGACAAAGCAATCCTCCTTACGCTTCTAGGTTGCAGGTCTGCTTTTACTAACTCTCAGATCTCAGTTACAACTTCTTGGCGGAAACGCAGCCTTCTGACACAATCTGCATCACTCAGGTGCAGGTATGAATGCCTGTCTCAGTATACCCAACGTGGGTAAGGCCTCCTGCCCAGCACCCTATGGGCTCTGACGTTCCACATGCGATGACGTTGAATCAGCTGTCTCCTCCGCAGCACCATCATGCAGAAGGCTTGCACAGGTATGGCATTGTCAGTATTGCCCCCATGATTAAATTGTACCTTTGCAAGAAGCTCAAAATGGCAGGCAGGACAAAGGTTCTTTGTTCTCTCTCTCCCCAGGGTCGATGCCCTAGTGTGGATCACACCCAGGTCTGAGCTTGCGCAATGATCGGGAAACACTCACCCCAACCCCCCTCTCTGAGGCTTCATTTGATGCATAGTGTCAGGTTTCTCATGCCTTCAGTTCGGCTTCCACACCCCACCATCCCACCCGGGCTTCTTTTCAACCCGAGCCCGTGTCCAGGCGAGGGACCGATTCTGCCGGCCGATGCTTCGACCCTCGAGCCTGGTCTGGAGACGTTCGGCGGTGGTGTGGCACTTTTTATATAAAAAAAAATCAAAACTTAAAAAACTTCATGAATCTTCCATTTTCTGCGTATTAAGTTTGAAAAATTTAAGCCTGATGATGCATATTTATGTGTTCTTGACTCCCTCCAAAACGTTGCCTAAAAACAATGGCGTCTTTCTGTGCCGATTTTTTAAATGTGCGCTGGTTTTTCTTAAGTGCCAGAAGGTTTTTTGGGTGTGGTCACTTACGCCGTCCTAGGAGAAATGTAATTTGGCCAAACTTGCATAATTTTGAAAAACTGGCGCAGACATCAGGTCCTATGACGCCTAAAAACTAACCTAAAAAAATCGTAACTAACTGAGTTATGCTGCCACACAATCTTTGGGGAAACTTGGATTTTTAAATTTTTGCCAAAAAAACGGTGCAAATCATTGGGGGAAATTGAGCCCATGGTTTCTTTTTCTCTCTGTATATGTATAATTATATAGATATATATAGATCAAATGTGGGCACACAAATAGTCACTGTTTTTCAAACATTTGGAGTCATATTTTAATTGCATTTGATGACATTTTAAGGACTATTCTATACAGCCTGAATATTTTACATACCTTTCTAACTTTTAAGATGAAATGTTTGGGCATATATTGCAGTCGTGTTCTAACCAAAAATTGCTCTGTATTTAAAATCTATGTGGCTTGCTATCTGTTCTCTCATGAAAGATCTATTCCCTCACGTACCTCCCAGGTGTGAGATGAGTTGATATCTATCTGATGAAGGAAAGAACACTGGTGTGAATTCTCTGGTGGTTGATATCAAGTTTGAAAATCATTCTGGATTGTTATTACAGTGCAGACCAGTTTTATGATCACTTGGTGCCGTGAGTTATTGTTTTAATTTTACTGCAGTGAGTGATCGGGTCACCAGGCACTGAAAAAAAAGAGCTCCTGGAGCAAACTAATTTATTCAGTGCCTGGTACCACTTTAATGTTGCTGGGTCACTCCCACAATGCACTGAGTGGGGATGTGTAAGAAAACTGAGGCCAACACTTTTTAATACACCCTTTAAAATGTAAGATGTTGATGGGTGCATCAGCTAACACGCACTGTTCAAGAAGTCAGACGTACATTTGGTGTATATTTTAGTTGTGTAAACTTATAACTATAACTTAGTTACTGAAACTGCTAACATAGCTGTATTATTTATAGTTAGGTTTGTGTAGTTTAGCAGCATAAATTTGCTGATGTGGCATATTTTCTTTGGCTGGGTGTTGCTATGTAAATACAATACAAACTAGAAATGTCTAGTTGTGGGGGAGGAGTTTCTTCAAACTGATGATGCGGCATACTACATTGCTAATTTTTTTAAACTGATTTACAATTGTAGTTGTGCATCTTATTGGAAGACACTGTTCTAAATTTTAAAATGCAAAGGTTAGTTAATTTCACTTCTGTCTCTGTTCTTAACTCCGCTTCCATTGCTGCTTAAACTCCTATCTATGCTCTTGTGGCTCGCAGGCTCGATTTCTCCAGCGTTCTTGTCAACTTTCCAAACTCCATTCTTTATCGGCTCCAACTCATCCAAAATGTTACTGTCTGCATCCCATTTGCCTGTCGTTCATCCTTGCTGACCGCCACTGTTTCCTGATCCCCAATCCATTGAATTCAAGCACCTGATCTTTCTTTAATCTCCCTCCATTGTCTTGCCCCTACCTCTGCAGCCTCCTCCAGCCCTATGTCTCATTCTGACCGCTCTGTTTTTCTGACATTGTACAGGTATCTCCCCTACCCCCTCTCTCCACTTCACCGTCAGTGGTAGAACTTCACCTGCCTTAGTTTTACTGCCTGGAACTCTCTCCTAAATCTGTCAGCCTTTCTACCTCCCTCCCCATCTTTAAAAGCCTCTTTATTTGACAGTGACGTCAGTCTCCTCCCAACTCCTCTTCGACTTCTCCCCATTTGTTTCATCATTGCAAAGCACCTTAGGATGCTGACCACATTAAAAGTGGTATATAATTGCAAGTATCCTTCATGATCATGATGAGATGAAGTTATAATACAAGTCTAATTATTTTTCTTGGGCATTGAATATTACATTAAAATAACTTGCGCAGATTAATTCCCCCCACCAAAACCAAACTGTTTTCTAATTAAGGTTTCTTCTAAGGTAGCCACATTGTTTTCAGAATCTATCTCTATAATAAATATAGTGTATTCATCAATGTATGGTTCCTATTTCAGTGCTGCTGGTCCAGTTGGATCGCAAAACCAGAAACAAAAGTGGCCATGGCAGTTACCTCTACATGTACCCGTGAGATGCTGCCATTGACACTCAGACTAACAATGGCACTTGACAAGAGCCTGACCGGGAAATAGAGTGGGGATGCAGCAGTGGTATGCAAATATCCTGACCTTCCACGAGTGCCATGGCAAACATGAGAAACCGACAATTTTTCTCTGCTGTTGCGTTGCTACCTTTGTGCTCCCCTCCCCGAGTCATTGACGAATCTTAATGCTTTCGGATCCATGTAACTTCTGAGCAGTGTCACGAGAGATGATCGGGAGATTATCTATTGTATCATTATAATCATTGACTACATTTAAGGGTATTAATTGAGAAATTAATCAGAAAGATACAGATGTGACTGAATGTGTAATGTGTTATGGTTGGGGGACAATAGTTCACCTTGAAAGCTCCAAAACTACATAATGTGTGGCTCCCTCTTAAATACCAGAGGCTAGTAGTGTGATAAATTTTGCATAAGGTTGACTGATCAACTTGTGAATAAAGTACTCCTTAATTAGCAAACTTGTAGATGGCTTTCAGCTAAAAGCAGCCCATTCTAATGAATTTTTAAAAAGTCGTTTTTGCAGTAAAAATACAACAGTTTTGAAACTGTTTTGTGATATTTCTCTCTGTGATTTAATAGCAGTGGACATATCACTATCATTTCTGCAAGCAATTGCTTATATGGGATAATGCAACATTTGACTCGAGCAATGCATCGAGGGGCTGAAGTGATGGCATCAATTGTGAGAACAAAGCTCGAGTTGCTTATCAATGTCATCTCAATCTTGAGAGAGGTTATTTCCTTGGGAATGCGCACTAAATGTACTGCTCTTATGTAGGAACACAGCTATTTCTTCTCATTTTCGGTATTCATTGACTTCATTTTTTTTTATGCAACCAAATGAACAAAGCTAATTTTTGAGAACTGTTGATTTGTTGAACACGGCAGCACCATTTGATTAAAAAGAGACAAAGACAGCGCGTGTAGGTAATGTGTTATGGTTTGAATGCCATTTTGCTTGGATGCATGCAGTGATCGCTAATAGTCTTCTGCCATATTATACCATTATTAAGCTAGATGTGGTAATGTATGATGTAATGTCAGTATTTACTTTACTTGCTGATGCAGGGAGTATTATAGCTTCAAAATATTTGTAGATAACAATTTTTTAAAATTCAGATTTGTTTAAATAACCTGTCACCTCAGGATATCTGTCACAATAGCCTTTGTTTGATGTTGTAAAGATGCTTAGTTACTTTTAATGTGTGTTCATCCAAATTAAAAAAAAAAAAATCAACTCTATAGACACTTTTACACTGAGAAAGTGGGGAGCAAAAGACGCATTTATTTAGCACCTTAATATGTCTCTCAGAAACATCTTGAAGTGCTTCAAATATAATTATTTTGAAGTTATGGTTATGTAGGCCATTTTGTGCTCAGTAAAAATGTCAGAAATATCAGTAATCAGTTGATATGTTTTTGGTTGTGTTGTTTAAGATAGCAATGTTGGCCAGGACACCAGGAGATCTTCCTGCTCTTTTTTTGAATTGTGCAGTGGGATCTTTAACATCCAACTAATGCCCGGGAACAGGCCGATGGGACTTCAGTTGGCGTCTCCTACAATGCAGCACTCCCTCAAAACTCTACTGGAGTGTTGACCTGAGCCCTCAGCTCTGACTTGGAGAGGCAACCAAATGAACAAAGCTAATTTTTGAGAACTGTTGATTTGTTGAACACGGCAGCACCATTTGATTAAAAAGAGACAAAGACAGCGCGTGTAGGTAATGTGTTATGGTTTGAATGCCATTTTCCTTGGATGTAAATTAAATACAAAAATTTTAAGTTTAAACTTTTCTAAACTCTAATATAATGAAACTACTGATACTATCGTTAATGTTATTCCATGGACATCTTTGTTTAGACTTTTTGACTTCTCCCTCTTCACATTAGGGAAAATTCTACCATACTGAGAATAACTTTTCAATCCAATTAAACAAGCCATCATATATATTTCTAGGAAGCACAACTGTATATACATGCAATTTCAAATAACTGAATATTACTGTAAGCAATTCTAACATTGTAGTAAATGAGATGGGAGGATTAAGAACGGGTGGGAGTTGGATGGCTGAAGAATGCAGAAGGGAATATAAGGCTGGAGAAGGATGCAGAAGTAATGGTGCGAGGATGTGAAGGCTGTTGAAGTTTAGGACATAGAAACATAGAAACATAGAAAATAGGTGCAGGAGTTCAGCCCTTCGAGCCTGCATCACCATTCAATAAGATCATGGCTGATCATTCACCTCAGTACCCCTTTCCTGCTTTCTCTCCATACCCCTTGATCCTCTTAGCTGTAAGGGCCATATCTAACTCCCTCTTGAATATTTCTAACAAACTAGCATCAACAACTCTCTGCGGTAGACAATTTCATAGGTTAACAACTCTCTGAGTGAAGAAGTTTCTCCTCATCTCGGTCCTAAATGGCTTACCCCTTATCCTTAGACTGTGATCCCTGGTTCTGGACTTCCCCCAACATCGGGAACATTCTTCCTGCCTCTAACATGTATAGTCCCGTCAGAATTTTATGTTTCTATGAAATTTCCCCTCATTCTTCTAAACTTCAGTGAATACAGGCCCAGTCGATCCAGTCTCTCCTCATATGTCAGTTCTGCCATTCCGGGAATCAGTCTGGTGAACCTTCGCTGCACTCCCTCAATAGCAAGAACGTCCTCCCTCAGATTAGGAGATCAAAACTGAACACAATATTCCAGGTGAGGCCTCATTAAGACCTCCCTGCTCCTATACTCAACTGCATTAAGACTGCCCTGCTCCCCTAGCTATGAAGGCCAACATACCATTTGTCACCTTCACTGCCTGCTGTACCTGCATGCCAACTTTCAATGACTGATGTACCATGACACCCAGGTCTCGTTGCACTTCCCCTTTTCCTAATCTGCCGCCATTCAGATAATATTCTGCCTTCATGTTTTTGCCACCAAAGTGGATAACCTCACATTTATCCACATTATACTGCATCTGGCATGCATTTGCGTACTCACCTAACCTGTATAAGTCACCCTGCAGCCTCTTAGCGTCCTCCTCACAGCTCACACCGCCACCCAGCTTAGTGTCATCTGCAAACTTGCCGATATTACACTCTATTCCTTCATCTAAATCAATAATGTATATTGTAAATAGCTGGGGACCCAGCACTGAGCCCTGCAGCACCCCACGAGTCACTGCCTGCCATTCTGAGAAGGACCTGTTTATCCCTCCTCTCTGCTTTCAGTTCTGTATCCACGTCAATACATTATTACCCTCAATACGATATGCTTTAATTTTGTACACTAATCTCTTGTGTGGGAACTTGTCAATAGCCTTTTGAAAGACCAAATACACCACATCCACTGGTTCTCCCTTGTCCACTCTACTAGTTACATCCTCAAAAAATTCTAGAAGATTTGTCAAGCATGATTTCCGTTTCATAAATCCATGCTGACCTGGACCGATCATTTCCAAATGCGTTGCTATTTCATCTTTAATAATTGCTTCCAACATTTTCCCCAATACTGATGTCAAGCTAACCGGTCTATAATTTCCTGTTTTCTCTCCCTCCTTTTTTAAAAAGTGGGGTTACATTAGCTACCCTCCAGTCAATAGCAACTGATCCAGAGTCGAAAGACTGTTGGAAAATGATCACCAATGCATCCACTATTTCTAGGGCCACTTCCTTAAGTACTCTGGGATGCAGACACTCAGGCCCCGGGGATTTATCGGCCTTCAATCCCATTAATTTCCCCAACACAATTTCCAGCCTAATAAGGATATCCTTCAGTTCCTCCTCCTCACGAGACCCTTGGTCCCCTAGTACATCCGGAAGGTTATTTGTGTCTTCCTTCGTGAAGACAGAACCAAAATATTTGTTCAATTGGTCTGCCATTTCTTTGTTCCCCATTATAAATTCACCTGAGTCCGACTGCAAGGGACCTACGTTTGTCTTCATTAATCTTTTTCTCTTCACATATCTATAGAAGCTTTTGCAGTCAGTTTTTATGTTCCTGGCAAACTTCCTCTCCTACTCTATTTTCCACCTCCTAATTAAACCCTTTGTCCTCCTCTGCTGAATTCTAAATTTTTCCCAGTCCTCAGGTTTGCTGCTTTTTCTGGCCAATTTATATGCCTCTTCCTTGGATCTAACACTATCCTTAATTTCCCTTGTTAGCCACGGTTGAGCCACCTTCCCTGTTTTATTTTTACTCCAGACAGGGATGTACAACTGTTGAAGTTAATCCATGTGATCTATAAATGTTTGCCATTGCCTATCCACCATCAACCCTTTAAGTATCATTTGCCAGTCTATTCTAGCCAATTCACGCCTCATGCCATCGAAGTTAGCTTTTCTTAAGTTTAGGACCCTAGTTTCTGAATTAACTGTGTCACTCTCCATCTTAATAAATAATTCTACCATATTATGGTCACTCTTCCCCAAGGGGCCTCACACAACAAGATTGCTAATTAGTCCCCTCTCATTACACATCACCCAGTCTAGGATGGCCAGCTCTCTCGTTGGTTCCTCGACATATTGGACAAGAAAACCATCCCTAATACACTCCAAGAAATCCTCCTCTACCGCATTGCTACCAGTTTGGTTAGCCCAGTCTATATGTAAATTGAAGTCACCCATGATAACTGCTGTACCTTTATTGCACACATCCCTTATTTCTTGTTTGATGCTGTCCCCAACCTCACTACTACTGTTTGGTGGCCTGTACACAACTCCCACCAGCGTTTTCTGCCCTTTGGTATTCCGTAGCTCCACCCATACCGATTCCACATCATCCAAACCAATGTCCTTCCTTACTATTGCATTAATTTCCTCTTTAACCAGCAACGCTACCCCGCCTCCTTTTCCTTTCTGTCTATCCAACTTCCCTGGATGTTGAGTTCCCAGCCTTGGTCACCCTGGAGCCATGTCTCTGATGCCAATTACATCATATCCATTAACTGCTATCTGCGCAGTTAATTCATCCACCTTATTCCGAATACTCCTCGCATTGAGGCACAGAGCCTTCAGCCTTGTCTTTTTATCACACTTTGCCCCTTTAGAATTTTGCTGTAATGTGGCCCTTTTTGTTTTTTGCCTTAGGTTTCTCTGCCCTCCCCATTTACTATTCTCCTTTCTATCTTTTGCCTTTCCCTCCCTTTTATTTCCCTCTGCCTCCCTGCATAGGTTCCCATCCCTCTGCCATATTAGTTTAACTCCTCCCCAACAGCACTAGCAAACACTCTCCCTTGAACATTGGTTCCGGTCCTGCCCAGGTGCAGACCGTCCGGTTTGTACTGGTCCCACCGCTCCCAGAACCAGTTCCAATTCCCCAAGAATTTGAATCTCTCCCTTCTGCACCACTCCTCAAGCCACATATTCATCTGAGCTATCCTGCGATTCCTACTCTGACTAGCACGTGGCACTGGTAGCAATCCTGAGATTACTACCTTTTGAGGTCCTACTTTTTAATTTAGCTCCTAGCTCCCTAAATTAATCTCATTTTTACCTATATCATTGGTACCTATGTGCACCACGACAACTGGCTGTTCACCCTCCCTTTTTAGAATGTCCTGCACTCGCTCTGAGACATCCTTGACCCTTGCACCAGGACTGGAGGGTAGCTAATGTAACACCACTTTTTAAAAAGGGTGGGAGAGAGAAAGCGCGTAATTATAGACTGGTTAGCCTGACATCAGTCGTGGGAAAAATGTTGGAATCAATTATTAAGGATGAAATAGCAGCGCATTTGGAAAGCAGTGACAGGATCGGTCCAAGTCAGCATGGATTTATGAAGGGGAAATCATGCTTGACAAATCTTCTGGAATTTTTTGAGGATGAAAATAGTAGAGTGGACAAGGGAGAACCAGTGGATGTGGTGTATTTGGACTTTCAATAGGCTTTTGACGAAGGTCCCACACAAGAGATTGGTGTGCAAAATCAAAGCACATGGTATTGCGGGTAATATACTGACTTGGATAGAAAACTGGTTGGCAGACAGGAAGCAGAGATTCGGGAAAAACGGGTCTTTTTCAGAATGACAGACATTGACTAGTGGAGTGCCGCAGGGCTCCATGCTGGGACCCCAGGTCTTTACAATATACATTAATGATTTGGATGAAGGAATTGAGTGTAGTCTCTCCAAGTTTGCAGATGCAGATGGCACTAAACTGGGTGGCGGTGTGAGCTGTGAGGGGGACGTTAGGAGGCTGCAGGGTGACTTGGACAGGTTAGGTGAGTGGGCAAATGCATGGCAGATGCAGTATAATGTGGGTAAATGTAAGGTTATCCACTTTGGGGGCAAAAACACGAAGACAGAATATTATCTGAATGGCGGCAGATTAGGAAAAGGGGGGAGGTGCAACGAGACCTGGGTGTCATGGTTCATCAGTCATTGAAAGTTGCATACAGGTACAGCAGGCGGTGAAGAAGGCAAATAGTATGTTGGCCTTCATAGCTAGGGGATTTGAGTATAGGAACAGGGAGGTCTTACTACAGTTGTACAGGACCTTGATGAGGCCTCACCTGGAATATTGTGTTCAGTTTTGGTCTCCTAATCTGAGGAAGGACGTTCTTGCTATTGAGGGAGTGCAGCGAAGGTTCACCAGACTGATTCCCGGGATGGCAGGATTGACATAAGACGAGAGACTGGATCAACTGGGCCTTTATACATTGGAGTTTAGAAGGATGAGAGGGGATCTCATAGAAACGTAGAAGATTCTGACGGGACGGGACAGGGTAGATGCGAGTAGAATGTTCCCGATGTTGGGGAAGTCCAGAACCAGGGGACACAGTCTTAGGATAAGGGATAGGCCATTTAGGACTGAGATGAGGAGAAACTTCTTCACTCAGAGAGTTGTTAAACCTTTGGAATTCCCTGCCGCAGAGAGTTGTTGATGCCAGTTCATTGGATATATTCAAGAGGGAGTTAGATATGACCCTTACGGCTAAGGGGATCAAGGGGTATGGAGAGAAAGCAGAAAAGGGGTACTGAGGGAATGATCAGCCATGATCTCATTGAATAGTGGTGCAGGCTCGAAGTGCCGAATGGCCTACTCCTGCACATATTTTCTTTGTTTCTACTCTGACTAGCACGTGTCACTGACAGCAATCCTGAGATTACTACCTTTTGAGGTCCTACTTTTTAAACTTAACTCCTAGCTTCCTAAACTCAGCTTGTAGGACCTCATCCTTTTTTTTTACCTATATTGTTGGTACCTAATATGCACCACGATAGCTGGCTGTTCACCCTCTCCCTCCAAAATGCGCTGCAGCCTCTCTCAGACATCCTTGACCTTGACCAGGGAGGCAACACACCATCCTGGAGTCTTGTTTGCGGCCACAGAAACGCCTATCTATTCCCCTTACAATAGAATCCCCTATCACTATAGCTCTCCCACTCTTTTTCCTGCCCTCATGTGCAGCAGAGCCACCCCTGGTGCCATGAACCTAGCTGCTGCTGCTTTCCCCTGATGTCATCTTCCCCCAATGGTAACCAAGGTGGTGTATCTGTTTTGTAGGGCGATGCTCGCAGGGGACCCCTGCACTACCTTCGTTCCACTGTTCTTCCTGATGGTCAACCATTCCCTATCTTCCTATGTAACCTTTATCTGCGGTGTGATCAACTCACTAAACGTGCTATTCGCGACATCCTCAGCATCGCGGATGCTCCAGAGTGAATCCATGCGCAGCTCCAGTGCCGTAATGCGGTCTGTTAGGAGCTGCAGCTGGATACACTTCCTGCACATGTAGTCATCAGGGACAAGTGTCCCTGACTTCCCACATAGCACAGGAGGAGCATGACATGGGTCTGGACTCTCCTGCCATGACTTAAGCTTTAAATTACTTAATTTGGCAACAATGCCAAAGGTTTCTTACTGCTAAGAACAAGAAGCAAGATAAAGAAAAAGAAAACTACTCGCCACTCAACCAGCCAATCATTTATCTTCTTGGCTGTGATGTCACACTTCGATTACTTTTTACTTCTTTCTTACTTTTGACCCTGCACCAGCTGCAGCTCGCTCCTCCTCCGTCCACTGCTCCGACTGCTGCTGATTCCTGGACTCCCGCTGGGCTTATATAGGCCACTGCTCGCTCCTCCTCCGGCTGTTGCTCCTTCGACTGCCGCCAATCCCCGGACTCCTGCTGGGCCTTAAAAGCTGCTGCTCCTCCGACTGCCGCCGATTCCCGGACTCCCGCTGAGTCTTTATAGGCCGCTGCTCGCTCCTCCTCCGGCCGCTGCTCCTCCGACAGGACAAAAATTTCAAATTTAGTGATTTGGAGTGCGCAGAGTCAGTGCAGATCAGTGAGGACAGGGGTGATTGACAAGTTGGCCAAGATACAAGCAGTTGAGTTTTGGATGAATTGGAATTCTAAGAATAGAATTAACTGAGCGAAAGTGACGACCACCACATATACTTCTCTTGAGGGTTGGATGACTTCAAACCATTTGAGTTGGTAAACTGAAGAACCTATAGGCCCTGGGTGCAAATGAGGAAGAAGTTTACTAGTATTAAAGGGAGGACCAGCAGACTGGCTGAGTTGGTAAATGCCACCTGCAGTTGTCTGGAAACATCTTGGAGCATAAAAGTTTAATGCAGTTGAAACCTTCTATGGGAAGATTAATCTCAGTCTTGAAGGTATCTGTGGGTCAGTCTGAAGCAAATGGCGTAACTTTGTCAGAATCTCTTCAGTGAGATAGGGGCAGTGAAGATAGATCTGATTTAACATGTCCAGAAACAATTGTTGGGGATTTAATAAATGTAGGTTTGTGGATATTGATGGGTGAACACCTATGACTTAAACTTGTATCTGATGCATTCTCATGAAATTGTCCACCCCCTCTAAATCATTAGGGGCGATTTTAACCCTATTCAATCAGCAGAAACCTGATGGATGGGCAGTTAAAATCACCCTGGCACTTGCCTGCCTGAAAGTCGCCATCATCACAACATCTGCAATTTTAACCTGCTCTCCTGAGCAGGCAGCAAGGACACGTGGCCAGAGCCAACATGTTGTGGCCTGATGACATCATTGAGACCCAACTATAATTTTAACTCCGGCCTGAGCGGGGAATCTACCTGGAGTTAAAATTGGGGCCAATAATTAAGTGTAATGGGAATACTAACAAACAGTCCCATTCCAGCACTTTGCTGCTGTTTGCAAATTGCTATCAATGAAAACAATTACAGCAAAGTGGTAGATGCAAAGTTGTTGCAAAAATGCCAAAAGACACTATAACTGAGAGTATAAAATGCAACAATGCACCAAAAAGAGATGTTCAAGTCAGAAAAATACATTTTCAAGCTCTATTCTGCACATAATTACCTATCTCTGTGAAGGCAGCTAAAGCTGTTAAGGCCTGCGGATAAATGATACACCCACTTTATAAAGGTGAGGTGAACCCAGGGTAGAGCTTGGGGCAAATGTGAAATTTGGTTAGTGTGCTTTATCTAAATAATTAAATATCTGGTGAAGGCTACACACCCACATGTTCTAAACTGTCTTTTCCATTCATAAATGTTGAATACCTCATAAACCTGCTGTGTATTTCCAGTATTTTCTGTTTATATTTCTCTAAAATTATTCAATGAAAATTAGGCCTGCAGCGGAGTGTAGCATCCTCTCACCAAACATGCGGGTGGCAAAATCCAGCCTGCTGTGATTTTACGAGCATCACACACTGACGGTGAGGCTCTACACCAATAGTGGAGCCGCAGGAGATTGGCCTATGGTTTTTTTTACATTTCAGAAGCTTTTCTACTGTATCGTTATGGCCATTGAATGTTTTTCATATGGCCCTGTGCTATCTGGCAGGAAGGGGATGGTTCTATGACAGGCTAACGTTACAATGGAGTGACAGAAAGACAGCATTTGTGTGAACAAATATATATTCTTCTTTGCAGAGATGTTATACGCCTGTATATGTTGTAAGACTGCAATGTGCCAGTTTGAGCGCACTCCCAACAATTAAAACAATTCTATTTATTATAAATGTACACATTTTAAATATTTTGATGGGGCTTTTTCTTTGGTACTTTAGGTTCTGTTTTGTTTAGTTTTGTGTTTTAAAAAAATTTGTTCTTGGGATGTTGGCAAACCCATATTTATTGCCCATCCCCAGTTCCTGTGATAATGTGGCAGTGGTTTTCTAAAATCCATTGCAGTCCTTGTGATGAGGGTGCTCCCATGATGGTCTTAATAGGGGAATTTTTTTTCCTGTTGTGTTTTGAACAACTGAGTAGCTTGCGAGGCAACGTCAAAGAGTAGTCCACACATTGGGGTCAAGTTTCGGGCTGCTCCTAGAACGGTGCAGCCCCGTGAGCCACGCCTGATTTTTGCGCTCAAAACCACGCCGAAAACTTACCTCGGTATTCTCCACTCCCTCAGGTCGACCCAGGCCCTTGGCGCGGCGCAGCACAAGCTGTGGGGGGCGGAGCCAGGTCCCTGCGCTGAAATCAGTGCTGGGACCTCTGCACAGGCGCGCTACAGTGGGCACGCATGTGCAGTAGCTCCAGGCGCCCGAAACTGTATGTGAGGGGCCCAAAGCACGCCGCCCCTAGCCCTGGCCGAATGGGCTCGCTGGGGCAGTGAAGATCAGGCTGCACCTCCCTCCTCCAGCTCCCGCTCTGGCTGTGGCTCCAGCTTCTTCCCCTGTTCAGCTGACGCTCCCTCTGGCTCTCTCAACCCCCCACCGCCCCCCCCCCCCCATCTCCCGCTCCCACCCACCCTCCGGCTCCCCCGGCCACCTACCTTCAACTCCGGTCCGCTCCCTCTTCCTTCGGTGGGGCCTGCCCGCCTGGCATCTTGCTGGGGGCAGGCCCCGCCCGAAGTCTTCGGCCTGGCTTCTTCTCGTTGGCCGGGCCCGTTCAGCCTCCTCCCTCTCCTCTCCCCCTCCCTCTCCTCTTCCCCCTCCCTCCCTCTCCTCTTTCCCCCTCCCTCTTCTCTTCCCCCACCCCCCCCCTCTCCCTTCCCTCCCTCCCTCCCTCCCTCTCCCCTCCATCCCTCTCCCGCCACCCCCCCCTCGCTGTCAGAAACACATCGACACTGACAGAGAGAGAGAGACACACTGGAGGGGGTGGGGTGGGGGGGCCATACCAGCACGCTGTTGGAGGGCTCCCGGTGAGTAGAAACTTAATTTTTTATGTATTGATTTTTTAAAATATTTTTTGATTAGTTTATTGGTTGATTTATTGATGTATTTAACATTTATTATTGATGATGGCTCTTTATTTGTAAAACTGAAGTGTTTAATGTTTGTAAACTTCCCTTTCCCACCCCCCCTGTTCCCTACGCCTGATTTGTAACCTATGCTTGATTTTCTAAGTGTAGGCAAGGTTTTTCTGAGCATACAAAAATCTACACTTACTCCATTCTAAGTTAGTTTGGAGTAAGTTTTCACTGCCTAAACTTTCAAAACAGGCGTAAGTGACCGGACACACCCACTTTTGGAAAGAAAAAATCTGTTCCAAAACTGAAACTGTTCTAACTGACTAGAACTGGAGCAAACTAAATGCTGAGAATTGCAATTTCTAAGATACTCCATTCAAAACGAGTTGCTCCAAAAAAATAGGAGCAACTCAGGCCGAAATTTGAACCCTATGTGGTTGAGTCATGTGTAAGCTAGACCAGACTGAAGTGGCAGGTTTCCTTTCCTGAAGGACATTAGTGAACCAGTTGAATCTTCATGACAATCTGGCAGCTTTCATGGTCATTTTTCAGTTGTTGGCCCATGGATTTCCAGATTTATTGAGCAATTTCACAACTTGCCACAGTGGGATTTAAAGAGAATGTGGTGGAGGGGATGGGGAAGGTGCCTCTCCATTCTAATGTACTAACAGTTTTGCGAGGAAAAAATGATTTTGCATGCGGCAATTGTCCATTTCAAGCTACTGTAATTTTTTATTGCAAGACACGGAGTTTTTGAGATACCACCATCATCTGGCAGGAGGGGAGTTTTACTGAAAAAGTAACACCTTTTTTCAGGAATGACACCACTTCTTGATATATTATAATGTGTATTTTAAACTCACCAAGAACATCTTATTTGTAAAAAGCTACTCTAAAACATTTTTGTCAATTTTTGATCATCCACATTTGTTGTTAAATCGGTATTTAGGAACATAGGTACATCAGTCAACCCCTCAAGCCAGTTCCACCATTCAGTTAGATCATGGCTGATCTGGATCTTAACTCTATCTACTTGCCTTGGTTCCATAACATTAATGCCATTGCCTATCTAAAACCTGTTAATCTCCATTTTGAAATTTTCACTTGACCGAGCCTAGTTGTGCCATAAGTCTGTTAATTACTTGAGCGATGTTACAGTACGTATGCTTAGCACGCTTGTTTCAAAATGCGTTCTCCGCTTTCTTAACAGAGACATCAACTTATTTCAAATAAGCAGACTGATGGCTTTATTAAAATAGAATTTGATACAGATGTGTTGAGCATTCATACAATAACATTGGCCCTAGTAAGTTCCAGGCCATAGTGTCTTTGAAAGGGTTAACAGATTTTATACTTGAGTCAGTCCTTGAAGATTACCATATGCACTTGTAATTCCTTCAACTTCTAAAATGTTTCTGACATTTTTCTGAATGTAATTTTTCATAGATATAAACTAAACTTTGTTCTTAAAGTGTAAATACAATACAGCTGCACCATAACTAAGTTAAAAGCTATTAAGTAGAATAGCTATAAATAATCTACAGTTACAATATTTGTTAGGTTAGCAGTGATTTGAAGCAATGTTAAGTGTTCGTTTTTAAATAGATTCCACATTTTATGAAACTGATCTAGATTTAACTGATCTTGTTTCCTTTCTTTAAAAAAAAAAATCAATTTTCCATTGACACGAGTCTGGCATTGAAATGAAGCAATAATGAAATGATAAATTTTGTTTGTTTTTCAAATAATAGTCCTGTACACAAAAGTGAGAGAGAGATAAGATTTTCTGATTTCCATTCCCATTCATACTGGTCTGTTCCCAAAAGGTGGGATTGAGGGTGCAATCTATCAGTTGTCAGGGTTTTGCCAAGTACAGCAATCCATTCAGTGCTCAATCCTTGCAAATCTTCCCAGAATGCAATTGTAACATTGTGTTTTCCAGGCCCTGGTCTAATTCACTTTAAGTGATGCACAGAATTACACAAGTGCACAACTTGTGTGTGAAACAGATCCCAGATCTGAATAATGAAGAGAAATTCTGCCGGCTATTCTACTGAGCCAAATGGACACAGCTACTCGGTGGAAATTAAGTTGGCATTCGAGACCTAAAAGGTTGTGCATTTCAAGTCAAGGTGACTTAGAAATGCAGGACCATGGGGGAAAATTGTAATGAATGAACTGGAGCACTGGTACAGAACAATGCATCTGGAATGATAAAAGCTAATAATGAAAACATTTCTCATTTGAAATATATTGGTTTGCTTGGGAAATAGTTTTCACCAGAATGTTATGTATTTTACATTGTGCATTATAGCTAAAGCCCCTTGTTAGTGTAAAAGATAATCAATGTTAACTAGAGTATTGGCAGAGTAGTAAAATTGCTTCTCTGTGCAACATTATACTGACAGAGCTTCAGCTAAGTCATAATACTTTCACAGGCCTCGAGGGTTATTGATTTGTGCTTTTACATTGGAAAGTCAACCAGCGATCTCAGTAGACTTGCTGACATGAAGGCAGTTAATTTAATTTCAATTCATGTTGTTTAAATCAAATTGCACCGTTTACATGCCTTTAGTGAGATATGTTAGTACAGATTGAAGCAAAAGATCATCCCGTTTTTACGTTCTAAACTTGCTAGTCTTGCTGGTGTGATGGTTATTTGAAGATTGTATTCAGTTAGTAGAAGGTAAAGCTGATTTTAAAGAACCCCTTGCCAAATGAACATAATTACTCGACAGAAATAAAGTTAGCAATCAAGCCCTAAAAAGTTGTGCATTTCTATTCAAAGTGACTTAGAAATGCAGAACCGTGGGGAAGAATTGTAATGAATGAACTGGAGCACTGGTGCAGAATAATCTGGAATGGTAAAAGCTAATAAAACATTTCTGCTCTAAAATACATTGGTTTGCTTGAGAGGCAAGCATGAAGATGTAAATTTTGGTTAATATGAATTGATGTATTTGAAAGTGAGAATTTTCAGGTTTATCAGTCTATATCTCTTATTTGGCGGCTTATTTGGACGTTTATGTGATGGATAACAAATGTGCAGATGTTGAAATGTCACATTGTTGAACAATCTCTGCTGGTTGATCAATCTAAAATGATGCTACCATTTAGAATTTCTAACTTCAGTTAAACTAAAATGATGCCACCACTTATATTATTTAAAATATATAATAATTTTCGATAGAGTAAATAGGGAGGAGCTGTTCCCACTGGCAGGAGGGTCATTAACCAGAGGACACAGATTTAAGCTAATTCTCAAAAAAGCCAAGGGGGCAATTGAGAATTTTTTAAATCAGCAAGTTGCTATGATCTGGAATGCACTGCCTGAAAGAGTGGTGAAAGCAAATTCAATGGTAACTTTCAAAAAGGAATTGGAGATGTACTTGTACTTGTAAAACAAAAAAGTTACAGGGCTATGGGGAAGAGCAGGGGAGTAGGACTAATAGCTCTTTCAGAGAGTCAGTACAGGCATAATGGGCCAAGTGGCCTCCTCCTGTGCGGTACGATTCTATAATACAGTACCATTGCAACAAAACATTTGAACTTTTGCCAAAATACAGTGGACTCTTGATATAATGTACTATTTGAGATCGAGCCAAATGTTGGTCTGGAAATCCCGGCCTCCCTGGGTCCATACGGAGTGTGTACGGACCTGGGAAGGCATCGCAAAAGCTGGTTTTCAGCACACAATGCGCATGAGCTGAAAACCGGCTTTTCTGATCTGTCAAGCTTGACAGATCGCACACATCTTGGGAGCGAGGACATTTGCAAGGGCAAGATTGCGGGATTTACCCATATCTTGCCCAGCAAATGTCCTCAAAACTCTTGCGCCTGATAAAAGCAGGCACATAGCCTACTTTTACAGACAGAAGAGTTTTAAAACTTACAAAAATATAATTAAATTAAATTAAAAAAACACATTTTATTGTTTAAAAATTAACTTTAATTTCAATGAATTTTAATTATGTGGTGTGTTTTCTATTATGGTGTTGTGTTTTTTTTTCACTAATAGCAATGAGAACTCGTAGATACAGAGTTCTCATTGCTATTAATGAGAAAGCTGTGGAATACTGTACCCTGATGCACGTTCTGCGTGGGAACCAGGAGGACAGGAGCGCGTTTCACAGTATGGGAAGAGAAGGCCTCCCAACTGGAATCTCAGGCTCCTCTGGGACTACCAGGTATTTTTGTAAAAATTCTCCGGTCGGAGGCGTTTGTCTGAAAGAAGCTTCCGACCGGAATTTCAGGGCCAATATGTTGCAATGTAACATGGAGAATTACATAGAAGGTGCACATTTTACACATTGCCTCTGGGGTGAATGCTTTGATACTAATATTAAGATCTGGTCATACACCTTGGATTTTGAGAAGAAATTATTTTTGAAGAGGTTGGCAACCTGACCCAGCACATATGTTTGTTTGCTGTGTCATGGTTCCCAGCAGGTATTGTAACCTGTTAAGTACAAAAACCCCTTGAGAAAGTGTTTTCATTATCTCACTTCTTACAGCACAGTGCAGGATATTAATTTTCAGCAGCATCGATACTGCATTTCCCCTTTGTTTAGCAGCAGTATGAACTCAACTTTCTTTTTGACATGATTTTCTTTTCATCACTTTGACAGCAGTACTCAGTGACACCATTCTTTCATTTAACCAGTGTAGAGTTATTAACATGTACAAAATTTACTATGCTTTCTCGGGTCATGGTCCAGTACAGAGTACATGCAGCATTAATTCAATTTCTTTGCTAATGCTGAATAAACACCACTGCACTGCAGGGTTTGCTAAGAAGTTAATTATGGCTCTTCTTGGATCAAAGGATTGTGATTTTAATATAGATTTTTTCATTTAAAAGTCACTGTCCAGAAAATATGTTTAGTTTATGTACCTAGCGTAACAGCTTTAGTGATTTGTAAAATGGTTGCAAAGGAAAGTACGGGGGATTCTTTCTACAGTGTATTCTTGGGCATTCGCTTTCAATAAAATATATAATGAAGAGTTTGTAACGGAGGCTATTTTAAGATTTCTCTATTTATGAGGGAGCTATTGTATTAGAGGTCATGGCTTGTTGGAGATTGTTCTAGTAAGAAGACTCTGCTCAGAATTTACTAACATTTCATGCTTCAGCATTTCATTCCTATGTAATATATAGGATGCTGCTCCGGCGACAGTCCATTTCTCGTACTATAATGTGCGTGGAAGGCTGATTTCTAAAACTTGCAAGGCACCTGGAGTCTGGAACTGAAAAATTCTTATTTCTGCATTAGTGATTTCACAGTAATTCAATGGTGTCCCCTCACGGTTTACAAGTGTTATAAATATAATACTGAATGGTCCCTGTATAATACAAGCTTTTGTCTGCACTGGTGAAGCTGGCTATAACTCAACCAGAACTTAGTTGCTCTTGAGTTTGTACACTCAGCCTTGCCTGTGGCAATAAAAGCTGTATGACATGGAAAGACACATGATATCCTCTGTCTAACTCGTGAACAATGAGAACACAGTTTCTCTGGCCATTGTTTGGGTGGAATTTAAAATGGTCGCACAACACTTTGTGTGACGGTGAGTGCAGTCTGACAATTAATCCATTTGTATCACTCTTGTGGTCTTTTTAAAAATATTTTTCCCTGTGGTGTCAACTTTGGAATTGAGTGAAGTTAGTCACAAAGCAAAAACAATAAAACTTCGACAGTGTGAGTTGGTATCATTTTTCAAAAATTGTGTGTGGCAAATGCTTTTTTTTTTCTCTCCATGCAAAAGTCCTTTCCTTCTTGTGTACTAGATTTTTTTTTTTAAACGAGTTTTACTGTGGTTCTGGCAGGCTCTTTTGCCAGCTTTGAGGCTGTGGGGCAGACCTGCACAACAGTTTAAAAAAAGAAATTCCTACTTGAAAAATAGTAGTTGGGGCCGATGGCTGTCCATCTGGTGCCACTTTCATTAATCCAACCTGAAGTAAGAATGCCGCAAAAGCCCTAAAAAGTACTCTTTGTAATTTTTTCTGTGTTACTTGGGAATATACTTCAGAATTTTACAGCAACCTGGCTCGTCGCCCAGTTGTAAATCACAAAGATGTCGAACTTTTACTTTGTTTTTTTCACTTGTGAAGAGTCTTATCAAACCATCCATCAACTGTAGAATTATGGATAGCTGGGAGTGATTACAAGGCAATAATCTAATTGTGCAGTTTAAATGGTGTCCTATAGTAAAAGAATGAGATTAGATCACAGTCTTGCAATCTTTTTCTGATATCTTTATAATGTATATGGTTTTCATTTGTATGTGAGGGGAGTGGGTGGCACACAGCTTTTGATCAGCAGCAACTGTCCGTGTATTTGTGAACTATAGTGATGCTTGTGCAGTGTGTCAGTTTGGCTCAGTTGGCATCATCCCTTCTGCAGCTCCTGGGTTTAAGTCCTGCTCTAGCGCTTGACTGTGCAATCCAAGCTCATGGAGTTTTAAAAATGTATTTGGTCTTGGGATGTAGGCATCGCTGGCAAGGCTGGCATTCATTGCCCCCATCCCTAGTTACCCTGATGAGGTGGTAGTTGGCCGCCTTGATTCGCTGATAGCGGTTTGATACAACTGAGTGGTTTGCTAGGCCAACTCAGAAGGCAGTTAAAAGTTAACCACGTTGGTATGTGACTAGAGTCACGTGTAGCCAGACTGGGTAAGGACAACAGGACATTAGTAAACCAGTTGGGTTTTTACGACAATCCGACAGTTTAGGTGACTTTTTTACTCATGCCAGAATTTTATTACCAGATTATATTTTTTTTTAAACTGAATTCAAATGTCAAACTACCATGGTGGGATTTGGACTCCTTTCTCTGGATTATTAGTCCAAGTCTCCAGATAAATAGTCCAGCAACATAACCACAACATGAGCGTACCTCATGGTGTATTGTCGGAAGTGCAGCCAGTCCCTTCGTCTCACTATTGGCGGCTGTGCCTTCATCTATTTAGGCCCTAAGCTCTGGAATTCCCTCCCTCTGTCTCTGTCTCTCCATCTCTCTCCTCCTTTAAGATCATTTTTAAAGCTTTGACCAAGCATTTAGTCATCTGTCCTAATATCCCCTCCTATGGCTCAGTGTAAATTTTTGTCGGATTGTCTTCTGTGAAGTGCCTTGTGACATTTTCCTACGTTAAAGGTGCTATATAAATGCAAGTTGTTGTTTTGAAGAGACCAATCTACCTGTTCAGGTGAATTCATCCCATGGCACTCTTCGGAAAAAGAGCAATGAGCTCGCTCTGTGTCTTGGCCACTACCACCAAAAAAAACAGATTAACTGGCCACTCACCTCATTTACTGTTTGTGCGATTTTACTCTGTAAATTGATTTCCATGTTTGCCTGCATAACAGCAGCGACTACTTTAAAAGTAATTCATTGTGTGTGAAGCTCTTTTAAGATGTCCTAAGAATGTAATAAGGGGCTTTATAAATGCAAGCTCCTATTGTGATGACATTGCTGAAGATTTAATTGAGAAATCTCATGACTACAGTCAGAACATATGGAGTCAGGAGACAAGTAGCAGAATAGAAAGCAAACTGGCTACAAAACAGAAAACAGAGAGCAGGGGTTAAAGGTAGTTACTCAGACTGGTGGGAAGTGGTGTTCCACAGGGATCGGTGCTGGACCACTGCTGTTCAATATTTACATCAATAATTTGGACTTGGGTGTTGGAAGTACAGTATCAATATTTGCGGACGGCACCAAATTGGGGGCACAGTTAATACTGAGGAAGTTGTGACAAAATACAAGAAGACATTAACAAACTTGCAGAATGGGCTTGTAAATGACAAATGAATTGTTGTATACACAAGTGTGAGGTGGTGCATTTTGGAAGAAGGAATAAGGAGGCCACTTGCTCCATGGAAAATAGAGTCTAAATGGGGTAGAGGCACAAAGGGTTTGAGGGATAGATTCACAAATCATTAAAAGGAGCGATGTGTTAATAAATCCATGAAAAAGGCAAACAAAGCACTTGTGTTAATTTTTAGAGAAACATTTGGAAACTGACCATTCAAAATCTCCAGTACTGTGTAATAGTCCCTCACAGTAATACTGACTGATGTACTGCAGCCTAACATGATTTGTCTATGGCTCACTCATTGATGAGACATCATATAAAGTTCCTCTTTATAACAAGTCCCTTGCTATTTTGTGTGTTTCTTATATATGGGAGAGGATGGTATGAGCCATCATATTGGCATAAATGAAATTCACATACTGCAGAGGCAACACGTTCTCTTTGGATGAAATGTAACAATGCAAGCCACATTTAAAATGCATACAGATGAATGGAAGATGAAATTCAAACTGTGTGCAACCATCGTTAGAAAAATCAATAATTGAAAGTTTATAATGGGTTTGAAAATAAAAAATAGGTTTTACATTATCCAATGAGAGGAAGCAAACAGCTGGGCCAGACGTGTCATGTGGATGGTTTAAATCATTTTGCCACTTTGGTACCTATTCCATGCACCGTATCTGGTATTGATTGCACTGTGCAGGGTGCAGCAGTACATGAATTACACACTTCACCATGAAGAAAAAATATGGAAGGTGCCTGGCGCATTATTCTGGTCGTACTTGATGCACTATCTGATCAAACTATCAAAGTGCTCTCCTTCATCTTGTATCTGTGAAATCTGTTCTCTCTGTAAAAAGGTTCCTTTTTCTTAGCTAGTGAGCTGTATTGTTTAAATGTGCTGTCACTTTTTTATTGATTAGCTTCGTCATGTTCCCGAATCCTGTACATTATGCAAATAGTTAAATCTGTCATTGTGAAGAAAATGTACACTTTCTCAAACGCTGTGACAGCGCATTCTTTGTCAAGCTGACTGATGTTTCTGCAGAGCATTGCCCTAAATGTGTATAAAAAGTATTTGAAGTAAGATTTGGCAGAGTATGCAAGAATTGTAACACTGCCAAATCTTTTTTTTAATGCTTTAGTATTGCTCTGTTCTATGACAAATTACAGATGGATTATTGGCTCAGGTGCCATACAGTTAATTTCTGTTCTTTCTTCCCCACCTCCACCCACTCCCCACCCCTGCCTTTACCATCATTTTTTTCCAGCAGAACTACAGCTGATGGTTATGAACATAGAAGGTGTATTATGTTTCATTGTCAATTACAGTTTGGTGCTGTGAGGTTTACTCTGACCCAGCAACTCCTCCTTTGGTAATAATTCAATGCAGTTGCTACTGGTTTGGTAAGTCCTGCTAGTGCTTGGACCTTCAGAGGCTCTGAAGCACAGAAAGGCTGACAGCTAAACTTGTAAAACCAAGCTTACTTTTACCAAGTTGTATTTATAGTTGAGTCTGATCAACCACCTGAACGAAAGAATTCAGTTCTTTCAAAGTAACTTGTCCTGCATCTAGACAATAAAGAAACATTTATAATCATATTGTTATTGATTAAAGGTTATGATTAAAGGATTTAAAAAATATATTTTTTCAGAAAGCTTGTTTGGATCTCATGCAGTCGGGTACAAATACCTGATAAATCATAACTGTGGTTCAGAATGCTTATGAGCTAAGTTTTTTTTTACAAACTGCTTGTGTGCAATGCATTGCATTATGAATTCTGTTTAAATATGTAATCAAACAACTTGCTCATCATCGAGTTCATATGCAAATAAGGTTTCAGTAACTCTGCAGTGCTGTATGTAGTTGCTCAACCCATTTCTCATGCTCTGTTTCTTTAGGATTTTGGTTTCTCCTTGCTGTCACTAATGGAATCAGATTTATAGATTGTTAGAATTAAAAAATTGAATCCATAACCTGATATGCCAAAGGAACAGAAAATGTTGTGCGTTACTCGTGAGTTCCTCACGCAGGGGAGAAATCAAATCTTTAAACGCTGAAAGCACCATTCATGAAAAAGAACTGTTTTGTCCAACTGCTGTGTCGGATAGAGTGGGCCAATGAAAAAATCACAGTTTCTCAATGCTTGGTTACCACTCTCAGCACCTCTCCTGTTTTTCATAAAGGAAAGTGCTTCAGCTGAAGAAGGATGTACTTATTGGAATGCTGTTCAATTGCCACTAATATCAGCAGATGAAACATAGAAACATAGAAAATAGGTGCAAGAGTAGGTCATTCGGCCCTTCGAGCCTGCACCGCCATTCAATAAGATCATGGCTGATCATTCCCTCAGTACCCCTTTCCTGCTTTCTCTCCATACCCCTTTCCTGCTTTCTCTCCATACCCCTTGATCTCTTTTGCTGTAATGAAATCCTATGTTATGTTAGGTGTGTCCTAAACATTATGGCACAATACAATAAAACATAGAATGGCAGCTTAAAAAAAACGGAGTGCTGATTTACCAGACATTTGTGAAATATTCCTTAACAATTACTGACCACGAATATATATTTGAAGCTGCCTTTATTGCTGCATAATGGGATTGTGTGTATATTTTTTCATAATCTCATTACTGGATTCTGTAAGCTCAGTCTCATCATTCTGGGTGGAACAGGTTGTGCCCACTGTTTGTCTTCCCAATCACTCAATGCAGATGACAAAAGATGTACCAAGGAGTAGTGGTTGTTCAGACTAAATTCACAAACAACATAAAAAGAATAATAGAACAAAATTAATGTCATGTGAAACGTAAACTTTGATGCCAAATAGCACAACTTAATAGTCAAGGAAAACTATGGTCATCAAAGTGTGAAACATTTCTTGTGAAAAATTACTATTAACAGTGTATACATGAATATTATTCAATTGATATCATTTGAAAGAAGTGTGTGTGTCAAAAATGTGTGTCAATCAATGCAATAATATTTATAACATATCTTAAAAATCTGCACGCACTTCCTGTCTGCATATCTTAACTTCTGTCAATGTCTTTGTCACACATTTTTACATCAACTTTTTTCCATTATAAATTCCTGATTCCATTTTTATCATGGGCTTTGCTTATGTAAACTCGTCACTGTTCTTGCCGAATCTGGGCACTAATTTCCCAGTAATCACTCAAATAATGTTTTGAATTTTTTCATCTGCCATTTTTTTCTTAGTAACTGAAATTTTGAATTACCAAAATAAGGGATTAAAATTACATATTTCTCATTAAGGAAATTACATTTATCCATTGAATTGTCATTTGTATCTTTTAATACCTTCATTAAAGTTTTTAATTAAAAGATGCAGCTTTTTCCAAAAGCTTGGGCTTATTCTTGATATTTTCCCCCAGAATTGTAATGCTTTGAGCTAAATTTGTGCACTCTGAGAATATACAGTGTACGTAATTTCCCAGAAAGAATCTGAATCATTCAGTCAGCTGTATCAATGGAATATTTTTCTTAAGCTTCTATCACTTTCTTCTCAGTAGTTTTCATAGTATAATTTTGAAAAAAAAGATGACAAATTTTTAATTTTTACTGAGGTAAAATTATTTTTTTTAAACAGGATGACAGTGAGTGAGTGTGTGAGATAGTGTCATAAGAACATAAGAAATAGGAGCAGGAGTAGGCCATTTTGGCCCTCGAGCCTGCTCCGCCATTCAATAAGATCATGGCTGATCTGATCATGGACTCAGCTGCACTTCCCTGCCCACTCCCCATAACCCTTTACTCCCTTATCGCTCAAAAATCTGTCTATCTCTGCTTTAAATACATTCAATGACCCAGCCTCCACAGCTCTCTGGGGCAGAGAATTCCAAAGGTTTACAACCCTCAGAAGAAATTTCTCATCTCAGTTTTAAAAGGGCGACCCCTTATTCTGAGACTATGTCCCCTAGTTTTAGTTTCCCCTATGAGTGAAAATATCCTCTCTGCATCCACCATGTTGAGCCTCATCGTTATCTTATAAGTTTTAATAAGATTCTTATTCTTCTGAACTCCAATGTGTATAGGCCCAACCTACTCAATCTATCCTCATAAGTTAATCCCCTTATCTCTGGAATCAACCTCGTGAAGCTTCTCTGAACAGCCTCCAATGCAAATATATACTTCCTTAAATACAGAGACCAAAACTGTATGCAGTACTCCTGGTATGACCTCACCAATACCCTGTACAGTTGTATCAAGACTTCTCTGCTTTTATAATCTATCCCCCTTGCAATAAAGGCCAACATTCCATTTGCCTTCCTGATTACTTGCTGTACCTGCATACTAACTTTTTGTGTTTCATGCACAAGGACCCTCAGGTCCCTCTGTACTGCAGCACTTTGCAATTTTTCTCCATTTAAATTATAATTTGCTTTTCTATTATTTCTGCCAAAGTGGATAACCTCACATTTTCCCACATTATACTTCATCTGCCAAATTTTTGCCCACTCCCTTAACTTGTCTATATTCCTTTTTCAGATTTTTTTGTGTCCTCCTCACAATTTGCTTTCCCACCCATCTTTGTATCATCAGCAAACTTAGCTACATTACACTTGGTCCCTGCATCCAAGTAATTAATATAGATTGTAAATAGTTGAGGACCCAGCACTGATCCCTGAGGCTACCCACTAGTCACTGTCTGCCAACCGGAAAATGACCCATTTATCCGGACACTCTTTTCTGTGTCGGGGTAAATGACAGTATCAATTATATGTCTGTTTTGTGTTCCATAAAATGTAAAAAGTGTATTAAGCAGAGAGAGAGAGAGAGAGTGACCAAGACTGGGGTCCAAAGGGGGGAGAGAGTCTTACTTCAGCCTAATGTTAAATCAATTTTAAAACAAAAATGTTACCTTTTTGTGTTGTAATTCAATATAAATTAACATTTACTTCTTGCCTGCAGATTTTCTTCCACTGATTCTGTGCCCTTTCACCCCATTAGTGTATCTGCTGAGTAGTGTCATTCCTGCTGTGGGGGAAGCAAGCAGCCTCTTCCTGCATGCTCTAAAACATGACCACCATCTTTCACTCGTCCATTGTCGGACTTGCCACTGTTTACCTCCACCTGTTGGGCCTAATCACTTTGTTGTTAGTATTATCCTTGCCCGGTGTTCAGCCTGTCCTTGGCTGCCGATCACTCCCCCGTTGTTGACCTCAACTGGTTGGCTCATTCTCAGCCGCTGCTGCATCCTTGTTGGCTGCAGGCCGCATTTGGCTCCTACTGCTCACCCCATCGGTCGCGTAGCCATTCTCCTGAGCAGTGCTCCCCTTTTTGTATGACTATCAGCCACTTCCTCCTTTGCTTTGTAGGCCATTCTTTTTCGGCAGAGTTCCCTTCCTACTCGACAGTTGATTTTTCAGCACATTGGTCTATGGGATGGGGTCATGAGCGAGGAGGGTCAAAAGGCTTTGTTAGTTTTTTTTAAATTCTAGCTTCTGCAGAGTGGGGCAGCCTTGTTAATTTTTAAAATCATAGCTGCTGTAGAGCAGGGTTGTGAGGGGAGCTTGCCTGAATGTTTTGTTTGTTTTCTTCCACCTATTGTGGAGAGGTACTGCCAGGAGGAGCCTTTTATATTTACTTTTCCTATTGCAGCGATAAGGGTCCTCCCATTTCCCCTCTACTTTTCCCCTTTATTTTACCTGCTCCTCCTCCTTCCTTGCTTTTTCCCCTCAAGCCTCCTTTCTCCCCTCTTTTCCATAATTCTTAGGCAATGGGGGGAGGGGGTGCATGGTGCTTGAGGGAAGGGAAAATCAATTGAGCATTCTTTCTTATGGCTATCCAGCAACCTTGGCAGTAATAGCATGTGTTGACATTGAGAGAGGCAAGGATTGGGCTTGGCCGTGATGCATTCATGTCAAATACCTTGCTAACAGTCACTGTCAACGTTCACACAAAAATAATGGTCATTTGGCTAACGTACTGGAGGCTGTTATTTGCCTGTGGACTTGTGCCTCAGCAAAGTATGAGACAGGGAGGAAATACATGAGGACAATGAACAATAAACAACAATGGACAGAGTAGACGCAGAGAGGATGTTTCCCCTCGTGGGGGAATCTAGAACTAGGGGGCAGAGTTTCAGAATAAGGGGTTGCCCATTTAAAACAGAAATGAGGAAGAATTTCTTCTCAGGGGGTCGTGAATCTTTGGAATTCTCTACCCGAGAGCTGTGGAGGCTGGATCACTGAATATATTTAAGGTGGAGAAGACAGATTTTTGAACGATAATGGAATCGAGGATTATGGGGAGCGGGCAGGGAAGTGGAGTTGAGGCCAAGATCAGATCAGCCATGATCTTATTGAATGGCGGAGCAGGCTCCAGGAGCCCAATGGCCTACTCCTGCTCCTAATTCTTATATTCTTATTTTCTTATCTCATTAAAAATGACAGAAAACCCAAGACTATTGCATCAGTGCATCTGTTGACAGCTAGCTTAGTTTGTTTTTTAAAATGTTAAGTCATTTTGAGCCTCTAACTGGATGTTGTAAAACCCAATCCTAAGCTTTTGGTGAAACGTGCAACTGCCATGCCAAGAAAAGGAACAGGAGTCGACCATTCAGCCCCTTGAGCCTGTTCCGCCATTCAATTAGATTATGGCTGACCTGTATGCTAACTCCACCTACTCGCCTTGGCTCCATATCCCTTAATATCCTTGGGTAGCAAAAATCTATAGATCCCAGATTTAAAATTATTAATTGAGCTAGCATCTACTGCCTTTTGTGGGTGGAAGTTTCACACTTTGGGTAAAAAAGTGTTTCCTAATTTTTCTCCTGAAGGGCCGGGCTCTGATTTTAAGGTTATTTCCCCTTGTCCTGGGCACCCCACCAGCTGAAAGAGTTTTTCTCTATCTATTCTATTAATTCCTTTCAAAATCCTCTCAACCATCTATAGTCCAGGGAATACAAGCCTAGTTTATGTAACCTCTCCTCATAATTCCAAGGCCAATATATCCTTTCTAAGGTGCGGTGCTCAGGATGGTACCTTGGTGGGGCAACAATTAAATTCAAAATGGCAGGAAGGTGCTGATATTACTTGTGTGGAATGAAAAATACTTTCCACACAAATTTGTGTGGAGTTTCAGTTTTGTATCTTTTATGCTCTGTTTACAACCTGTTTTAAAATGACTTTTTCAACAAGATATCTGGCCTCTAGTTGGTATTATGTCTGGTAACTACACCAATGTCAGTAACTCACCATCTGGATGTGAAGAAACTATAATATGAATGCCCACCGAGGTTGGGATTTCAGCCTGCTTCCGCGCAGTAATGTATATTACCAACAGCCTCTGAGCAAGGAACTCCGACACTTAAAAAAAAAAATCCCTTGTTACAAATATAATTGTTGTCACAGTAAGAGTACCATTTATATGTAGACTCCAGGTTACCTATTCCACTTTGAACAGAGACCAAGGGAGTCATTTGTTCCAACTGCACAGAGCAGAGCCTGAAGGCATACGGTACTGATGTTTAAGTACACTAACAGATCTGGATCTGCAGGATTGCTTGAAGCTCCAATCTAATGGATACTGGAGCAAGATGTATGCACAACATTCATTCTACAATAAAACCTCCAGGCAATGTTCTGCTAACTACAGGATTGCCAATATGATGCATTCATGATATCTTTGACGTGTCTGAAGTCAGCAGGCACAAGTGCTTGATTTTTATATCACTAACATTTTAAAATGAAACTTTTTTTTTGAAAGATGTGAAACCGTTTTAGCATTTTTAATTCAGATTTTATGTTATATGTTTTGTATCTCACATTCTATTTACAATCTTGTCACAATTAGCCATTGACCAGGCCTCTTTGTAAACAATCCATTGGTTGAAGAGATTTTATATCCTGTGTAAATATTTTGGAAGAATAATAATACAGGTTATAAACTGTATTAATGCAGAAGATTTTCTTTTTTGGCTAAAGCTGCTGTTTTATAGTGAGTTAGTTCAAGTATTTGTTATATGATGTTGAACTTTGGGTTTGTAAATATGTAAATCATGTAGATGCTGTGTTATATTTTGCACACATTTCTGACACAGACAATGTGGTGATGATGGACTGTAATTCTTTTGGGAGCTTGGATGAATGCATGATGCATTTACATCTCTGAGCAACAATGAATTTTCCTTTTCAAATATTATTTCATGGTGACCTTTCTCTGCCAAATTTAAAGTTAAACAACTTGTGTGGGTTTTATGCATATATATGAGATCTTGGCAGAGGGGTATTGATTGAGAATCCTGTCAAAAGTGACCACTTGTAATAACACGCTAACCTGTTTTTACTGGTACTGCTGCTGTGCTAGCTGGAACAAAAGTTGTTAGAGCACAAAACCCAATTCCCACTGTAAGGCAGTTTCAGTATCCAATTCTTGTAGCGTAGCAATGTTAGGGCTGTGTTAAAAGCCTTTTTATATTTCCAGCCAGATTACTTATTATCAAAAATACAGAAAATGCTGGAAAACTCAGCGGGTCAGTTGGGACCTGTGGAGACAACACACTGGTTCATGTTTCAGGTATAACCCTTCATCAAAATAGTTCTGAGGAAGAGTCTATACCTAAAGAGTTAATTTGTCTGTTCTCTCTCCACGGACTCTGACCTACCTGCCTAGCATTTCCAACATTTTCTGTTTTTCTATCAGGGTTCTACCATCTGCAGTTTTTTTGCTCTTTGACCTCATTTTCAAGGTGCTGTAAATCTGACGAAAGAAGTTAAACATAAGAGATGTATTTTTATTCAGTTTTATATTGCATTTGTATTGAGAGAGGCTTGAATTTGCAAATCAGAATAGAATGAAGGGTTTATTATGTGACTACTTTCTGAATTTCTGACATTCCTGAATTTGTATTAGTGACCCAGAGACAACCTTGTGAGATGGTATCTTCAGTCTTTTTTTTAACATTATTACTACTCATTCCTGCTGCTAACAAATAATTTGGGCGCAACCTTGTGCTGAGAAAATGTTCTTGAAGTGTTTTGGTTCTAGTTTGAAAGTTTCTCTTGTGGTTTAATGGTTTGATCATTGGTAATGAATAATAATGAGGCTGTCAAAACCACCCTCAATGGTTGCTGTAAACATTGGTTGACCCACTGCTGTCTGTTGGGGAGTTTCTGGAGATTTTGTATGTTTCTGGAACAGCTTGTGCTAAGATTCCACCCTGTGTTGGTCACTCATAGAAAATCAGACACGAGCAACATAGAAGTTGTATCTCTGCAACTCTGAATATTTGCCAAGCAATGAACATCGAAACAGGAGTAGGCCATTCAGCCCCTCAAGCCTGTTCCTCCATTCAATTAGATCATGGGTGATCTGTATCTTAACTCTATTTACCTGCCTTGATTCCATAGCCCTTAATACCATTCCCTAATAAAAATCTATCGATCTCAGTTTTGAAATTTTCAATTGACCCAGACTTAGTAGCTTTTTGGAGAAAGCGACTTTCAAATTTGCACTGCCCTTTGTGTGAGGAAGTGCTTTCTGACATAATCCTTGAAAGGCCTAGTTCTAATTTAAAAGTTATGCCCCCTTATTCTGGATTCGCCCACTAACAAAACAGCCTATAATATTTTAATCACCATACATGGTGATACTATGCATGTGCCTAACTACTTCATCATGTACAGAACCCTAGAAATCAGTGGATTTGCCCCTCCACACACACTCTTTCTCCAAGAACCTGCTATGATCATGTATCAATCATTAAAATATCATTAAAAAGATCTCCCTCCAAGAAAATACTAATCTGGTCATTATACCCTTAAGACTGGGAAAGTGGATTTTTTTTTTAACTATTTAAAACATTTTTGTTTTGTGTACTTATCATTTCTTAAATGTGTTGTGAAAGCTTTTTCCGTCACTGCAAAGGTTATCTGGATGATCCCAAGACTGGGATCTGAGCCTCAGCAAGAAGACACTGGCTTCTATTGAGATTTTCATAATGCACTGAAGCGTAAAATTTACTCTCAATGCCACTGCCATGGAAAGAATGTGAGAAGGTAAAAGGCTTGGACAAAGCTTTGTATATCCTCATCACAAAAGCTCAGTGCAGTTTTAAAATTGATGGGGTTTTATGTGCAACAATATACAGAACTCTCAGTCGGATGTATAAAGGTTGAATCTTGAAATAATGTGTGTTAATAAAGTTAACTCCCAGTTAACAAAATGTGAAATAAAAAGAAATTGTAATCTCTGACGCACAAGCCACTTTGATCTGTAAATACGGTACAATGTACTTATATTTTTGGCATTGCACATTCGGTGAACTGTGAGTGCTTCTTTTCACGCTCTTTTCTCTTCCTATAATTTCAAGCTTCAAACTCCACTGGACTTGAGTAAGGAATGGGAAAGCAACACAAGTTGCATTTAAAACTGTGCAACAGGGAACTATTTATTTTTAAAAAACCACTGACCCAGCAAAGCTCAATCTGGTACTTGTACATCATGAGCAAGGTGACACCTTTGTATTAAGTTGCAGTGATTGCCATTTCTCTGTCAACCTTTCTGAAGAGTATATCAGTGTGAGATCATTTGGGGTGCAGCTATAGTACTACTTGCTCCAGAGTCAAAGTGGAGCAGCATGACTGTGTTCCTGCAAAGCTTCAGTCGCCAATATCAAAATACTGGTTAGATTTTAATAGTAAACAGCCGATGGGACAATGTCTGTCTCTCTGCTAACATTAAAACAGTTTAATGTTGCTTTGAATTAGTTACAGTTATACTCGTAAAGTTGATCTCCTGCCATGCACTAAAATGCTAAGCTCTGTTAAGTTTGCAAACTTAATTCTGGTTTTATTACACATTTTGATCTGATGCAAAGCCCAAACTACTTTGCATCAACACAAAATTTGCAACGAAAAGGAGCTGTGATGAGTAACTATCGAGGTCATTTGAAATCAGAATAGGGCTGCTTTTGGGCAGTTAAATGTAGCATAAACTCCACACTGCCATCACAGTACAGGTAGTACAATACTCAGAAAATGGCTTTAATCTTTAATATTGATTCTGGAGAGAAAGTGATATATTTTAAACATGGCTTGTAGTAGCTGATTGTCTTTTAAAATTCTCAAATTGGATACGGAATCCTCTGCATGCCTGTAAATGAGGCATTGTATAATTTGAAAAGGAGGAGTCTGTTATCCGACATTACAGGATTGCGTGTAGATGAGCAGTTGTTCTCTGTGCCCAGCTACAAATGAACATCTGGATTTCATATTACTTCCATGTGTGAAAATGAGATCAGACCAAATAATGAGCAGAATCAATCAGGCAGCATAGCCTGAGTGAAGTGAAATGGTTCTGATTTGCTAGACAACCCAAATTGGCAACATCTTCTATGATTTTGACAGCATTTGACTAAATTTAGTCCCCGTGTGGCCCTTGACTGTTCATTAATTCTAACCCCCTCCCCATACACATTTTCTTTAATATGCCTGTAACGCATTTATCAAATTGCCTGTTCTTGCAGACTATAATTGTATTAGACAAACAACTGAGCTTGTGGCCTACTTACTTTTATAGAGGAAGGCATGACTTCTTTGTTCCAGGCAGTTTTTCCTGAACTTAGCCTTGGAGCAATTTTATTGACGAGACCTGTTTCTGGCTGGACAATTGTACAGATACTGACGAACAAAAGAGAAACAGAATTAATTGTGAAGATTCCTGTGGTTGTAAACAGTAGTTCAGTTGAGCAATCACATATTCTGAAGCAAAGCTGATATGTTGTTGGAATTTGACTGACTGACTGCTTTGTGATCAGTTTTAGTGGAAGTGCTTGTAACCTGTCTTGACAAAATGGGGTCCACACTGTTCCATTTAGTGCCTACTTTATGCCAAAGAATTTACCTATTTCTAAGTGCAAGAGTATTAATTCCCCAATGTTAATTTGGACATCAAAACACCACAGCTTTTTTTACATTTGCACTATATTTCTGATTTGCAATACGGAATTCATGATCCAGTGTCACTATTCAGTTCCATAAATGTATACATTGGCATCAAATAGAACTGCAATCATGAAGGATTCACATTGAAGCGACACCTGTGGCATAACTGATGCCATGAGTGACACGAAGGAGACCACAAGTAGTTTGTTTTTGGTAAAACATTAATCAGTGACCTCTTGCACACCCTAATTTTAATCACTCCACCTTTGGTGGCTGTGCCTTCAGCTGCTTGGGCCCAAGGTTCTGAAATTCCCTCCCTAAGCCTCTCTACCTATCTCCTTCTCCTTCTTTAAGATGCCCCTTAAAACCTAACTCTTTACCTGTTCTTGTTTCATCTTATGTGGCTTGGTGTCAAATTTTGTTTAATAACACTCCTGTGAAGTGCCTTGGGACATTTTATTACGTTAAAGGTGCAACATAAATGCCAGTTGTTTTGTTATTGAGTATGATAGAAATGTTCAATAAATATTTTTTTTAATGCAAGTTTTAAAATTATTTTATCTTTTAGTGCTTTTTTGGGTGAACTAGCTGTTCAGATATTGAGTACCTGTGTAATAAAGTTTTGTTTTGCACCATCATGTTTGTGACTTGATTAATGTTAGTGTTGTGGTTTTTTTACCCTTTTGATTTTATTGCTTCTTCTCATGAAGGTGGTGACCAATGTTGGGGTGCAGTTTCGTGGGCACTGGTAACTCTTCTGGACCATGATCAAATGGGCAGTCTTTGAATCTGGACAATGGGCCTGGGATTGTATTTGATATGGAGGAGGCATCATGCCAAGCTTGATCCTCTTGGGTTCCAAAGTTTCTGGGAGGGGGTCACTCGATAGTGATCTTTATCTTTCCCTCTTCTTAGCAAGCATGCCAACTCCACCACAGCCCGAGCAGAGGTCAGCTAACTCAGCACAGACTAAGTACCAAACCCGAGATCTTGCACTGTTTGAGCTATGTTTCATGGTTTTGTCGAAGCACACACTGCCACTTGACATCATTAGAAAGTGTTTGGCTGATGACTTGTGGGAAGTGTAAAACTACTACTTTGGACACTACATCTGTTTGTGTGTGGATTCATCTATTTGTTAGAAATAATACTTTATGACTTGAGAAATATGACCTTTTTGTGGAATGTGTTTTTTGTGGCCTGAAGGCTTAGTGCCAACTTGCACCCCACTTCTTGTCCAGCGTGATACTTGCATCATTTTTTTGTGTTAACGAGTCTCTTTTCCGTAATATTTAGCATGATGTCTTCAATGCATTGTGCATAGACCTGCTTACAGTGAAGTATCAAAAGCCAGTAAAGGATTGTGTAACTTGCCCAGTTACAGTATGTGAATCAGATGAATGGGTTACATTTGTAACCAAACTGTTGAGTTGCGTACCCTACCTTGAGGATATCCTTGGCACTGTAGTCTCTCTGCTTAGTGGGGAAAGAAAATGGAAGAAGGGAGGAAAATATATTGGTGCTGAGATTGTCAGTATCAAGCGTGGATTGATTTGGTATTCCAAAGTTCAGAAAGAATTTAGAAATATAGGGCCCAAGTTTCCGCCCTCTGGAAAAACGGGGCATCTCGATAAGGTGTGCCAACTTTTTGGAAGAAAGAGGGTGCTGAAAACTTACCTTGTGATTCTCTGGTCTCCTCGGGATGTTTTTGTGCTCGGCGTGGCGCAGCACAAGGGGTCGGGGGCGGAGCCAGGTCCTGGCGCTGAAAACAGTGCCTGGACCTCTGCACATGCGCGCTAGAGTGTGCACGCATGTGCCGTAGCTCCAGGTCCCCGAGGCTGCGTGGGAGGGGCCCGACCCTAGCTCTGGCCGAATGGCTCACCGGGCGAAGATCGGGACTCGGATCTCCCTCCCATTCAGCTACCTCCCTCTCGTTCAGCCTTCCCCCTCCCTCCCTCCCTCTTCTCCCCCCCTCCCTCCCCTCCCTCCCTCTTCTCCCCCCCCTCCCTCCCTCCCTCTTCTCCCCCCCTCCCTCCCTCCCTCCCCCCCTCCCTCTTCTCCCCCCCTCCCTCCCTCCCTCTTCTCCCCCCCTCCCTCCCTCTTCTCCCCCCTCCCTCCCTCCCTCTTCTCCCTCCCTCTTCTCCCCCCCTCCCTCCCTCCCTCCCTCTTCTCCCTCCCTCTTCTCCCCCCCTCCCTCCCTCCCTCTTCTCCCTCCCTCTTCTCCCCCCCTCCCTCCCTCCCTCTTCTCCCCCCCTCCCTCCCTCTTCTCCCTCCCTCCCTCTTCTCCCCCCCTCCCTCCCTCCCTCTTCTCCCCCCCTCCCTCCCTCTTCTCCCTCCCTCCCTCTTCTCCCCCCCTCCCTCCCTCCCTCTTCTCCCCCCCTCCCTCCCTCCCTCTTCTCCCCCCCTCCCTCCCTCCCTCTTCTCCCTCCCTCCCTCTTCTCCCCCCCTCCCTCCCTCCTCTCCCCCCCTCCCTCCCTCCTCTCCCCCCCTCTTCTCCCCCTCACCTCTACTTCCCTCCCCATCGTCGGCGGGGCCCGCCCGCCCGGCGTCTCGCTGGGGGCGGACCCCGCTTCTCCCCCCCTCCCCCTCCTCTTTCTCCACCCCCCCCCCCAATTTCCTTCCCCCTTCTCTCCTCTCCCTCCCTCCCTCCCCTTCCTCTTCCCCCCCTCCCTCCCTCCCTCTTCTCCCCCTCCCTCCCTCCCTCTTCTCCCCCCCTCCCTCCCTCCCTCTTCTCCCTCCCTCCCTCTTCTCCCCCCCTCCCTCCTCTCCCCCCCTCCCTCCCTCCCTCTTCTCCCCCCCTCCCTCCCTCCCTCCCTCTTCTCCCTCCCTCCCTCTTCTCCCCCCCTCCCTCCCTCCCTCTTCTCCCCCCCTCCCTCCCTCCCTCTTCTCCCTCCCTCCCTCTTCTCCCCCCCTCCCTCCCTCCTCTCCCCCCCTCTTCTCCCCCTCACCTCTACTTCCCTCCCCATCGTCGGCGGGGCCCGCCCGCCCGGCGTCTCGCTGGGGGCGGACCCCGCTTCTCCCCCCCTCCCCCTCCTCTTTCTCCACCCCCCCCCCCCAATTTCCTTCCCCCTTCTCTCCTCTCCCTCCCTCCCTCCCCTTCCTCTTCCCCCCCTCCTCCCTCTCTCTCTCTCCCTCTCTCTCCCTCTCTCTCTCGCGCTCTCTCTCTCTCCCTTCACCTCTCCCTCCCCTCCTCTCCCTCGCCCCCTCCTCTCCCCTCCCTCACCCCCCTCCCCCTCTCTCCCTCCACCCCTCGCAGTCAGAAACACAGAGACACTGACAGAGACAGAGAGAGACACACTGGTGGGGGGGGGGGGGGCATCCCAGCATGCTGTTGGAGGGCTCCTGGTGCTGCAGTCGCTGAGTAGAAATAATTTTTTATTGATTTAAAAAAAAAAAAAATTAAAAAATATTTTATAATTTTTTTTTGATTTATTAATTTGTTTATCATTTATTGTTGATGATGGCTCTATTTGTAAAACTGAAGTGTTTAATGTTTGTAAACCCCCCACCCCCACCAATCTCTCGTTCCCTATGCCTGATTTATAAGTGTAGGCAAGGTTTTTCTGAGCGTACAAAAATCTACACTTACTCCATTCTAAGTTAGTTTGCAGTAAGTTTTCGCTGCCTAAACTTTCAAAACAGCCGTAAGTGGCTGGACATGCTCCCTTTTGAAAAAAAAAACCTGTTCGAAAATGAAATTATTCTAACTCACTAGAACTGGAGCAAACTAAATGCCGAGAATTTCAATTTCTAAGATGCTCCATTCTAAACTCGTTGCTCCAAAAAAATAGGAGCAACTCAGGCCGAAACTTGAGCCCTAGTACAAATTATAGAGTTTTCTCTGTATTTATTCTACCCCTCACTCTCAAACAATTACTCATCATTCTTAATTCCCTGGCCGAGGTGCAGGTAGACAATCTAAGTGTATGGAGGTGGTAGAGCACTGGATGGAAGATATGTAGAGTGACTCACTTGGAACTGGTCTTTCTCTTCCTTCCACCCTCGCTATGGGGCATTGCCTCGCCTTTAATCAGAAACTTGCCATGTGAGGAACATTATAGGGCTTCCAAGTATCAAACTTGTGTGGAGGTTTTTTATTTATATGCCACTCCAGCCTCTTGAAGGTCAACATTATTTTTGTAAAACTTAGTCCTTGCTATTGACCATGGTATTCTCATACTCAATCAATTAAAAAAAAAATGTATTCACACTCCAGGAGTATATTAGACATTACAGTATATTATTTTAAACTGAATTACTTTAACAATATCCAACTTTCTGATGCAATTATGATTTGTGTAAATTATATTCCAAGTCAGAAAAACTTAGATTCTTGTTTCTTGTGACCTAGACATCTCATTTTTATCTTCTGTATTTTAGGTAAAATCTTTGGCCCAGAAATTCAGGTGCGCCCTGTTTGGGGGCGGTAACACCAGGCGCAGAAGTCCTACCTCTCGCAAGATTTTGGGGGTTACCACTCCAAAAGGAAGTGCTAAATCAAGAGCTCCACTTCCTTTCTGTGGCGGTAGTGGGGCGCACGGCTCGGGAGCAGGGCGCACGGCTCAGCAGTGCTACGCACTGGGCCGCGTAGTGCTGCTGCATAGGAGGTGCTGTGTAGGAGGTGCATTTCCCTGAATTAAGGGGAAGGGTCCAAACTGCATACTCTGCAGATTGTGAGCACACCTACCTGGATCACAGGGGAGCAGGAGTTCTGCATGATCAGCCCGGCAGAGTGCCGCCGGGCTGAGCGATCGCGGCATGGACCCCGTGTCCAAAACCGCAGCAGTGTGAGAAAAAAATGATCAGCTGGCCACCTCCCCTTTCACTTTTGCCCTGGCGTAGCGGCCACCCACAGTACGCATCCCCTGCAGCTGTCGCTGTCATCGGCTGGCACAGCTTCAGGGGGCGATACCCAATTTAGGGTCTGGGTGCGGTGCACAGCGATGATGTCACAATCTCCGGATGCAGATGATTGGGGCACAACGCTGTTGTGCTGCCGCTAAACTCCCACCGAATTTAGCGGGAGTTGTTAGTGGCGTCGCGCCCGGTCGCAAAGTCATTTGCGCCGGGAGGCACAAATGACTCCAATTTCTACTCCTTTATTTTTTAATAGGCTTTAAAAGACAGGGAGTTGAGAGAAAGCATAGCTCAAGCAGTTACATAAATTGTCTGTTGTACATTTTCACTGCACAGAGTACTCGCCAAATACAAGACAGAAAGCACTTGTTTAAAATGACACTCACAAGAGTTCCAAAAAGTTCTCGTTGAAAATCATTGTGAGAAGAGGAAGGTGATTTGTTACTGGAAATGATAATTGGAGTCTTCGCTACAAATTATTTAACAATCTTACAAGTTCAGTCTAGTTTTGTTCCTACCAACAATGAACAGGTAGCTGTAAGTACACTCAGAAAAGTGTTTTTAAGAATTCTTTTTGTTCTGTATGCTGCTTTCTTTGGAAGACTGCCCTTGGAATGTAGTATTGAAAGGTCACATACGAAAACACACTGTTGCCCTGGAATGTGTGCATTAGCCTTAGATTATTTCCTATTACCAGATTATCAGTGTGACCATTGGCTCACAAAAGGTTTTCGGAGTATGTTGCTTTGCAACCAGCTCAAACCGTGGGAGAGAAGTACTGCAATAGTTTGAAAGAAGAGTTAGCCCAAGTTGCTATGGTTACTCCTGTTGGAAGAAGTATTGTAAACCGAGGCACTCTTGACTGAGGTGCCACAGTATGGGTCAAAGCTTTGTGCATGAATCTGTATTGTAATTGCTACAGAGCTCTTGTTAGAATTCTACCAAAAAACAGTTTCACTTGTCGGAAAATTAAATGACGTTCAGCATCTATAAACCTAAAGGACTAACTGTTCTCAAAATTGTATTAGTTGAGATTAGTAATGGAATTAAGTTTGATCTGAACATAAGGTTGGTTTGTAGGAATTATATATAGTAATGAATGAATGAATTAATTAATGATTCAACACCACTGATTAACTAATTGGGCAGTCCATTTTCTTTTGGAAGCTGTACTGAAACCCTGCATTGCCAATTACCTTTCTCCCCCCTCTTTTCCCTTGCCATCCTGGAGGCATTGGCTCACATACGGCATCAGCATTCGGCTACCTCACCTAAGTTGCCATTCTTTATGTGTGAGCCTAAATAGTGACGGTCAGCAGGCCATTTAATGGCTGGTGGGGAATCCCAGATCAGCCTGGTCCTGTCCTCGTATATATGACACATGCACACTAATCAGCCAGGCTTATGGAAGCGGGGTACCTGGCTAATATTTTTTTCTTTCCAACCTCTCACTCACAAGCCTGGAGAGTTTGATGCCAATTGTAGTGACTCTGCTGCTGACCACATGGAGATCAATGAGCTCAACACTGACCAGGGATCCAACCTGGGTTCCATCTGTTGTGCATAGTTCCCTATCACACCCATGCCTAATTTACTCAGGGCTACTTGAGTCTCTCAATTATATGTTTTTAGAAGCTGTTTATTTCTATTGGTATTTTTGTTTATCCTGAACGGTGTAATATGGTTAATTGCTTCTGCTGGGTAAACTATTCTGCCATGGGCATTAGCACTGGTTCTAAATGGCAGAAGCATTTGTGTTCGTACCGGGGCGGGGAATCGGATTACTGACAAATCTTTGAATTTCCTTTCTTCCTATTTTAGATGCTAGTAAAAATGAAGCTCATCATTCTTAACTCACATAAGTGGCTTAAAGATAAACGACTAGTCACCTCTACAATGCATCTGGGATCCAATTCTGGGTGAACAAATAGCCATTCGGGGTGGGGGAGGGGAAGTGCAAAGGGTGGGGAGAAACTTGTAGGAAAAAAGTTTCATTTGTTGCAACCAGCTGCCACGTTTTGCTTGTAGCAAGATTAAATGACATTCAGCATATCTAAATCCAAAGGATGAACCACTCTCCAATTTGCATGGCTACAGTTCATGCAGTCACTGTTTTGTTGCTGATGGTGTGGGTAGTGGGGGTCCGGGGAGGATCATTGGTAGCGCACAGTGCATCAACTTTAACGAGCCACGGAAATCTGTTACTGCATCACAATTCCTTCTGCAGTGCTGTTGTGTCAAAAGGTTTTCATCATCGATTTTAGGAGTTGCAAAGTCCCAATTTTGAAAATTGGTTTGCGGATTTTATACAAGTTCCACCAGACCCTCCAAAACTAGTGAGTGCAATTTGTTCCCTACATTTTTCCAACTATGCTTGGTGACCCGCCCAAAGCTGCTAAGTTGCTGCAGCATTACAATACCACAGCTAATGGTCAAATTTGTGCATTTTTTTTCACATTTAAATTTTCTTTTTTAATATAATTGGAATATGTAATAGATATTTAATACATAAAATCAGTTACAAATTAATCTTTCCAAACCAGCAGTGAATTGCCGTGAATTTGACAACTATGAAATGCCTTCAATTCATTCTTCCTAAATGTTTATTGTATTTTCTGTTTTCCAGTTATGTTGTATAGGATTTTCAACTATGGCAAAAGTGGAAAATCTGACATGACTGTCTTAATGACTCGACAGGTAAATGCACCTTGGTGGCACAGTACAGATCAGGAAAGTGACAGGGCAGTGGTAGGTCTGAGTGACCCTGGGCTAAAGTGGAGAAAATTGTGAAGGATTCTGCTCCTGTCCACTCTTCAGTGACCTTTAATGGAATGTGGCGATATGTGAATGCCAGAAGAGAACAACTGGCACAACTGTGTGGCGATTGTCTGTGGAACTGCACTCCAACATAAAGAGCTATCTTTAGGAGGGAAGGGTAAGGAAAGCAGGGGTTCTGCACTGAAATAAGTCTGGTTTCTAATGATGCATACATACCATTAACTATGGCGTCAGTGTGAGCTGCGTCACATCAATGCTGCAATTAGAGTGTACGTGCAAACAAAATCTGCTTTCAGGGCCGGAAGAAGAATGAAACTTTCTGGAAGATGAATTCTCCTTGTCCGTTTCTGACTCAGTTTAGGCCTTCACATCTCACTTATAATTCAACCTTAGTGTCAATACGAAATCGTAACTGCCATGACCGGCGCTAACTTGGAGTGTGAATGCACCAAAAGGTGCCCAATAACTAGGTACTATGTTAACAAAAATTACATTTTGTGTTTAAATAGAATTTTTTGGGTGATCAGATTGGTGGTCATCTCTGAGTTCTCTTCCAAAAAGAGCTAGAAATTCAATTTTTGGTCATAGCGGTATTTTTTTGCCAAAAATACCACAATAACTGCACTACTGCTACGAGGCCTAAAATTCGGGATAAAATGCACACAGCGGCATTTCACGAGGATTCGTGGTGCAAACCGCAAATTTTCTGCAACTTTTCTCCGAGTTGGGCCCAGGGAGAGGGAAAACACCCCCAAAAAGTTGCAAAAAATAGAAAATCACAAAACATTCCACAAGACACTTAACTATTGAATCGCTGCAAAAGAATTAAAAAATAAAAACTTTAACTTACCTTTTTTGCAGGTCTTCATACCTACTGCTGTTCCAAGGGCTGCAACGTAGGTTTTTCCCAGGCATTTTTTTTCATCCTATCTACGGGTGCGCTGCGAGCCAAATGTCTGGCGAAAGCGCTATTTCAAGTCTTGCACGTGGCGGTCCCCAGCGATACTTAAAAAAAAACGCCAACGCAAGACTTCTCTGAATTTCCCGATTTGCCGTTTTTCGACAAAAATGGCGAAATATCACCGAATAACCAGGTGCAAAGTTGTGGAATTTCCAGCCCAATGAGCTAGGAAGTGGGAAAAAGCAAAGCCTATTGTGATTTTCCTCACTCTTTCCTCAGTGGCAATTGTGGGGGAGGGTGGCAGGGAGGGGGGAAAGTGGGGAAGGGGATCGGTCGCAGGTACCATGTGTTGCCACTTGGTGATACTGAGACTTGAGATTCCAAAAATCTGAGCCACCAGACCAGCCTATTGGAAACAATTTTAACATGGACTTCAGTGCACAGATGAATTTAAAACAGAATTAAAGGTTGCAACATTCAAAAAAAGTAGCAGCTAACACTCTTAAACATGCAGTATCATTGTCACATAGTTACACTCTGGAACTATAGTTTAACACGAAGAAACAATCTCTGCTGCACATTGCAAAGATGTTTGAATGAATACTCCACAGGCTTGTTTGTACTGTTTAGTGTAACACGCAGTAAAAACTAAGCATATATGGAAATAAAAGCAGAAGCCTCTCAGTGGGAACACCCATGGTAAGGAATCATCCCCTATTAGGTACCTGACAAGGGGAAGGAAATTAGTCAGTTTGAAATTTTACCACAAATCCAGTCTGGCTTCCCTGGGAACCTGACTTTGTATTCAAACCACAGTGATTCTTCACTTTCTAATGTGACTCTAATTGTGATGATGTGAATATTTTTTGGGAGCTTTTTGTAGCAAAACACACACTGTTGTGTTTGCATTGTGGCTTATTCTCTAACTATTGCCCACTTTTTCAACAGGATTTTCTGTCTTTTTAAAAGAAGAAAAGAGGTGCTTTCAAGTCACCAGATTTCATTGTCTGGTAACTGCTATCCTTGTATTTTAGCCAAAATAAATATGTTGGGGGCAAAATTGCCCCTTTTGAGAGACCTGTTGGCGCCGTCAGGGGATGCTATCCCACAAGACACTTTTCGGCAGGGGGGCGGCTACCGGCTCCCGGGAAATTGCCCAGGAGTTAGAGGAGGCGCTGTCATGGAATCGCACCCTGCGGGTAGCGCCCCAGGCTGCTGTGCAACCGGCAATAATGAGGCTGGCCGATATCTGCTCACGAGGAGGAAGTTAAAGGGGAGATCGCCAACGCCCCGCACCACCATCTTAGTTTTTTTGACAACTCTCGGCTCGGCTAGCCTACTTGTTTTTTTTCTGTGGTCTGAGCCACCGTCGTGCAGCCCGGCATGCCGGTTTGTGTGTAGGCCCGGTAACAAGCTGCCCTGGTGGTCCAGCGGAAGCCATCAGAGGCTTTGTAAAATGCATGGCGCCCCCCCCCCTGCTCTCCATAGTCCAATGTCCAAGACTTGCAGCACCCAATGCTTCAAATTCCCAATATAACTTGCATTTTTCTACATCTGATGCACCAGCTACCAATATTCTAGCCCCTGACTTGTGCATATCCATCTCAACTTCACATATGTTGGCCTGATACTTAGACCAGCATGGCTGTTTTTGTACAAGGGCAAACAGTTGCTACATTTAAGTAGTATCTTGGATTCCCAGAGGCACACATCGGCCCCTCTGGCTCCTACTAACAAATGACCCCTAACTTGTGGATATCAATTCTGATTTAATGTCCTTTCAGCTCATGCATAGTAACTCTACTATAGTCAACTCAAAATAAACCTTGCTTCATTTACAATGCAGCCTTGTGACCACAGACCTTGTACCTCACTAGTTTTTGTACCATTAGTGAGCTGTGTGGTCAACTGCTCCACATTCCGCAACACCTGTTAAGTAAGAAGTGAAGACTTTCTATTTTCCTCTCTAATTGTGTGTTGCTTGTATTCTCCTATTTAGTTTGTCTTTTGGATAGTTTCCAAAAATGTTATCAGCACTCTTCTGCAGGGAGATATTAAAAAAAAATAGTTTTCCTCCTTGTAAATTATATGTAACTTGTACTTTATGATGAGACTGATTTTCCTATGACTTTGGGGTACATTTTGGTCTGGAGTGATCCTGACACACACAGCCCACAATTTTCCATCCATTCAAATAAGTGGACAGAGAATAATGAGCACGCTTTATGTTATGACCTCCGTGGCGGGAGTGCTGAAGTCAGACATATACCCTTATGTACTTTGTATTTCCTTTGATCAACTACTTAAATTTCTTTCTGCATACACACAAAGCATCTGAGTGTAAACCTATTTTTGCAGGAAGCTCTTATCGGTGGTTTGGACTTAGCAGTAAGATTGTTTAATAGTGTTCCAAATGTTCCGCTTTAGATAATCGCATTGAGAAACGTATCTGTGTTTTTCAATGTTGTGTTTCACTGGAGTTGGCACAGGCTGAGACTTGGGTGAATTGCATAACCCATGTCTTTGTTAGAACTCAAATGGTGTTTTTAAACGAAAGCCGTGAAGACGAGAACCAGGGGAATCAATGGAATACAGAGGGAATGACAGGAGCTCATCTCAAAAAGCTCTCGTTAATGTCATCTCTGAAGTTTCACTAATGGAGAACTTTTTATTTTTGTTTAGTGATGTTGTGGGTGTCAAACCTTGTATCCTGTATAAGATTATTGTGCCATTAATCTCCATAGCCCTTGCTTGGGGCTTTAGCAGAGGGGGTGTTCCTGCACAAGATCATGATGCCATGGTACATTCTGGAAGGTGGCAGACTTGAAGCTCATGATTATATACCCTTTGCTTATGTTAACTCAGCACACAGAAAGGCATGATAGAAAAGTATCTGTATAACTTTGGGAAAAATTCTTTAAGAGCCCAGCTGTCTACATAGTGGTCCAGTGGCTAGATACCGGTTTTTGCCTGTGCATGTTTTGGCCTCACCCCAAAACTGGCAAACTGCAGGACCTCACAGTGTACCCATCACTCTGTAAATATCTGGTCTTATTAGGAAAAATATTCTTTTATTCGGAAAAATATTAGGAAAGGCATAAATGGTGCAGTTTGGCACCAGGCAGTGCATTGCGCTCTAATTTGCTTTTAAATGTTATTATTTATGCACCGTTACAAATCAACGTAAGGATTGAAAATTCAATTTATTCAAAATCTTGCAAAGACAAGCACTGCATCAGCACGATCATGCTTGGCAAAACCTCGTTCTGAAAATCAGGTTCAGTGTGCTTCAAGAGAAGTGGGCAAAACTTGTAGGATAACTTGAACTGCACTTGTTAAGGAAGCTCAGATTTCATACAATGCAGTTGCAAAGACATGAAGCTTTGAAAAGTGTTTGAAGGCGAGAGGTAACATGAAGACATGGTTGGAATCGATTTTGGGTGGAAAGTTATAACATCATGATGCCATCAAATTATCATCAATACCAGGCACTTAACTTTCATAATTTGATATCCAAATTGAGTAATTGCCATTTTTTATATAACAAAAAAATACAACCAGTACATGAAAGGAAACTATAATGACTGTTTAAAATATTGTTCAGTTTCTACAGTAATTGCTGTCCGTGTTTGCATTTTGGTGCGATGTGGTGGTAAGCAATTTGATAAACATTGTGATAATGTTCTTTGAATGAACCGTAATAACATCAGTGTAAGGATAGAAAAGGGGAAAATAGGCAGGGGCAAGAGTACTTGATTGCGGGGGAGAAGCAAATTGTAGTTCGATTTAAAAAAATTGGAACCTTGTTCAGATTAAATGGAAGGAAAAAATGGTGACTAGAATCCTACTACTTCGTATGGCTGATGTAGATGTAGAACAATAAACGATAATGTTACATTTAGATGGTTAAGCCAGAGACTTGCGTCAGTAGTAGCCGAGTGTATTGCTGTGATACCTCCTTTGTATTTGTGAATCGAGAATTGTGTCACTATATCTTCCATGGTCTGTTCTGGGTGACCATAGTCAGTCGCACACCGGAGAGTTTTTAATTCTCCGTTTGTGCATCAAATACCCGCTTCTGCTATGGTTTGTGCGGATGTGGTTTAGGGTTAACCATAAGCTTTGTGGAAGATCGAAGACAGAGATCTTCCATATTGGGTCTTTCACGAGGTGTTTGTTTGTGACTCTCTGATGTGAGAAATCACGACTAATGCCATCAACCCTGGTGACTTAACAATGCTCAACAATCTCCTGGTCTTCAGAGCAACAACTCAAGTCACTATAATGTCAAATAGAATGATAGGTCGGCAGTACGAAATACTTAAACACGAGATGAAAAGGATACAAATGAAGTTTATTCCAATGTGTATATTAAAGGCTTATGTTCCATGGTTAAATAGGAATATTGGATCACATTTGAAACCTAGAATCAGTATTTAGCATTGACAGGATGAGTACTAAGTCAGGACAAATGTGAAGAATATAGGAAATCAGAAAGGTTAAGAAAATATAATGGGTAACAACAAGGCTTTCTAAAGGCACATTAGTAGCAAGAGGGAAGACAAGCTAAGTGTTGCGCTTCTGTGAGATGAAGGAGGCAAGCTTACAGTGGAAAGTGAGGGAATGATAGAGATACAAAATAAATACTTTGTTTCAATTTTTCAGAGGAGGTGAATTTTGAACTTCTAGAACAGTAATTGGTGCTTATTAATCAAAGAGAAATATATAATTTAAAGTAGACAAATCACCTCAGACTTTTGCATCTGAGGATCCTGAAGAACGCTCGAGAAGAAATAGTAGCACTCTGACGTCATTCTTCAAAATTCTGCAGAAATAAAAATTGTGCCAGAGGACTGGAAGGTGGCAAATGTGACTCGCCTATTGAAAACAGGAGATGGAGATGAGCCAGAAAATTCTGAGCAAGTTAGTCTTGCTTCATTTGTTGGTCACCTACTTGTGTCCATAATATTGGGAAGAAATTACTATGCACATGGGGAACCAAGAGCGAATCTGCGCCAATGATTCTAAAAGATAGGTTGTAATTGACCAACCTTGTAGAATTTTTTTTTAAAGAAATAAGACAGGATAGCTAAAGGAAATGCAGTGGATGTGTTTATATTGGTACTCAGAAAAGCACTTCATAAAGTATCACATAAGAGCCTTATTGAAACAGAGAAACATAGAAAATAGGTGTAGGAATAGGCCCTTCGGCCCTTCGAGCTTGCACCACCATTCAATTTGATCGTTCCTTCAGTACCCCTTTCCTGCTTTCTCTCCATACCCCTTGATCCCTTTAGCCGTAAGGGCCATATCTAACTCCCTCTTGAATATATCCAATGAACTGGCATCAACAACTCTCAGCGGCAGGGAATTCCACAGGTTGACAACTCTGAGTGAAGAAGTTTCTCCTCATCTCAGTCCTAAATGGCCTGCCCCTTATCCTAAGACTGTGTCCCCTGGTTCTGGACTTCGCCAACATCGGGAACATTCTTCCTGCATCTAACCTGTCCAGTCCCGCCAGAATTTTATATGTTTTTATGAGATCCCTTCTCATCCTTCTAAACTCCACTGTATAAAGGCCCAGTCAATCCAGTCTCTCCTCATATGTCGGTCCTGCCATCCCTGCATTCAGTCTGGTGAACCTTCGCTGCACTCCCTCAATAGCAACAACATGCTTCCTCAGGTTAGGAGACCAAAATGGAACACAATATTCCAGGTGGGGCCTCACAAGGCTCTGTACAACTGCAGTAAGACTTCCCTGCTCCTATACTCAAATCCCCTAGCTATGAAGGCCAACATACCATTTGCCGCCTTCACCGCCTGCTGTACCTGCACGCCAACTTTCAATGACTGATGTACCATGACACCCAGGTCCTGCTGCACCTCCCCTTTTCCTAATCTGCCGCCATTCAGATAATAATCTGCCTTCGTGTTTTTGCCCCCAAAGTGGATAACCTCACATTTATCCACATTATACTGCATCTGCCATGTATTTGCCCATTTGCCTAACCTGTCTAAGTCACCCTGCAGCCTCTTAGCGTCCTCCTCACAGCTCACACCGCCACCCAGTTTAGTGTCATCTGCAAACTTGGAGATACTACACTCAATTCCATCAGCTAAATCATTAATATATATTGTAAAGAGCTGGGGTCCCAGCACCGAGCCCTGCGGCACCCCACTAGTCACTGCCTGCCATTCTGAAGAGGATCCGTTAATCCCGACTCGCTGCTTCCTGTCTGCCAGCCAATTCTCTATCCACATCAGTACATTACCCTCAATACCATGTGCTTTGATTTTGCACACCAATCTCTTGTGTGGGACCTTGTCAAAAGCCTTTTGAAAGTCCAAATACACCACATCCACTGGTTCTCCCTTGTCCACTCTACGAGTTACATCCTCAAAAAATTCCAGAAGATTTGTCAAGCATGATTTCCCTTTCATAAATCCATGCTGACTTGGACCAATCCTGTCACTGCTTTCCAAATGCGCTGCTATTTCATCCTTAATGACTGATTCCAACATTTTCCCCACTACTGATGTCAGGCTAACCGGTCTATAATTACCCGATTTCTCTCTCCCTTTTTTAAAAAATGGTGTTACATTAGCAATCCTCCAGTCCATGGGAACTGATGCAGAGTCGATAGACTGTTGGAAAATTATCACCAATGCATCCACTATTTCTAGGGCCACTTGCTTAAGTACCATGGGATGTAGAGTATCAGGCCCTGGGGATTTATCGGCCTTCAATCCCATCAATTTCCAAAACACAATTTCCCACCTAATAAGAATATCCTTCAGTTCCTCCTTCTCACTACACCCTCGGTCCCTTAGTACATCCGGAAGGTTATTTGTGTCTTCCTTTGTGAAGACAGAACCGAAGTATTTGTTCAAGTGGTCTGCCATTTCTTTGTTCCCCATTATAAATTCACCCGAATCCGACTGCAAGGGACCTACGTTTGTCTTCATTAATCTTTTTCTCTTCACATATCTATAGAAGCTTTTGCAGTCAGTTTTTATGTTTCTGGCTTCCTCTCATACTCTATTTTGCCCCTCTTAATTAAACCCTTTATCCTCCTCTGCTGAATTCTAAATTTGTCCCAGTCCTCCGGTTTGCTGCTTTTTCTGGCTAATTTGTATGCCTCTTCCTTGGATTTGACACTATCCTTAATTTCCTTTGTTAGCCACGGTTGAGCCACCTTTCCCGTTTTATTTTTACTCCAGACAGGGATGTACAATTGTTGAAGTTCGTCCATATGATCTTTAAAGATTTGCCATTTCCTATCCACCGTCAACCCTTTAAGTATCATTTACCAGTCTAATTTAGCCAATTCACGCCTTATACCGTCAAAGTTACCTTTTCTTAAGTTCAGGACCCTAGTTTCTGAATTAACTTTGTCACTCTCCATCTTAATAAAGAATTCTACCACATTATGGTCACTCTTCCCCAAGGGGCCTCGCACAATAAGATTGCGAATTAATCCCTTCTCATTACACATCACCCAGTCTAGGATGGCCAGCTCTCTGGTTCCTCAACATATTGGTCTAGAAAACCATCCCTAATACACTCCAGGAAATCCTCCTCCACCGCATTGCTACCAGTTAGGTTAGCCCAATCAATATGTAGATTAAAGTCACCCATGATTACTGCTGTACCTCTAATGCACATATCCCTTATTTCTTGTTTGATGCTGTCCCCAACCTCACTACTACTATTTGGTGGTCTGTACACAACTCCCACTAGCGTTTTCTGCCCTTTGGTATTCTGCAGCTCTACCCATATAGATTCCACATCATCCAAGCTAATGTCTTTCCTTACTATTGCATTAATTTCCTCTTTAACTAGCAACGCTACCCTGCCTCCTTTTCCTTTCTGTCTATCCTTCCTAATTGTTGAATACCCTTGGATGTTGAGTTCCCAGCCTTGGTCACCCTGGAGCCATGTCTCCGTGATGCCAATCACATTGTATCCGTTAACTGCTATCTGTACAGTTAATTCGTCCACCTTATTCCGAACACTCCTCGCATTGAGGCACAGAGCCTTCAGGCTTGCCTTTTTAACACACTTTGTCCCTTTAGAATTTTGCTGTAATGTGTCCCTTTTTGTTTTTTGCCTTGGGTTTCTCTGCCCTCCACTTTTACTCTTCTCCTTTCTATCTTTTGCTTCTGTCTCCATTTTGTTTCCCTCTGTCTCCCTGCATTGGTTCCCATCCCCCTGCCATATTAGTTTAACTCCTCCAAAACAGCACTAGCAAACACTCCCCCTAGGACATTGGTTCCGGTGCTGCCCAGGTGCAGACCGTCCGGTTTGTACTAGTCCCACTTCCCCCAGAACCGGTTCCAATGCCCCAGGAATTTGAATCCCTCCCTGCTGCACCACTGCTCAAGCCACGTATTCATCTGAGCTATCCTGCGATTCGTACTCTGACGAGCACTGGTAGCAATCCTGAGATTACTACTTTTGAAGTCCTACTTTTTAATTTAACTCCTGGCTCGCTAAATTCGTCTCATAGGACCTCATCCCGTTTTTTACCTATGTCATTGGTACCTATGTGTACCATGACAACTGGCTGTTCACCCTCCCTTTTTAGAATGTCCTGCACCCGCTTCGAGACACCCATGGCCCTTGCACCAGGGAGGCAACATACCATCCTGGAGTCTCGGTTGCGGCCACAGAAACGTCTATCTATTCCGCTTACAATCGAATCCCCTATCACTATCGCTCTTCCATTATTTTTCCTGCCCTCCTGTGCAGCAGAGCCACCCACGGTGCCATGAACTTGTCTGCTGCTGCTCTCCCCTGATGAGTCATACCCCTCAACAGTACCCAAAGCAGTGTTATGGCAGAGAATGTAGCCACATGAATAAGAGATGGTTGGAGGGCAGAAAACAAGGCCTCAATTTTTCCCAATGCCATTTTTGAAGAGTTACGCCCATTTCTTTGGGGCCCGACTATGCCAAAAAGAAAAGTTGAAAGTTTCCTTGTTTTCACTTGTGAACGTGGCTCGGCGCACATTGTTCTTAAGTTCTGCGGGTGGATCTTAAGATGTACGCCAAAAAGATCAGGTTGTAACAAGGGACACACTGCGGGCTGAGGCTGTAAAATGAAGCATACAAGACATTCTGGCCAGCTCACAGCAATCTTCACCAGCACCTTGCACATTGAAGCTATTTAAGGCAGAAGCTTACCAACATGAAAATATTAGAGTCTTTGTGCCAAAAGTCTATCCTGTAAACTGAATTGGAAAGCCTCTCCTCGCCGTGTCCCCCCCCCCCCCCGCCCCCCCACACCCGCCGGTGCCCAGTTCCGCCCCCAGACCAGGCCGAAAGGCCTCCTCCCCCTTGGAGCTGGTGCCGCTCCTAGCCCAGGCCGAAAGGGTGGACAGATCAGACCAAAAGCCCCAGATTATAGTGAATTCGATTCATTAGAGATTAAAGACAAAAAGGAGATTGTTACAGTAATGGAGTTGTACTACAGAACCTGTAAATAAAAGAGATTATAATTACCCACTCTCTCTCCCTTTCTGCCGCTGCTGTCCCGGCCGTGGAACTGGATCTTCTGCACAGATTCTCTTACCTGCTCTGATTTGGTTAACTGCCCAGAAGGTTTTTCAAAGTCAACGCATTTGTTAAGAAAAATTGTAGTTTGCCAAACTTGTATACATAGCCAGAATTGGCGCAAGTGGCAGTGAGGTAAAAAAAATTGTAGCCTAAAAGAATTGTACCTAAGTGAATTACCCTGGTGCAGAAACTTTGGGGAAACTTGGAGATTTTAATTTACTCCAAAAAAAAAACCAGTGCATGCCAAAAAAAAACGGTGCAGATAATTGGGGAAAATTGAGCCCAAGGTTAGGGATAAAACGTTTCTCTAACAGTAAAGACATAAGTGATGTTCCACCTAAATCGTCTGGATTTTAGGAATTTTTAGGGATCAATATTGAAATTTGCTGACAACAGCAAAGTGTGAGTATGGCGAAGGAGGGCATGGATAGTTGGCAGGTGCAGGTCAGTACAGAAAAATGTGAAGCGTTGCATTTTGGAAGAAATAAAATAGGATGGAAATACAACTTAAATAGTCTGATTTTAAGTGAGCTGAGGGATCTTGGCACGCTGATGCACGAGTTATTAAAGGTGCCAATGCAAGTAGATAAGGCTGTAGAAAGGCAAACTGAATCCCTGGTTTTATACTTGGAGGCATAGAATACAAAAGCAAGAAGGTAATGTTGTAAGCGACCCTATTACAGGGCAATTGTAAAAGCAATGGATTTGGTACAGCATGGTTTATTTAGCATATTACCAGGATAAGGGGATACAGTCATGAAAAGGGAGGCATGAGAAGTTGATGCTTTCTTTCACTGAAGTTGAGTTACGAGCTGATCTGAAAGAAGCCTGGAAGATTCATGAAAGATTGTGATGAGGAAACCAGTGATTGTGGGGCTGAAATTGCCCCCCGACTAAAAGTAGGCGCATCTGCAGTTTATGAAGTTGTTTCTCTGCCCAAATCCATGGGGCGGAAAATAAAGCGATTTCCAGCACTTTTCTGTTTGTCCTTCCGGGCGGTGTTGAGGGGTGCAAGTGGTGTTGTAGCAGGTCGGACATCGGGAGCCGTCAGCAGCGTCGTGCTGATCAAGTTAGCGTGACGCATCACAACGTTCCTCCACTTCAGTTAAAGGGAAGGGCCACTGCGAACTCTGCATTTCGTTTAGTTTGGCCACTGGGCCACCAGGGAGGGTTTCGGCCTGGTCAGTGGCCCGGCCGAACCTGTGGCCGCAATGGTTGGGCCAACCTCACAGTTGACCGACAATTTAAATAAAATGGCAACCGTAGCTGTGCGTCCTCCCATTTAAAGGCGGACACGCCGCCCCGCCACAAGGAACTTCCCGCCCGGGGAAAGCTGTCCGTGGCACTGGCTTGAGGCTGAGCTGCTCCCATGGGCAATTTCCTTTGGGGCAATTTACCTCGCAGGTCAGAAAGGGGGATGCTGCCAGTTGGTAGGGGGTCGACGTGGGCCTGACGGGGTGGCAACACGGGTGGTGCAGTGGCGATCACCGCAGGGAAAACCAAGAAGGGTATTTTCATAAATGTCGGTTGAGTAGGTTGGGCCTATACTCATTGGAGTTCAGAAGAATGAGAGGTGATCTTACGAAACATAAAAGATAATGAGGGGGCTCGACAAGGTGGATGCAGAGAGGATATTTCTACTCATGGGGGAAGCTAAAATTAGGGGACTTAGTCTCAGAATAAGGGGCCGCCCATTTAAAACTGAGATGAAGAGGAATTTCTTCTCTGAGGGTTGTAACTCTATGGAATTCTCTGCCCCAGAGAGCTGTGGAGGCTGGGTCACTGAATATATTTAAGGCGGCGATAGACAGATTTTTGAGCGATAAGGGAACAAAGTGTTATGGGGAACAGGCAGGGAAGTGTAGCTGAATCCATGATCAGATCAGCCATGATCATATTGAATGGCGGAGCAGGCTCGAGGGGCCAAATGGCCTACTCCTGCTCCTATTTCTTATGTTCTTATGTTCTTAAAGTCTTTACCAACCCATGGTCACCTCTTTGAGGTGGTCACGGCTCTTAAAGAAAGAGCAATTTTGGTCCCTGTATCTTTTGGCTCACAGGACAAGACAGCACACATTTAAGATATTCACAGAAAGAATCAACGGGGAAGTTAGAAAAAAAAAATGTAGCCATTTTTGAAGCCGAGCCTATAAATTCGTCGAAAAGTGGTTTGATAAGTGCTTGGAAGGAAAGAAGATTAAAGGGCACAAAGAGCTAGTGCGAGAGCGGATTTACACTAGGTGGCTGGTGGAGAGAAACACTGATGTAGGCTTGGTAGACTGAATGGTCTGTTTTTTATGCTGCATCAATCGATGATTTTGTGAAAATGCTGAGAGTAGGGATGAGCTCATCTCTACTGGCTGTTTTGTACCAAGTCCTGCTTGACTCTCATCCCTGAGCCTCAATGCCTCAAAGCTAAAATCTAATGATTATGTTTCTCTTCAAGGTCTCTCCCCTTCCTATCTCTGTAAACACCTCTAGCCCTACAACCTCCCCACGCCTCCAATCCTGTAACTCTTGTGCATCCCGGTTGTCATGCTGAAGAGTTGTGCTCCAGAACAAGCCGCTCCTCTAGCCAAGCTATTCCAGTACAGCTACAACACTGGCATCCACACGACAATGTGGAAAACTGCCCAGTAAGTCCTGTCCACAAAAAACAGGACAAATCCAATCCAGCCACTTAATGCCCAAACAACCTACTCTCAATGATCAGCAAAGTGATGGAACGTGTCATCGACAATGCTAACAAGCAGTACATATTCACCAATAGCCAGCTCACCGATGCTCATTTTGGGTTCTGCCAGGACCACTCAGCTCCAGATCTCATTATAACCTTGGTCCAAACATGGACAAAAGAACTGAATTCTAGAGGTGATGTGAGAGTGACTGCCCTTGACATCAAGGCAGCATTTGACCAAATGTGGCTTCAAGGAGCCCTAGTCTAATTGAAGCCAATGGGAATCGGGGAAAACTCTCCACTGGCTGGAGTCATACGTACTGCAAAGGAAGATGGTTGTGGTTGTTGGTGGTCAATCATCTCAGTTCCAGGACATCGCTGCAGGAGTTCCTCAGGGCAGTGTCCTAGGCCCAATCATCTTCAGCTGCTTCATCAATGAATTTCCCTTCATCATAAGATAATTTGTGAAGATATTCGCTGATGATTGCAGTGTTCACTTCTATTCGGAACTCTTCAGGAAAATGAAGCAGTCCATGCCTGCATGCAGCAAGACTGGATGACATTCAGGCTTGGGCTGATAAGTGGCAAGCAAAGTTTGTGCCAGGCAATAACTATCTCCAAAAAGCGAGAGTCTAACCACCTCCCCTTCACATTCAACGGCATTACCATAGCCAAATTCCCCACCATCACTATCCTGGAGGCTTTCATTGACCAGAAACTTAACTGCACCAGCCACATAAATACTGTGGCAACAAAAGAAAGTCAGAGGCTGGGTATTCTGCAGCAAGTGTCTCATCTCCTGACTCCCCAAAGCCTTTCCACCATCTACAAGGTACAAGTCAGGAGTGTGATGGAATACTCCAACAACAGTCAAGAAGCTCAACACCGTCCAGGACAAAGCAGCCCGCTTGATTGGCACTCCGTCCACCACCTTCAACATTTACTCCCTCTAGCATCAGCGCACCGAGGCTGTAGTGGGTACTATCTACAGGATGCACTGCAGCAATTCGCCAAGGCTTTTTCGGCAGCATCTCCCAAATCCGCAACCTCTACCACCAAGAAGGACAAGGGCAGCAGGTGCATGGAAACACCACCACCTCCACGTTCCCCTCCAGGTCACACACTAATATGTCCTTACTATACAATATAAATGCACACGAGGCCTATACTTGAGAGAAGGTCACTCTGTGACCAGTAACTTTTATTAGCCAGCACTGAAGTGATGAAGGTGGGTGGAGCTTCTCCTTTCATACCTGAAAGTCCAGGTTAGGAGTGTCTCCCACAAGTTCACCACCTAGTGGTCAATGTTCTCACTGTGTACAACTTAGGTCAGTTTATACATGGGTTACAATGATGGTTGAATACATGACATCACCTCCCCCTGCAAAGTCTTATTGGGATCACAGGTTAAGTCTCTCTGGTGGTTTACGCTCCCTTGTAGAGCGCCTGAGTTGGGGCTCCAGATGTTGGGTGCTGGCCTGAGTGTCTGCTGTTTGCGGTGCCTCAGGCCTGTCCGGACTGCCCACAGTGACTAAACTCTCCTCCCCTTGGTTCCTGTGTTCGGTCAACTGTGGAGGAGTGAACTCTACATCGTGTTCTTCCTCTGCTTCTTCTGTGGGGTTGCTGAACCTCCTTTTTGTTTGATCCACGTGTTTGCGGCAGATTTGTCCATTGGTAAGTTTAAGTACCAAAATCCTATTCCCCTCTTTGGCAATCACAGTGCCTGCAAGCCATTTAGGCCCTGTGGCATAGTTGAGGACAAAGACAGGGTCATTGACATCAATACATCGCGCCCTCGTATTCCTGTCATGGTAGTCACATTGTGACTGGTGCCTGCTCTCAACAATTTTTTTCATATTGGGATGCATAAGGGATACCTGGTTTTGAGCGTCCTTTTCATTAGCAGCTCTGCGGGTGGGACCCCTGTGAGCAAGTGTGGTCGGGATCTGTTGGCCAACAGGAGGCGTGATAAGCGGCTTTGTAGGGAACCCCCTTGGATTCTGAGCACCCCCTGTTGGATTATCTGCACTGCTCGTTCCGCCTGGCCATTTGAGGCCTGCTTGAACGGTGCCATTCTGACATGGTTGATACCATTTCCTGCCATGAAGTCCTGGAATTCAATGCTTGTAAAGCATGGGCCATTGTCGCTGACCAAGATATCCGGCAGACCATGGGCGGCGAACATTGCCCGTAGACTTTCTACCGTGGCAGAGGATGTGCTTAAATTGAGAATGTCACACTCGATCCATTTGGAGTAGGCGTCTACTACAACCAAAAACATTTTTCCCATGAAAGGACCTGCGTAGTCCACATGGATGCGTGACCATGGCTTGGCGGGCCAGGGGCTAAGGGGCGCTTCCCTGGGCGCATTGCCCAGCTGGGCACACGTGTTGCATCTGCGAACACAAAGTTCCAGGTCTGCATCGATCCCTGGCCACCAAACGTGAGACCTGGCAATTGCCTTCATCATGACAATGTCTGGGTGCTCATTGTGGAGTTCTTTGATGAACATCTCTCTGCCCATCTCAGCTGCATGCTCGGTTGCCCCCTCGGTGGTGGCTAGTGGGAGCCTGCTGAGTGCATCGGTGCAGTTTTCAGTGCCTGGTCTGTGCCGAATTGTATAGTCATAGGCAGCTAACATGAGTGCCCACCTCTGTATGCGTGCTGATGCATTTGCATTTATGGCCTTGTTGTCGGCCAAAAGGGTCGTTGGGGGTTTGTGATCTGTCTCCAGTTCAAATTTCCTACCAAACAGGGATTGGTGCATTTTTTTTACAGCATATACACATGCAAGCGCTTCCTTTTCTACCATCCCGTAGCCCCTTTCTGCCTGGGACAGACTTCTGGAGGCATAAGCTACCGGCTCTAACTGACCCTTGGCATTCACATGCTGCAACACACACCCGACCCCATAGGACGACGCATCGCACGTTAAAACAAGTTTCTTATGTGGGTCATATAGCGTTAACAGATTGTTAGAGCACAAAATTTGTTATGCTCCATCAAAAGCCCTTTCCTGGCTGTCCCCCAGACCCATTCGCGACCTTTGCGTAGGAGCACGTGTAGCGGCTCTAACAGCATTCTCAATTTGGGAAGAAATGAACGCAGCTCCATCGTGTTACGGGCTCTGGGTGCTCTCTGGATCACTTCTGTTTTGGATGCCGTAGGTCTAATCCTGTCTGCTGCTACCCTCATCCCCAGGAATTCTACCTCTGGAGCTAGGAAGACGCACTTCGCCTTTTTCAGTCGCAGACCGATCCGGTCTAGTCTGCGTAGCACCTCCTCTAGGTTGCGGAGGTGTTCTTCAGTATCACAACCCATGATGAGGATGTCATCTTGAAAAACCACTGTCCTTGGAATCGACTTGAAGAGGCTTTCCATATTTCGTTGAGAGATCGCGGCGGCCGTGCGAATCCCAAACGGACATCTGTTGGACTCAAACAACCCCTTGTGTGTCGTGATGGTGGTCAGCTTCTTCGACTCACTCGCCAGCTCCTGGCTCATGTAAGCTGAGGTCAGGTCCAATTTTGAAAAAAGTTTGCCACCGGATAGCGTCGCAAAGAGGTCCTCCGCTCTCGGTAGTGGGTACTAGTCTTGGAGTGACACCCAATTGATGGTGGCCTTGTAATCACCACTAATCCTGACCGACCCATCCGCCTTGAGCATCGGCACAATCGGGCTCGCCCAGTCACTGAATTCGACTGGCGAGATGATGCCTTCCCTCAGCAGGCGGTCCAATTCGCCTTCTATCTTTTCCCGCATCATGTACGGCACTGCTCTGGCCTTGTGGTGTACTGGCCTGGCATCCGGGTTTATGTGAATCACTACCTTGGTCCCCACGAAAGTGCCAATGTCGGGTTGAAATAGTGAGTCAAATTTGTCCAGGACCTGTGAGCATAATATTCGCTCCACAGAAGAAATTGCATTGACATCGGCCCATTTCCAGTTCATGACAGCAAGCCAACTCCTCTCCAGCAGTGCAGGACCGTCCCCCGGTACAATCCAGAGTGGCAACCTGTTCTCCGAATCTTTGTGGGTCACAACTACTGTGGCACTGCCTAGCACCGGAATGATCTCCTTTGTATATGTCCGTAGCTGTGCGTCAATTGGCAATAATTTTGGCCTCCTGGCCTTGGACGCCCACAGCTTGTCGAACTGTTTGATACTCATCAGGGACTGGCTGGCCCCCGTGTTTAGCTCCATTGATACTGGGATGCCATTGAGGAGCACTTTCATCATTATCGGTGGCGTCCTGGTGTATGAACTGTATATGTGCTCCACATGAACTCGCTGAACTTCAGCTTCCAGCGATTTCCCCCAGTATCCATTTGGCCTCATAGGGCTTGCATCGGGCCCGTCCTCCTCGTACATCAACCTGGCTGCAGGCTTCCTGCACATATGCGCCAAGTGACCGCTGACGTTGCAGTTTCTGCAGGTATATTGCTGATACCTGCAAGCTCTGGCTGTGTGTTTGCCTCTACACCTCCAACATGAGCCGTTGTTGGAGACAAAAGATCCATTACCAGTCGATCATCTCTGACTGTCTCTGTAACTGTCCTCAAGCGCACCATTGGCAGGAGTTGATGGCCCCATTACTGGCCGCATTGTCCCTTGCGATGGCATGAATCGCTGTTCAGCTAGCCATTGTCTCTGTTGAATTCCCCCTTTGGGTTCGACTACATGCTCGGGCATGTCCGATTGCCCCTGTCTGCCTGGAGAACTGTGTGCCACGTTAACAATGTTGACTCCCTGTCCATTTGCTAAGGGAATTAAGGGTTACGGGGAGAGGGCGGATAAGTGGAGCTGAATGGCGGAGCAGGCTCGAGGGGCTAGATGGCCTACTCCTGTTCCTAATTCTTATGTTCTTATGTTCTTATTTAAACCAAGATTTTTGTCAAACATCATTCTGGTCTCTTCCTCCCCTAAGATAAATGTCTGGGCCATCAAAACTGCCATTCCAGGATCAAGTCTTTGGTCTCAATCAGTTTCCTGAAAACCCCAGCATGCCCGATGTCCTCAGTAAAAAAAAAAAGTCTCGCAGCATCTCCACTCTGAAATGCATCTGGGAACTTACATCGTCTCGCCAGTCGGCGGAGGTCTGCCACGAAGTCTGGAACGCTTTGCCCTTCTTGCCGCCGGTGCGTGTAAAACTGGTGTCTTGCTAGGTGCATGCTGCTCGCCGGTTTAAAGTGTTCCCCGATCAACTTACTGAGCTCTTCGAACGTCTTGACCGCCGGCTTCTCTAGCGCTAGAAGGTTCTTCATCAGGGAGTACGTCCTGGATCTACAAACCGTCAGGAGATGAGTCCTGTGTTTGTCGGCCGAATCCTGTCCCAACCATTCCTTAGTGACGAAACTTTGCTGTAGTCTCTCAATAAAATCGTCCCAATCATCACCAACACAATACCTCTCATCTGTGCTGCTAGTGGCCATGCTCGCGTTGTTTAAATCCCAGTTTCTCGTCACCAATAATATGTCCTTACTATATAGTATAAATGCACACGAGGCCCATACTTGAGAGAAGGTCACTCTGTGACCAGTTACCTTTATTAGCCAGCACTGAAGTGATGAAGGTGGGTGAATCTTCCCCTTTTATACCTGAAAGTCCAGGTTAGGAATCTCTCCCACAAGTTCGCCACCTAGTGGTCAATGTTCTCACGGTGTACAACATAGGTCAGTTTATACATGGGTTACAATGACAGTTGAATACATAACACACACCATCCTGACTTGGAAGTATATCAGCGTTCCTTCATCGTCGCTGGGTCAAAATCCTGGAACTCCCTCCCTAACAGCACTATGAGCGTACCTTCACCACAAGGACTGCAGCGGTTCAAGAACATGGCTCTTCGCCACTTTCTCGAGGGCAATTATGGATGGGCAATAAATGCTGGCCTTGTTAGTGACGCCCACGTCCCGGTATGAATACCAGCCCCCCCCCACCCCCCACTTCCCGCATTTTGCCCCACTATTGGTGCCTGAGCCTATAGCTGCCTGGGTCCCAGGATCTTGAATTCCCTCCCGAATCCCTTCTGTCTTGCCACCTCCTTCTCCTTTTACGACTCTATTTAAAACCCATCTCTTTGATCCAGCTTTTGATCACCCCTCCTCATTTCTCCTGCTTTGACTCAGTGCCCATTTTCCATACATTTTTGTGAAGTGCCCCAGGAGGTTTTTCTACATTAAAGGCATTATAAAAATGCAAGTTGTTGTCAGTTAGTTTTATCTGGAACTTTTGAAGCCAGTCTGTCTGCAACTTACAAATAAAGTTAATCGGGTTAGATAATTCCCATAGTTGATTGAAAAAAAAAAGGGAAAAAGCCTCCCTAGTTAAGATATTAATTATAGTCATTGTTTTAGGTCTAGAGTTGCAAATAATTTTCTGCTATTATCACTAGTGAGCAAAGCTTAACCACTACTGTAAATATCATGTTTCTTTGTCACTAAGATTGAAACAATCGATTCAGCTGCATCTGGTGTTGCACCCCATTCCTCGTGTCCACCAACCCAAACCTACCCATGACTACCTCTGCCCCAGCCTTGAACCTAAATCCTTTTCTAGTTTCCCTTCGATCTCCTGTCATGCCCTCTCTGAGCTCATGCTGTCCATTCGACCCATCTCCTGCTCGCTTGGCTTGGTTCAACACTAAACTGTTGGCCACCTCACTTCCCTCCCTGCCCTCAACACTACCCCTACACCTCCAGCCCCCCCCCCCCCTCCATACCACCCCGTGCTAGCTGATACTCCCTCACCTCAGGTATTATCACCCTCCCTTTGAAAACTGTCGTCACCAACATCTCCTTAAAAAATCACATCAACCCCTCTGTCCTTGCAAACTCCCAACCTATCTCCAACCACCCTTTCCCCTCAAGTCCTTGAACATGTTGCCGCCTCCCAAATCTGTGCCTATCTTTCGCACAGTTCTGTTTGAATCTCTCCGGCTGGGTTTCCGTCCTGCCACAACATCCTCTGTGACTGACCATGGTGCACTATCCAGTATTGACCCTCCCTAACTCTCTAATCTCCTCCAAGCCCTACAACCTCCCAGGACACTCCATTCCTTCCGATTGTGGCTTTTGCATCCCCCTTCATTTTGCTCTACCAGTGGCAGTTGTGCATTCAGCCATGAGGTTCAATGGCTATCCTTTAAGACCCTCCTTAAAAATCTTTGGCCAAGCATATGGTCATCCCTCCTAATGTTGCCTTCTTTAGCTCAGTGTCTATTTTTTGTTTGATTACATCTGTGTGGGATGTTTTCTACATTAAAGGCACTGTATAAATGCAGGTTGTTAATATTCTCTTCGTGCACTGTTGAATAAACTTGTTTGGTATTAAAGCTTAAAGTAAGGTTTAATGTGAGTGTTACTTTGCTGCTTTCAAAGACAAAAAGGATCCTGTGCATATACAGAATAAAAGTAGTCAGTGAGGCAATCTGAGGACATAGCAAATGAAACATAGAAGCTAAAAATATCTAGAGTTAAAGGGGTAAAATAACACAATACCCTTGTACTCAAATAGTCTGCTATCATTGACTCTGGGTCCACACATAGTCACCTGAGTAAGATACTGGAGGTTGGCCAGCAGTTTGCACCCGTAGTTTTCAGGTGGGAAGGAGAGAATATGGAATTGGGATGGGAGAATGATGAATCCTTTACCATATTGTTCTGCTTCACTTGTTAAGCCACAATTCGATTGATCTGGGCAATCAACAGGACAATTCCAAACTTCTGCCAAACTAATATGCAGCCATTTTTAAAATTGTTAACTTTTCAAGTAAAATATAAATAACATATATCTGTTTAGTTAGCATTACCTCCTTTTATAGACCTATTTGTGTTTATTTGCAAAATAATTTGTCAGTCATTTTATTTAAATTATTTTTAAAAGAAGATCTGAATTTACTTTCATCAATCAGTACTTTGAGATGTTATAATTGACATCTATAGGATTATAGATTGGTCACCGAACAAAATAGTAGGAAGTATCTCGTCAGATTTCCTCTTACTATTCTGCTGCCAAATCATAATAAAACTGAATAGAAGATTAAAATTCTATATATTAAATATTTTCGCTCCCTCCCTTTTATACTGATCCTTTTCTTTATTTGCAAGATGTACTGATGCCAGTTTTAAGAAGCCACTGAGAAAGAACTAACTTTGCAATTACAAGAAGTTAACAGGAAATTGACAAAATGGTTTTATGTTTTTTGTGTCTGTCGCTGTAACCTTAATCAGATTATTACATCTAATATTGAGACGCTAAAATAGGTATGGAAGCAAATTGTTTACAAATTGAAATTATTTAATGGTTGAATTTTTAATTTAGAAAATCATATTCCAACTCTGAAGTCACTTAACAGGTTTGGAACAATGCCTAGTAGAGCTGAGTATAGTGAATATGTATGTTTATAAAATAATTTAAAAATCCAACCAAAAATTGTCACCAGTGCTAGAGCAAGTCACTTTTTGACTCTGATTCTGCATCTTCTGAGCTCCAAATTTCAGCTCGAGGCCAGCTGGAAAAACAACGGGTGATGTGCGAGTGCAGCTCCTGAGGGGGTGCAAAGTCAAACTGTGCCACTTTTGGGTGGCACCTAGCAACCACTTCTGATCAGAGATGGTGTTAGAGGCTGACTGCACAGTGTCTAAGATAAGGAATGGGATAGTGTGAAGTAGTTGTGGAACCATAAGAATGATGTCATGTATTCAACTATCATTGTATCCCGTGTATAAGCTGACCTAAGTTGTACACCTTGAGAACATTGACCACAAGAGGGTGAACTTGTGGGAGACACTCCTAACCTGGACTTTCAGATATAAAAGGGGAAGCTCCACCCACCTTCATCACTTGAGGTCCTTTCATGGGAAAAATGTCTTTGGCTGTAGTAGACGTCTACTCCAAATGGATTGAGTGCGCCATTTTAAATTCAAGCACATCCTCTGCCACGGTAGAAGGTCTACGGGCAATGTTCGCCGCCCATGGTCTACCGGATATCTTGGTCAGCGACAATGGCCCATGCTTCACAAGCACTGAATTCCAGAACTTCATGGCAGGCAATGGAATCAACCATTTCACAACGGCACCATTCAAGCCGGCCTCAAACGGCCAGGTGGAATGAGCAGTGCAGATAATCAAACTGGGCATGCTCAGAATCGAAGGGGGTTCCTTACAAAGCCGCTTATCACGCCTTCTGTTGGCCAATAGATCCCGGCACACTCGCTCACAGGGGTTCCACCCACAGAGCTGCTAATGAAAAGGACACTCAAAGCCAGGTTATCCCTTATACACCCTACTATGAAAGAAATTGTTGAGAGCAGGCGTCAGTCACAATGTGACTACCATGACTGGAATGCGAGGGCGCGATGTATTGATGTCAATGATCCTGTTTTTGTCCACAACTACGCTGCAGAGCCTAAATGGCTCGCAGGCACTGTCATTGCCAAAGAGGGGAATAGGGTTTTGGTAGTTAAACTTACCAATGGACAAATCTGCCGCAAACACGTGGATCAAACTAAAAGGAGGTTCAGCAACCCCATAGAAGAAGCAGAGGAAGAACACGACGTAGAGTTTACTCCACCACAGGTGACGGAACACCGGAACCAAGTGGAGGAGAGCCCAGTCACTGTGGGCAGTCCGGACAGGCCTGAGGCATCGCAAACAGCAGATACTCAGGCCAGTGCCCAACAACCGGAGCCCCAACTCAGGCGCTCTACAAGGGAGCATAAACCTCCCAGAGAGACTTAACCTGTGATCCCAGTAAGACTTTGTGGGGGAGGTGATGTCATGTATTCAACTATCATTGTATCCCATGTATAAGCTGACCTACGTTGTACATCTTGAGAACATTGACCACAAGGGGGTGAACTTGTGGGAGACACTCCTAACCTGGACTTTCAGGTCTAAAAGGGGAAGCTCCATCCACCTTCATCAATTGAGGTCTTGGTAATAAAGGTAACTGGTCACAGAGTGACCTTCTCTCAAGTGTGGACCTCGTGTGCATTTATACTGTATAGTAAGGACATATTAAATAAGAACTTGCAAAAAAGGGAGGAAATTAATTACAACCAAATATTTAAGCACAGTATATGAACTCTTTGGATTAATTAAATGGGTAATTAATTAAATAATATGAGTTTTCAGTGGAAAATTGACAATTTCAAGACTGAGATTGATAGATTTTTGTTTAAGGGTATGTAGCAAAGACAGGTAAATGGAGTCGAGGTAAAGATCAGTAATGATCTAATTGAATGAAGGAACAGAGAAATGGAGGCTCAAGAGGCTGAATGGCCTACTCCTATTCCTCTGATCTTGTGTTCCTAAAATCTGACTTAATGTGGACATTGGTCAATTTAGTGTTGGTAATTGAAATGTTAAAGATCAGAAAAATGTTGCTTTACACTCTTTTCCAAGTACTCTCTGAGCTTTTCTCTACTTTAGATGGGTCTTTCAAGCTAGGGTCACTGGCAGCTAATGCTCATGGTGGATTTAGGAGAAGGGAAGAATTAGGCAGAAGTGGTTAAACATATCCCACTCTAAAGAGCATGCAGACATCTGATCCGCTGCCACTATCTATTCCAGTTACTGGTTGCTAGGAAGTATGCAAAATTAGCTTGGGAATGATTTGGCTGTAATTTCCCCCACCATTGTAAAGCAGCTAGCTTCTGCGCAATACATTTCCCAACAGTATGATCAGAGTGGGAACTCGCTTTGAGATGCAAACCAGTGTCCCGTTACTCTATGATGCAGGACATTAGAACTTATGTACACTGCACTACTGTTGGGCATAATGGCTTTGAATTCCACAGGGGCTGTCCAATCTCCCGCCGTAACTTCAGAGGGAGATTGGTGGCGCCTCCGTGGAAATGGTATAAGCAGCTGTTCGCTTACACTGTTTCTCCAGGGGCTCTGACGATTGCCTGCTCAAGTTAAGGCAGGAGATTGGGACAGCCCCCCGGAAATTCAGGACCATTATATCACTAAAATATCTATTACTTGTGCTGTGGGTCCCAAGCTGAGGATAAATTGCGTTTGGATTCAGATGCAAATCAGGTCAGTAAATTCACAACAAATGTCACTGCCCTTTGACATTTAATCCAACTCAAAGCTAGTGAAACTTCTATCTGTGCTTAAAAATTGTGCTTATGAAGATAGGTTGAGTAGGTTGTGGAGCTCAGAAGAATGAGAGGTGATCTTATCGTAACATATAAGATAATGAGGGGGCTCGACAAGGTGGATGCAGAGAGGATATTTCATAGGGGAAACTAAAACTAGGGGTTATGTCTCAGAATAAGGGGCTGCCCATTTAAAACTGAGATGAGGAGGAATTTCTTCTCTCAGAAATTGTAAATCTGTGGAATTCTCGGCCCCAGAGAGCTGTGGAGGCTGGGTCATTGAATATATTTAAGGCGGAGATCGACAGATTTTTGAGCGACAAGGGAGTAAAGGGTTATGGGCAGCGGGCAGGGAAGTGGAGCTGAGTCCTTGATCAGATCAGCCATGATCTTATTAAATGGCGGAGCAGGCTCGAGGTCCTTATGAAATTGTGCTTTGGATATTTACTTAATTGACTTCAAAGATTTCCCCCCACAGAGTTTTTGCATCTTTTTGTTAGAAATGTGAATTTTATGAATAAATTTAAATGTAATTCACGAATTGAAAATGACTGTTTCACAAGTTGACATATTGCTTCACACAGTTGGTTCTTGTCTTTAATTTATGTTTAATATTTGCATCAATATGTTTTTGTTTTGATTTAATACATGTTGTGAAATGATTCTGTGCAAAAAAAAAATATATAGTTGGTGTTGTCAGCACACCTTTAATCCAGCCAGGAAGAGGTGATGTTTAGCAAATTGAACATATTGACATAAGAACAGAAGAAACAGGAACAGGAGTAGGCCATACGGCCACTCGAGCCTGCTCCGCCATTCAATAAGATCATGGCTGATCTGATCATGGATTCAGCTCCACCTCCCTGCCCGCTCCTCATAACCCCTTATCCCCTTATCTTTTATGAAACTGTCTATTTCTGTCTTAAATTTAATCAATGTTCCAGCTTCCACAGCTCTCTGAGGCAGCGAATTCCACAGATTTACAACCCTCTGAGAGAAGAAATTTCTCCTCATCTCTGTTTTAAATGGGCGGCCTGTTATTTTAAGATCATGCCCTCTAGTTCTAGTCTCTCCCATTAGTGGAAGCATCCTCTCTGCATCTACTTTGTCAAGCCCCTCCATAATCTTATACGTTTCAATAAGATCACCTCTCATTCTTCTGAATTCCAATGAGTAGAGGCCCAACCTCTTCAATCTTTCCTCATAAGTCAACCCCCTCATCTCCGGAATCAACCTAGTGAACCTTCTCTGAACTGCTTCCAAAGCAAGTATATCCTTTCGTAAATATGGAAACCAAAACTGCATGCAGTATTCCAGGTGTAGCCTCACCAATACCCTGCATAGCTGTAGCAAGATTTCACTGCCTTTATACTCCATTCCCTTTGCAATAAAGGCCAAGATTCCATTGGCCTTCCTGATCACTTGCTGTACCTGCATACTATCCTTTTGTGTTTCAAGCACAAGTACCCCTAGGTCCTGCTGTACTGCAGCACTTTGCAATCTTTCTCTATTTAAATAATAATTTGCTCTTGATTTTTTTCTGTCAAATTGCATGACCTCGCACTTTCCAACATTATACTCCATCTGCCAAATTTTTGCCCACTCACTTAATCTGTCTGTCCTTTTGCAGATTTTTTGTGTCCTCCTCATACATTGCTTTTCCTCACATCTTTGTATCATCAGAAAACTTGGCTACGTTATACTCAGTTCCTTCTTCCAAGTCATTATTATATAGATTGTAAATAGTTGAGGTCCCAGCACTGATACCTGCAGCACCCCACTACTTACTGGTTGCCAACCAGAGAATGAACCATTTATCCTGACTCTCTGTTTTCTGTTGGTTAGCCAATCCTCTATCCATGCTAATATATTACCCCCAACCCTGTGAACTTTTATCTTGTGCAGAAACCTTTTATGTGGCACCTTGTCAAATGCCTTCTGGAAGTCCAAATACACCACATCCACTGGTTCCACATCCTCAAAGAATTCCAGCAAATTTTTCAAACATGACTTCCCCTTCATAAATCCATGCTGACTCTGCCTGACCGAATTTTGCTTTTCCAAGTGTCCTGCTACTGCTTCTTTAATAATGGACTCCAACATTTTCCCAACCATAGATGTTAGGCTAACTTGTCTATAGTTTCCTGCTTTTTGTCTACCACTTTTTTAAATAGGGGCATCACATTTGCAGTTTTCCAATCTGCTGGGACCTCCCCAGAATCCAGGGAATATTGGTATATTACAACCAATGCATTCACAATCCCTGCCGCTACTTCTCTTAAGTCACTAGGATGTAAGCCATCAGGTCCAGGGGATTTATCTGCCTTTAGTCCCATTATCTTATTGAGTACCACCTCCTTAGTGATTGTGATTGTGTTAAGTTCCTCACCCCCTATAGCCCCTTGACTATCCACTGTTAGAATATTTTTAGTGTCCTCTAGCATAAAGATTGATACAAAATATTTGTTCAGAGTGCTGCCTTCGTTGAGTTTGGGCCTTCTTGTGCAAGTAACAGGAATGTTTACATGTCATTTAATGTCCTTTATGTAAGCTTAAGTCATCTTATTCCATTCCAGATCCCAATGTAAATAAGCCTAGTCATATTTGCACACATTGAACATAACTTGGTTAGGAAAGGGAGCAGGGAATAGGGCTCTAAATGTATATTTATATCAGTGTATCTAAACTATATATGTATATGTAGATTTAAATGTCTGTATGTGTGTCAGCTGTGACTCAGTGGGTAGCACACTCGCCTCTGAGTCAGAAGGTATGTGGGTTCAAATCCCACTCCAGGGACATGAGCATATAAATTTAGGCTGACACTGCAATGCAATACTGAGGGAGCGCTGCACAGTCGGAGGTGCTGTCTTTCAGATGAGATGTTAAACCGAGGACCTGTCTGCTCTCTCAGGTAGACGTAAAAGATCTCATGGCACTATTTCGAAGAAGAGCAGGGGAGTTATCCCTGGTGGCCCGGCCAATATTTATCCCTCAATCAACATAATAAACATGGATTATCTGGTCATTATCACATTGCTGTTTGTGGGAACATACTGTGCATAAATTGGCTGCTGCATTTCCCACATTACAATAGTGACTACGCTTCCAAAAAGCATTTCATTGGCTGTAAAGCACTTTGAGAGGTCTGGTGGTCGTGAATGGCGCTATATAAGTCTTTCTTTTATTTAATGCTGTCAGGTGATGGAGTGTATTTGCTGAGCTTTTGCTAGAAGTGAGAAAATGAATACGTTTCAAGTTTAAATTCAAATTGTAATTGGTAAATCTGTCCATAATATTTTCACACTTATAAAAATTTAGTTGTGCATAATTGATTTGCAGTTGTTTCAAACAGTAGTGCAATTTTGTGTCCTAGTGACCTTCTGATGGTCTGCAGCTTGCATTTGTGTTTTGAGGCTTATTTGCCCCACAATCTTGTCTTCAGAAAGAAATAAAATGGCTGTTAGATTTCTAAGTACAGCCAACATTTTGTTTCTGTTGTTCATAGCCGTCCTGCTTTACAAACTCTATGAATCCACTCCGTTCCCAGTGCTTTTGAATAGGAGCATCCAATGGTACAACACTGCTGCTTACAGTGGCATACAAATGAGTTGGTGATGCCAGGGACCAAAATAAAGCTGTCTTAAGTTTCAGATAGCACCAAATTGGGGATGGGTTTTGTTTCAAACAATAGGGAAGAGTCAAACCAAGTACAAACATTGGAAGGTGGGTTGATGAGTGGCAAATGGCAGTTAATGTGGACAAATGCAAAAGGTAATGAGACTAGGAAGGGAAACAAATAGTACGAATATAAACTAATTTGCTCCAGGCTACAAGACACAATGACTGGAATGTGGGAATATTGGTGGATAGCTCACTAAAACCAACAGTGTGGTAGCAGTAAAGAGGGCTAACTAGCTATTGGGATATAGGGGAACCCCTACCCACCCTTTCCTCCAACCACTGTCTGTCCCACCTGTGACAGAGACTATAATTACCGTATTGGACTGTTCAGTCACCTGAGAACTTTTAGAGTGGAAGCAAGTCTTCCTCGATTTCGAGGGATTGCCTATGATGATGATCAAAACCAATAGTGTGGTAGCAGTAAAGAGAGCTAACTAGCTATTGGGATATATAGCTCGAGGGAAATGACACAAATCTGAGGATGCGATAATGAGCCTGCATAGAAATACAGATTTGTACAGCTGGAGTGTAAAGTTCTGGACACTGAACTGTCGCAAGGACATCCAGGAATTGCCAGCAACACAGAAAAGAACAATAAAACTGAGCTATGAAGAGAGGCCGACGAGCCTGGCAGGATTTACTTTGGAAAAGACCAGGCTGAGTGGAGATATTTTCCAAGGCTCAAGCTCCGCAAGGGAATAAATAAATTGTACCCCACTAATATGTTTGAGATTGCCACAAAGTGTAGGACCAGGAACACCGGAGAAGGACATTGACAGTTTAGATTTAATGCAGAGGGTGGAATTGAAGCTGATGGAGCAGAAAAATTAAAGGATAATTTGATAGATATTTAAAGAGAAAGGCGTGATTTGAGAGGTGTTAGTTTTTGGGACTGGCTGGATGAACTTCAGAGTCTTTCCTGATCCTGTACTTTCCCACGTTTCTGTTATATTACAGAGCTGCTCTCAGAAGCATTTCTGCAATACTGTCTGAAGTCCCAAGTGCTGTAGTAACCAACCTGTTTATGTTGTTGGGTGGATTGCACAGCAGTTGTTAACTTCAAAACAAGCACTTGTTATTACTGTTATGGTTTGCAACTATGTAGTGCGCAGCCACACCTTCCCCATTGGCTGGGGAAGGACCATTCAGTTTGGAGAGTCAAAAATCACTTTGCTAGGTGGGGTGCATACACTTTTAATACATTTTGAAGAAGTACAGATCCACCTGTGCTGATTCCAACCCCTGATGTTGCAGGCAAATTTCATGACTGCACTGCCCTGCTGCATTGCTGTGGGTGATGCAAGACCTTTCCCGATGATGTGTACATTATAGTGAGGTTCTCAGGCTAGCAGGGAACAGATATGATGTATCCACCTGGCCTATGTGACCTCTGGAGCTAGCAGCAATGCCTTCTTGACTTTGCCATGTCGAAAAGTTCGAAGTAAAATGCTGTAAATCAATGAAAGAAAGGCCTTAAAAAAAAAAGCAAAACATAAGAAAACTGGACAAAACTCTGAACACTCTCTCTTAAAAGATACGTGTTTTTGTCCCTCTTCCCTTCTAATTTCCCCCCCCCCCCCCCCCCCCCGCCTTGCAAGCCACATGTCACTATGCATCCTCTGCCAGGTTGAATGTTTAGTTGTGGGAGTACATGTAGTGCATAAGAGGCTATGATGTTCGCTGACCTCACCACTACCTCTCTCGACCCCCTTCACTGTCTCCGATTTGTTCCGCTGCTTGACTGACATCGAGTACTGGATGAGCATAAATTTCTTCCAATCAAATATCAAGAGTGAAGCCATTGGCCTGAATTTTAATCGGGAGGCGGGTAGGAAACGGCGGGGTAGGCGGGTGCTCGGGAGCAGTCAGGAAATCGGGTGTCCAGGAACAGCTCGGGGGGCCGGGAGCAGCATGATCGGGGGATGCTGGGGGTGCATGGGGAGAGGGCGACAGAATCGGAGGCCTGGGGGAGGTGGGAATCAGAGACCGGGGTGGAAGGGGGGGAATCGGCGGCCTCGTTGAGAGGATCTCTGATCGTGGTTGCGTTGGGCTGGGATGCTGGATCCGGGAGGTAAGTGTAAAGGCAGTTACCTCCTGGATCCAACAATCCTCGCCTTACTTTAGCTGGCAGGCTTCACAAGGCCTGCAAAACCCGACCAGCTACAGGTAAATTTAAAATGGTGGTTAAATTTGAGGCATGCCAGCCTCATTATAATATTTGAATGCAGCCCACCTCCTGGGAGTGGCTTGGCTCACCCCCCCCTCCCCCTGCCCACCCCCCCCCCCCCCTCGTCCCGCCTCCGTTAAAACCAAAAGTAGGCGGGGTAGAGTCGGGATTTAGACTTTTTAACACCAACTTCCCAGCTGACCCCAGCTCACCTATTTTTGGGGGGATAAAATTCTCCACCCCCGACAAACTCTGTTCCCTAGCCACTGACTTCATCCCCCTCTTTGGCCACTGGCTGAGGCTGACTGTTTGCAACATCAGTGTCCTATTTGACTCTGAACTGACCTTCCGACCCCATAACCTCTCCATCACCAAGGCCGCCGACTTCCACCTCCATAATATTGGCTGTCGCTGCCCTGCCTCACCACCTCTGCTGCTGAATCCCTCATCCATGCCTTTGTTACCTTCAGGCTTAACTATTCCAATTCTCTCCTGGTCAGCCTCCCATCTAGCACCCTCCATAAACTTGAGCTCATCCGAAACTCTGTTGCCCGTATCCTAACTCACACTAGGTCCTGATCACCCATCACCCCTGTGTTCACTGATCTACATTGGCTCCTGGTCCGGCAACACTTCGATTTTAACATTCTTAACCTTGTTTTCAAATCCCTCCATGGCCTGGTCACTCCCTATCTCTGAAACCTCCTCCAGCCCGACAACCCTTCAGGAGCTCTGCAATCTTCCAATTCTGGCCTCTTGCACACCCCAATTTTAATCGCTTCACCATTGGCGGCTATGCCTTCAGCTGCTTAGGTTCTAATCTCTGGAATTCCCTCCCTAAACCTCTCCACTTCTGTACGTCGCTCCACCTTTAAGCCACTCCTTAAAACATGCCTCTTTCTGTGTTAATATCTCTTTATATGGCTCAGTGTGGAAGTTTGTCCAATAATGACCCTGTGAGGCACTTTGGGATGTTATACTCGTTCAAGGCAGTATATAAAAGGAGCGCACAACAACTCCAGCACCCCACCCACCTCCAACCACCGTCTACTCCACCTGTGACAGAGACTGTAGGTCCCGCATTGCACTCATCAGTCATCTGAGAACTCGTATTAGTGAGGAAGCAAGTCATCCTCGACTCCGAGGGACTGCCGAAGAGAAGAATATAAATGCAAGTTTGTGTTGACAATTAGAGACACCGTGGGCCCAAGTTTCCACATGATTTGCGCCTGATTTTTAGGAGCAACTGGTGGAGAACGGGCTATCTTAGAAATCGCAATTCTCCACATTTTTTTTTCTGCAGTTCTGGTCAGGTAGAACAGTTCTACTTTGGAACAGAATTTTTTCTTCAAAAGGGGGCGTGTCCGGCCACTGACGCCTGATTTCAAAGTTTCCACAGTGAAAACGTACTCCAAACTAAGTTAGAATGGAGCAAGTGAAGATTTTTGTAGAACTGAAAAAACCTGTTCTACACACTAAAAAATCAGGCGCAAGTTACAAATTAGGCGTCCAGAACGAGGAGGGGGAAGGGAAGTCATTAAATTCTATAATAAATCCTTATTTATACTTCTACAAATATTATACAAATAAATCCAACCTGAATAAACATTTATAAGCAAAGAAAAGATTAAATAAACCATCTTCCTACCTGTGTGAAGGCACGGAGAATGCTGCAGTCAGCCTGAGGCGCCCGTTCTTCCCGCGGGGGGGGGGGGGAGGAGGAGGCGCCCGTTCTTTCCCGCGGGGGTGGGGGGAAGGAGACAGTGAGAAGGCTGCAAGTGCTGATGTGCTGATGGCAATGTGCTTTTATTTTTTTAAAATTTCAAAAATTAAACAGCTACAAAGAACTACAAAAATGGCCGCGTGCCAATGTTTTGTTCATACTGCGCGTGCGCGAACGCTCCAACGCGCACGCGCAGCATTGCCGGCAGGAAAAAAACTAATTTAAATAGTACCCGCCCCCTCCCACTTACAAAATTGGCGCGAGTGTAGGCTCTGCCCCCCTGGGCGCCGCGCCAGGCAGACAAGGAGCTGCAGGGCGCTCCAGAATCGCGAGTTTTTTTTTTAGGCGCCGTTTAAGGCGCGAAAAACGGGCGCCCAGCTCGGAGGGGTGCCCGTTTTTTATTGTGTGGAAACTTGGGCCCTGTATATCTGCGGCTGGGATGACAGGATTGTTGGTGCCTCTAGTAGGCCAAGTGGTGAGAGCTGTGGAGTAGAATTTTCGCAGGGCTTCCCTGAACTCCCACGTGACTTTGGTGGAAGATCGACAGAAACCCTGGAGAAACAGCGTAAATGGCTGTTTGTGTAGTTTGTCCAGGGGTTTCCACCAAAGTTACGGCGGGATATCTGGAGCGCCCCCATGTTAATTCAACTCCCACGTGTGCACTTGGCATTGGGATGGCAGATGTTCTGTGACACGTGAGATGGAACACATCTCCCCATGAAATGCCCCGTCCAGGATTTGTTGGGGAGGCAACTGACAGACAGCCCAGCTGGGACTCCAACTCGTGATCTTTGTGTTGTGAGTCATGCAGTGAGCCATGTCACTTGAGAAAATCAGTCTCTTGCTGTCTCCTTTGAAAAGGAAATGATGCCGACTGATATGGAGGTTTGTTTTGTCAGTTTCCATAGCAGCTATCGTGCTGCATAGCATTTAAAAATAGTTGTTCAGAAAAAACATCAGGTTTTCTTTGTGCCTAGAAGTGATCCATGTGCCATAGCCTATAAGGAAAGTTTTCAATTGCCACTGCGAAGTGCAGGATTGCAGTGTTAAATTAGTAATTGTGTAACATTTTAATTTCCCAATGTGCTTTCTTGATTCTGTCAGCACTTTTGAGCGGAGGAAGTGCCTTCATTTAGTATTGGAGATTTGAAGATCAGTTTTATCCCTGGTCAAGGCTCTAGGAGCACAAAACCAACAAGTGTTTTTGGAAACCTCTGCCCTGTACGTTTACAATGGCCGCGCATGCGAAATCCTAAAGTTGCAGTCTGTCATTGACAGCTCCAACACATACTGCACTGTGCCCCCCCACCCCGAGCCGGCAATCTGTGCAATCAGCCAAATAATTGAAACTGACGAAAACTTCGGCTCTTTCGCAGTCAGTACGTTGTTAAATTCCCCACCAAAAATTAAACCCAAAGGAATTAGGTGCAGCTGGGGTTTTAATAGTGCTATTCCTGATAAACAAAAGTGTCTGGAAAACTCATTTTAATGTGATGCAGTGTGAAATTTGTCCATTTTAATAAAAATAAAACATTTTAAACTTTTGAAAAAAGTTTGTCCATCTTTAGGTTTGCCTTTTCCCAACCTTTGTTTTGCGCGCTCATTTTTTTTAAAGTTCGAATTTTAAGAGCTTACTTCCTTTTTTGCTGTCTGTGAGAATTATACCTTTTCCTTAGCTGCTTAGACAGCCTGCTGACGTCACAGTAGTTCGCACAAGGGAATCCCCATTAACTTCCATTGGTTTGAATTGAAGGTCGGAAACCCGAAAAGGGATTACGAGATCCTTGTGTGAAGTGTACTTTGGGGCCAGCAGCGAATACCCTCACTTCGCTGCTGACTGAAAATTCCGGGCCAATGCCTCTAATTAGAAACATAGAAAATAGGTGCAGGAGTAGGCCATTCGGCCCTTCTAGCCTGTACCGCCATTCAATGAGTTCATGGCTGAACATGCAGCTTCAGTACCCCATTCCTGCTTTCTCACCATACCCCTTGATTCCCCTAGTAGTAAGGACTTCATCTAACTCCTTTTTGAATATATTTAGTGAATTGGCCTCAACAACTTTCTGTGGTAGAGAATTCCACAGGTTCACCACTCTCTGGGTGAAGAAATTCCTCCTCATCTCGGTCCTAAATGGCTTCCCCCTTATCCTTAGACTGTGTCCCCTGGTTCTGGACTTCCCCAACATTGGGAACATTCTTCCTGCATCTAACCTGTCTAACCCCGTCAGAATTTTAAACGTTTCTATGAGGTCCCCTCTCATTCTTCTGAACTCCAGTGAATACAAGCCCAGTTGATCCAGTCTTTCTTGATAGGTCAGTCCTGCCATCCCAGGAATCAGTCTGGTGAACCTTCGCTGCACTCCCTCAATAGCAAGAATGTCCTTCCTCAGGTTAGGAGACCAAAACTGTACACAATACTCCAGGTGTGACCTCACCAAGGCCCTGTACAATTGTAGCAACACCTCCCTGCCCTTGTATTCAAATCCCCTCGCTATGAAGGCCAACATGCCATTTGCTTTCTTAACCGCCTGCTGTACCTGCATGCCAACCTTCAATGACTGATGTACCATGACACCCAGGTCTCTTTGCACCTCCCCTTTTCCTAATCTGTCACCATTCAGATAATAGTCTGTCTCTCTGTTTTTACCACCCAAGTGGATAACCTCACATTTATCCACATTATATTTCATCTGCCATGCATTTGCCCACTCACCTAACCTATCCAAGTCGCTCTGCAGCCTCATAGAATCCTCCTTGCAGCTCACTCTGCCACCCAACTTAGTGTCATCCGCAAATTTGGAGATACTACATTTAATCCCCTCGTCTAAATCATTAATGTACAGTGTAAACAGCTGGGGCCCCAGCACAGAACCTTGCGGTACCCCACTAGTCACTGCCTGCCATTCTGAAAAGTCCCCATTTACTCCTACTCTTTGCTTCCTGTCTGACAACTAGTTCTCAATCCATGTCAGCACACTACCCCCAATCCCATGTGCTTTAACTTTGCACATTAATCTCTTGTGTGGGACCTTGTCGAAAGCCTTCTGAAAGTCCAAATATACCACATCAACTGGTTCTCCCTTGTCCACTCTACTGGAAACATCCTCAAAAAATTCCAGAAGATTTGTCAAGCATGATTTCCCTTTCACAAATCCATGCTGACTTGGACCTATCATATTACCTCTTTCCAAATGCACTGCTATGACATCCTTAATAATTGATTCCATCATTTTACCCACTACTGAGGTCAGGCTGACCAGTCTGTAATTCCCTGTTTTCTCTCTCCCTCCTTTTTTAAAAAGTGGGGTTACATTGGCTACCCTCCACTCCATAGGAACTGATCCAGAGTCAATGGAATGTTGCAACAACAAATGATGGTGTGGCACCAAACTGATATTGTCAGTGTATTAAATGCCCAGGAATTTTTTTTTTTAATGACTTTCTTGCCCCTTTTGGTGCTGTATTCATGATGCCTTGGGACCTGCATTGTGACACTCGTGCATAAATTCTATACCATCACTAATTTGGGGGCTGGAGAATTTTTTTAAGTGTATGGCTTATATCAGTAGCATTCATGCTCTGGATCGTGACAGTAACGATGTTTAGCAATAACACACATTGGCCCCAAGTTTCCACATGATTTGCTCCTGATTTTTAGGAGCAACTGGTGTAGAACGGAGTATCTTAGAAATCGGAATTCTCGACATTTAGTTTGCTCCAATTCTAGTCAGTTAGAACAGTTTCACTTTGGAACAGAATTTTTTTTTCAAAAGGGGGCGTGTCCGCCCACTTACGCCTGATTTCAAAGTTTCGTGAGTGAAAACTTACTCCAAACTAACTTAGAATGGAGTAAGTGAAGATTTTTGTATGCTCGAAAAAACCTTGTCTACACTTTAGAAAATCAGGCGTAGGTTACAAATTAGGTGTAGGGAACGAGGTGGGGGGGGGAGGGAGGGGGGGGAAGGGAAGTCATTAAATTCTACAATCAATACTTAGTTATACTTATACAAATATTATACAAATAAATCCAACCTGAATAAAAATTTATAAGCAAAGAAAAGATTAAATAAACCATGTTCCTACCTGTGTGAAATAGCATCAACCTTCGAGCTGCTGTGCTTCAGGCAGGCCTTTCATGTTGGAGACAGGCAGGGGTGTGGCGTCAGTGTCTCGACGGCAGCGGCAGCAAGTTTCGAGCTGAGCTGCAGTGCTTGAGGCAGGTCTTCATTCTCTTCGTGGCTGGCCGCGAAGAAGCAACACCAGACGGACCCGAGGCCATTCGGCCATGAGATAGCAGCGGCGTCAGTGGCTGGCCGGCAGCCGAAGAATCAACGCAGGACACACGCAGCTCATTAAGGTTCTTGAGGCCATTCGGCCACGCTTTAGGGGCGGCGTCAGTGGCTGGCCGGCAACCAAAGAATCAGCAGCGACGGACGTGAGGCCATTCGACCATAGGATATCAGCGGCGTCAATGGCTGGCCGTCAGCCGAAGAATCAACACCTGACACACGCAGCTCTTTATGGTGCTTGAGGCCATTCGGCCACGCTTTAGGGGCGGCGTCAGTGGCTCAACGGCAGCTGAAGATACAGTAGCAGCCTTCGAGCTGTGAGGGGGACTGAGGCCATTTGGACAGGGAGAGGCAGCCACATCGACAGTTTTATATTTAAATTTGCAGAATGGGTGTTGCATTGTCAACACCACGTATTATTGCAAAGTTGAATTGGCACTTTTATTTCTCCAAACACACAGTCCTTAATTTGCATGCACCAATGCAGCACCGGTTCTGCAAGTTTAGCAGTGAAAAGTTGAACTCACTGATTTCAGCAGGTGATTTATTCAGCAATGCTGCTAAAAGCACTCCCTCACACACAGAAATATAAAAAAAAATTAAATTACAAGCCTTTGCAGGGGTCCAAGAAACAAATCTTCACTTTTTCTGCAGTATTTTAAAAAATGGCCGATTGCCAATGTTTGTGTGAGACTGCGCATGCGCGCACACTCCAACGCGCACGCGCAGGGTTGCCGACACCACGAAGGCTAATTTAAATTGTACCCGCCCCCTGCTACTTAGAAAATTGGCGCGAGTGTTAGGCTCCGCCCCCTGCTGCGAAGAGCGCGCCGCGCCAAGCAGACATCGAGCTCCAAGGAGCTCGAGAATATCGAACTTTTTTTTAGGCGCAGTTTTCGGCGCGAAAAACAGGCGCCCAGCGCGAAGGTGCGCCGTTTTCGCCGCGGGACGAAACTTGGGGCCTATGAATGGAATATAATTTGTTCTAATAAACTGATCTGCAACACAAAAAGTAGTGTGCAGCCTTAAATAACCTTGTACACTTGGGTGGTGCATTGATTATAACATGGTACTCTTTTTCTCAGCTGTAAAACATATTTATTTGTGTAATCATAGATGGTCATTCTCCTGTGGGAATGAAGACTAAGTCCAGTCTTCATTGGATAGGAGATTAGAGGCTGGATGATGAGGAAAATTGGAGCAGGCTCTGTAGACTTCCTCAATCCCCATTTTAAAGTCATAGGACTCGACTTTCTCTTCATTTTCGGCGGTTTTCTCGGTGGTACAGCTCTTTTTCGGCGGAAAACCACCCAGCGAAAGTTTCCACTTCATATTTTTTAAAGAGTTCCGCCGACATTTTCAAAATACTGCTGGGGAGCAGAACGCCCACGTGCATCTGCATGCACCGCCGAGAAAACCATCATGGTCCAAGTTTTGCCTCAGCGGTGACCTGGAGGTAAAATTTAAAAAAAAACGCCCACGAAAATCTGCCGGAAGAGGGCGGTAGGTAAGTACCTTGCAAAGAAAGGTAATTTAAAGGTTTTTTTAATAATTATTTTAAAATTCTTTCTCGACGATTAAGTTAAAAAAGGTCTTGAGAACGTTTTCTAAGTTTTTATTTATTGTTTAATTGAAAAGATATTTATTGAGTTTTCCCCCCTCCCTAGACCCAACCACAGCCTTGGTCTAAATTTTGAGTACTTACCGCCCATTCTGGTTAAGAACCGCCCATTTTGCCAAGGATCGCGTTTAACCGCCGAGTATCTACGTGTAAGATCCATTTTCTCGCCAGGTGGTATTTTTTCCCTTTTTTATGGAATTTTTCTCCAGCGCTATTTGAAGATTCTTAGTGGTCTTTTTGGGTGGCAATCCAGTGGTGGAGGGCTTTAGGGAAAGTCTAGCCCATTACACTCTGTTCTTGTTTTATATTTCCGTTACAAATGGCCATGTTCACAATCCTAATGGAAGCTCCCTGTGTAAACTGGTCACACTGTAATTACACCCTCCCACCAGTGGAGGAGGAGGGAGGTAAAGCAGAGGATATTGGGGTTGAACAGGTAAGATTCAAAGGGAAAGAGGTAGGGGTGGGAGAATATTTAATATCCCGTGGCTCCTCCCTTGCCCCATTCCATCCTCCTCCGTTTATTCCTCACTCCCCTCTTCCCTTCCCTCTATCCCCTCCCTCTCAACCTCGTCATCCTCTTTCCCTCCCCATCTCTCGCCTCCTCCCCTCCTCTCGCCCCCTTCTAAGTCCTTCTTCACTCCCAGTATGTTGTGAATTCTACTTCAGTTTTCTATTTGCCCCTCCTCATCGATGTACATTGCTGTCATTTTGGTTTGTATTTGCTGTGTCTAGTCATGTTTGATGAGGCCATTGGTCACTTGGACATTCAGTTTCCTATCCTGCCTCCCCCTGCTGTTTTCGGAGGAAGGGGCATGAGAAGGGGTATTTATATGGTTTAACCCTGAATATAAATCAGTTGATTCACAAGTTGGTGGAGTAAAAGGGCCAAGTGCTTCAATGTTCTCTGCTGAGGTTCAGCTTCTCTGGAAAATGTCCTGAGCATTACTTTCTGTGTCTCGGAACTTCTTGCTTCAGACACAGGCCTTTTCTGTGTTGGTTACCCCATGTCCACTATAAAGCCGACATCTCACCTGCAGCAACTTCAATGGCAACTCCAACCTTGCTCAAACAGAATAAAGATGCTTGTACCGTACATGCTGATATTGATTGAAATTTCTGCCGACCTCTCATTCAAGATTCTGTGGGAAAGATAAATCAATAAAAGACTAAGAAAGAGATAATGATGATGTTAGATTGGGAAGGGGCAGATTGGAGTAGAGCAGAGATTCCCAAATTTTACTTATGTACCCCATTCCAGATCTACCAGCTGCCCAGGTTGAATATTTTAACCCCTTTTAATGCTGAAGCATTGTACAAAATGTACAAATTATACACAAACAACTTACACAAGGAATTAATAGTACTAATCGCCACTAATGTAACGGATGAGGTTGTTTGTTCAAGCTCAGGCGCATAATGTTTGGAGTGATAAGTGATAGTTTGAGTCATTTTTTTTCAATACAAAGGCGCTGATGATACTTTGACTTCATTCCAGTGGATAATGAAAATCTGCTTTCAAACAGCTAAGTTGTAACCAATGGTATCAAAAATGTTGACAACCCTGTCTGACAATTTGGGGAACTCTGCTCTCATTTGGACCCAAATCTTAGCCAATTACTTTTGTATAAACTCGATCTTGAGTCCACCGTCAGCTGGGATGTCCAGGAGGTTCTCTTCTTTTATTGATGAGACTTGTGGCATGGGTACTGCAGAAAAATTTGTGAAAGGATAGTGGGCCCAACTGTTTGCATTTCCCATTGAGGGAAAGTACTCACCTAATTGCCTCGCCAGTTCAGTGAGATATTGCTTGATGTCACCTTTAAGACTATCCTGCAACTGCAGCTCATTCGTTGCCAGGAATTCATGCATATTTGGGAACATTTCAGTGTTGTTTTCCTCCACAAAGCAAGCCCAGAATTCCAGATTTCTTATCATTTACTCGATTTTGTCATGGACATTGAAGATGGTTGCACTCAGCCTTGAAGTCCTAGATTTAGCTAGCCGAAAGAATATATCTGGCATATACCCCAGCCATGATAACCAGGCCGCGTTATGCAGACGGTGAGAGAGTGAGAATGGATGGGCAGGAAAGAAAACTTGACCTCTGAATGAAGTCAAAGAAACATTCTAAGACATTGCTACGTGACAGCCATTGAACCTCCGTGTGGAGCAATAGATTGACGTGCTCGCTTCATATCTGATTACATAGAGTGGAAAATATTCTGGAATTCAAGGGTCAAGCATTTATAAAGTTTTCCATCTTCACAGCATTGTCCAGCACCTCCTGCAGGACACAGAAAGTAATGCTCAGGACATTTTCCAGAGAAGCTGAACCTCAGCAGAGAACATTGAAGCACTTGGCCCTTTTACTCCACCGACTTGTGAATCAATTGATTTATATTCAGGGCTTAAACCATATAAATACTCCTTCCCATGCCCCTTCCTCCGAAAACAGCAGGGGGAGGCAGGATAGGAAACTGAATGTCCAAGTGACCAATGGCCTCATCAAACATGACTAGGCATGCTTTTGACAGCGAGCAATTCTCTATGTATAGTACAATGCATCCACATCATATTGGGAGCAACTGCTCTGATATACATCACTACTCCACTATACCTACCAGTCATTGACTTTGCTCCATTGGAGCAGATGCCAGTACAATGTGACCAGATGATATGTTGATTTATGAAGCTGTCAAGCAACTTCTGCGATTGCATGAGGTTTTCCTGACTTTGCAACTCTTAACTCACCAAGTATGAGGTTTCAAGGGCCTTAATATTGTCATCATCAGCAACAGAACGCAAAACTGTCTTGCTCACCATTAGTTGCTTCATGTCCGCTTGAAAATTTTTGGCAGTTTGACCTTTTGTTGTTCATGTTTTGTTTCCAAGTGTTCACATGGAAGAGATGGTTTTAGGCTGAAGATCTTCACCACAAAATACACACTGTGGCTGAAGGTATTCATTGGCTCCAGTCCAAGTTAATCCCATTTCGATGTACTTTTCATCATATTTACATCTCTTTCACATAGATCCTGTTTTGTGCCAATTGTCAATGTTTCACTTCACAGGCTGAGATTTGCATGTTGAGTGAGCAGTCGTCATCTCAACAGCGATTTCACCAAGTGCACTGGCACTGGCAAGACAAATTTCATTACTTTACTTCTCAACACTGATACTTTGTGTGTTCTTCTTAACACTACATGAATTTGCCAGTCCTTTGCGCTCTGGGTTTCACCCCGGAGCGGCACGAAATGTGGCAGTGAGGTCTCCAGCGATCCGCCACAATCCTCCGGTCAGGTTTTGTAGCGGCACTGAGCAGTACCGCCGGGAAGAGCGCAAGTTTTGAGTCTTGACCGACCTGTCCGCCTGGAAGTGCCCCCGCAATGACCGCCTGGGAAATCAGAGCGGTCCATCGATCCCGACGGCGGTTAAGAGGAAAGTAAAGTACTACAAAGGTAAGTGCGAGTGCTTTACATTTTTGTGCGATTTGTGCTGCAGTGGCATGGGCAATGTTTTCTGAATGTTTTTTCCAGGTTCCCCCCTCCTCAGGTCTCTCTTGGAGCACTCACAGCCTGGCTCTTGAGCTCTGGAGTTTCCTTGTGCCAAGAGAGGTGTACAACGCCTCCCTTAGCATTGCGCCCCATGACTTGGGGCCCAGATGCCCAAACTTAAATACTAAAGTGCAAACTATTTCCGGCCGCTAACTATCCCGCCCCACCGCCATTATCGTCCTGAAAACAGAAAAGCCGAAAACCCAGCCCCATGTCTTGAGACTTCTATCCATTTTTCACTGTTAGTCTCAGCACATATAGTTAAAGTGCGACTTATACAAATGAAACAAAACCTGACTTAATTCTAAGCTCAGTTAGATTGGACAGTTGCTGTCGTGTACAGTGATTGGAGATCGGGGCTCTTTACGTCTATGGAGGACACACAAAATCTGCAAAAGGACATAGACAGGCTAAGTGAGTGGGCAAAAATTTGGCAGATGGAGTATAATGTTGGAATGTGTGAGGTCATACACTTTGGCAGAAAAAAATCATAGAGCAAGTTATTATTTAAATGGAGAAAGATTGCAAAGTGCTGCAGTACAGCGGGACCTGGGGGTATACTTGTTCATGAATCACAAAAGGTTAGCATGCAGGTACAGCAAGTGGTCAGGAAGGCCAATAGAATCTTGGCCTTTATTGCAAAGGGAATGGAGTATAAAAGCAGGGAAGTCTTGCTGCAGTTGTACAGTGTATTGGTGAGGCCACGCCTGGAATACAGTGTGCAGTTTTGGTTTCCATATTTACGTAAGGATATACTTGCTTTGGAGGCAGTTCAGAGAAGGTTCACAAGGTTGATTCCAGAGATGAAGCAGTTGACTTATGCAGATAGGTTGAGTAGGTTAGGCCTCTACTCATTGGAATTCAGAAGAATGAGAGGTGATCTTATTGACAAGTATAAGATTATGAGGGGGGGCTTGTCAAGGTGGATGCAGAGAGGATGTTTCCACTGATAGGGGAGACAAGAACTAGAGGGCATAATCTTGGAATAAGGGGCTGCCCATTTAAAACTGAGATGAGGAGAAATTTCTTCTCTGAGGGTTGTGGATCTGTGAAATTCACTGCCTCAGAGAGCTGTGGAAGCTGGGACATAAATAGACCGTTTCTTAAACGATAAGGGGTTATAGAGAGCAGGCAGGGAAGTGGACCCGAGTCCATGATTGGATCAGTCATGATTGTATTAAATGGCGGAACAGGCTCGAGGGGCCTTATGGCCTTCTCCTGCTCCCATTTCTTATGTTCTTATGTCTGTGTGTATCTGTACATCTTGAAGTAAATTAACTACTTTATATAACTAATTCCCAGAGTTTTAAAGCTTCATCTGAGTAGCCAATTATAAAAACGCAATAAATAAATGAAACAATTAATAAGTAAAATCCACCATTAGACAATTTATCTTGCGGCCCCCAGAGATGTCTGGAATGCGTACCACAGTTTGGGAACCTCTGGAGTAGAGAATGCAGCAAATACTATTAAACTTTATTATTGACCAAATTTATTCTTTTATTTTTAATACCTTTTTCCTGAGTTATTTTTGCTTTATAAGTAGGATGATAAATTCAAGTAACATGAATTCCTGTACAGATTACTTTTTATGTTAGTCTAAATATAGTGGCTGATAGACGCCATTAGAAGCTATATAAATTGGTAAGAAAGCCAAATTGTAATGGGAGAGCTCAATTCGTTATAGCCTCTGGACTTCAAGGGTTAAGTTATGAGGAGAGATTACACAAAGTAGGGTTGTATTCCTTAGAATTTAGAAGGTTAAGGGGTGATCTGATCGAAGTTTGCAAGATAGTAAGGGGAACAGATAGGGTAGATAGAGAGAAACTATTTCTGCCGGTTGGGGATTCTAGAACTAGGGGGCCATAGTCTAAAAATTAGAGCCAGACCTTTCAGGAATGAAATTGGGAAACACTTCTAGAAGTTTGGAACTCTGCTGCAAACAGCAATTGATGCTAGATCAATTGTTAATTTTAAATCAGAGATTGCTAACTTTTTGTTAACCAAAGGTATTAAGGCATAAGGGTCAAAGGCAGGTATATGGAGTGAGATTGCAAATCAGGCATGACCTCATCGAATGGCGGAACAGGCTCGAGGAGTTGAATGGCCTACTCCTGTTCCTATGTTCTTAGAACAGCATAAAATGTTTCAGCAATCAGGTAAAATAATGGGAGAAGGAAAGCAAAACGGATCAGTAATTGTAGGTAGTTCCTTAAAAGATCAGCATAGGCAGAAATAAACTTCTCTGGGCTGGATTTTTGGCTTTTGGGGTTTTTCGGTGAAAATGGTGGTGATGCATCAAACTTACCATTTTCGTTGCAGTACTGTTTTTAGGCTGAACTTTCGGCCTTTACGTCTACGCATCAATAAGGGAGGCGTTGTACAAACATTCGCAGCGCAAAACGCGAGTTTCGGCAACTTTAGTCCGGGGCCAGGAGAGCTGCGAGAGAGGCCTAGGGAGTGGGGGGGAATTCTCCCAAAATTCCAAAAACATTTACAAGACCCTTAAATATCTAATCGCTGCAAAAAATTAAAAACATTAAATCTTTAACTTACCTTTTTTGCGGGTTTTCGTACTTAGCGCTACTGGCAGGGCTGCACCAACAGGTTTGACCTGTCGCTATTCTGGGCGCGGCGTATGGGTCAGGAGAGTGCCGAAACTCTGATGCAAATGCAATCTGAGTCGTTGCACATCGGTGCACCTCTCCCTGGCGGTACTTGGAAGCACCGCCGCAAACAGGTACCCGAGGACTCCGCTCGGACTTTGCGACCGTGTTTTTGCCGCGGAATGTGAAATCACGGTGCAAACCTGCCGAAAATCCAGCCCAGAGAGATCACGTGAGAGGAACTAAAGTTGAAGAGAACAGCTGTGTGAATTAGGTGACAAAGGGAATTGAAGTCAAGCCAAAATAAATAATATCTGATGGAAGAAAAAATTAAAAGGGGGCACCAGATAGAATTGAAATAAAAAGGTAAAGTTAAACCAAAGAGGAAAATGGGAGAAATATTACAATAAGTGAAACAGTCAAGAGAAGTATAACTAAGATGGAAACCATAATGTGTGTTTGCTGTGGGATGTTCATAAAGGAGAAAAACAGATATAATAGAGGTGTGAAGAGATACAAAAACAGTACTTTAATGAATAATCTTAAAGAAAGCGTTATGGCCATGCAGTCCAAAGTACTTGAACTTACAAGGGCAGACAGAAGGGAAAGGATTTTTGAGGGTGAGTGGATAGTATTTCACTCAGAGTGATTTCAGCTAAGTGCTATGGCCAAGTTAGCATCAGATCTATAGAGTGAACCTTCAGCAATTGGAGCTCGAGACCAGTACATTTAGGAATAGCATTGTCATGACAAGCAACAATTGCAGAAATAAACCCAGGAAATGGGGATCCTTAATGGATTAAGGTAGGAAACATTATGAAGCTACCCAAAAGATTATATTCGCAAGCAGTTATCAGGCACTGAGCGACATTACAGAAGGTAATAAAGTCCCAGAAGAAAAGGTAGTTCGAAAACCACCAAATATAGCCTGGACAAAGACGCAGTTTGCAGATCATAGATATTGTATTAGGTCATTATTGTTCAGAGATGAGGTGAAAACCATAAAAGATGCAAATAAAAAGAAAGAACTTGCATTTATATAACGCCTTTCATGACCTCAGGACAGCCCACAATCAATGAAGTACCTTTCAAGTAAAGTCATTGTTGCAATGTAGGCAAATTCAGCAGCACAAACAGCCACAAGATAAATGAGCAGTATTAGTAATGTTGCTTTAAGGTCTAAATATTGGTCACTTCACCATGGAGAACTCACTTGCTCCTCCTCTTCTAGTGTCATTGGACTTTTTACATTCACTTGGAGGGGAAGAAGAGGCCTTGGTTTAACGCCTTGTCCTAAAGGCAGCACTAGAGTGTCAGCCTAGATTATGTGCTTATGTCTCTTGAATGGGGCTCAAATCCACGACCATCTGATTCGGGGGTGCAAGGGCTGCCACTGAGGCGAGGCTGATACCAGTTGAAGAAGAAACTGGCTGAAGGGTAGGAAACAATGAGTACTTGTGAGAGGAGTATTGAGTGGAACGCCCCGGAGCTTGGTGTTGGGACCACTACTGTTTCCAATTTATTTAAATGACTTGGATTCAGAAACTCAATGCTAAGTGGTCAAATTTGCAGTTGATACCAGACTAGGAGGGGCAGTGAAATCAGAAAAGCTAGCTCAATGATTAGAGATTGAGTTGGACAAGATATGCAATCACAGGTGAAATTTAATGCTGGTATGTAAAGTGTTACATGTAGGAAGGATAAATAGATATCAGGCATACTTCATGAATGGTGTTGAAATAGCCAACGATGAAGCTGACCGAGGCCGAGGAGTGTGAGTAGACTCGAGGCTAAATGTGGTCAACCAATGCAGATCAGTCAACAAAGACAATAAAATGTTGGAACTAAATTGTCTAAACCATAGAATAGAGAAGGTAAGGATCAATCTTTATTGTGGTATAATTAGACTACACCTTCAATACTGTATCCAGTGTCTGGTCACCAAGAAATGAGAGACATTCAAGGGCTGGAGACAGTGCAGAGAAAAGCCATGAGGCTGATCCCTGGTGGTAAAGGTCTGAGTCATGAGGTAAGACTGCAGAAACATGGACCTGTCAGCTTAGAGAGGAACCATCTGAGAGGTGATCTTAGTGAGGTAAAGATTTAGAAAAAGTTAACTTGGAATATTACCTGAAATTAAACTGCGGAAGTAGAACTAGGGGATGTGGGTTCAAACTATTAAGTAGTAATTTTAGGACTGATATCAGGAAATTCTCCTTTGCACAGAACATGATTAATCTGTGGAATAAATTTGCAGATAGAGCAGTGGAGGCAAGAACTCTTCGATAATTTAAGAAATAATTGGCTGCCACAGTGGTGGGTTGTTAGGATCTCTTTGGATGAATGAATTAAGATGAGCCGAATGGCTTTCCTCATCCCTAATTATCTTGTGATTTTGTAAATTAAAACAAAACTTTTTAATATAAATTTAAGAGCCCGCTTCTCATTACCCTGTGTCAGGAGATAGTTAATCAGCAATTTGGTAATTTTTGTCTCATTTTGCATCAAACATCAGACTAGCTAACTGAATATGGATCACGTGCAGCTGTGTACTGTGACCCAGGAGACTGGATAGCTCTTGACCCTTTTAGAGGGCTGTTCATGTTGTTCTTTCTAGAAATCCTAAGCTAAAGAAGGAAAAAAGTCTCAATCTGTTTTAAAAAAAAATAAATAAATTCCTCCCACCCGTCATATGTCATATATGCTTCAGTTATGCAATGCCAAAACACTTTGTTTTGTTTAAATTACAGTCAAGTACTTGGTGGGAGGGAGAGGGGTCTTTCGAATTCTGGGAAGAAAGGGGAGATGAATTAAACTTTAAACCCCCCAGTCAAGTAAGTCTTTCATATTAATACAGAATGAGAATTGTAGATCAGGAGGGTGGATGGTGGAAGCGAAACATCAATGTTTTTCACCATCTAAGGCTAGGTAGATATGATACATAAAGTGTGATTTAATGAAGAGCTGTGACAAATTTATGACATGCTATGCTAGCCTAGTGAAATTAGGTAGGCATACCATTATGCAATCTTCATAATTGGGTTCTCAGACACTGAAAATCATTATTACAGGAAACCAATCTCAATCACATTTCACAACAATGTGTTGCTTGAACTGAGGGCTGTGACATTTTCGCCTTACCTGACCTCACTAGGTTTACCATTTTGTGTTAAGTAACTTGCCATGTTGAGATCACATTCAATGTGCGACTTTAATTGAGCATTATGCATTAGTTGTTTCATCATTGTTTTTCTCTGGAGTGGACAATGACCTGTAAAATCATGGATTCATGAAATATAACTAATTAATTAGAAGACATATTCAATTTTTGTCATAAATATATATATTTTTTTTCATTGATCCTCATACCTGGAGAATATCCTTGAGTATTAAGAATTTTTAGGTACGTTGTAATGCTGGGAAGAAAAACTCCATTAAAAAGCAAAATGGAAGATTGTAAAATGGAGGCTATCTCGGTTTATGTGAGGTATACAATTAAATTATTACAACAACACCTAAAAGTTGAAAGTTTATAATTGTGTAACCAATGTGATTATTTTGGAAGAGACAGTTAGTAGTAATTGATGTGAGGTAAAGAAAAATATAAAGTAAACATGTGATAAATTATTTTTGACTGAGTCTATTGCATTTTGTCTCTTGTCTGACAACTCTGCCTTACTGTCTTCATTAAATGTATCCTTTGAGGATAAATTGGCTTTTTATTTCTAATGATTCGGTGTCAGCCACCTTGGGAAATCATATCTCAAGCAATAAAGAATTTATACAGACCTGTAAATATCACACTGTTGTGGGTCAATGTGATGGTGGAGTAAAGCTATGTGTTTATTGTGGCTCGACCCCAGTATTGTCTAGCTGTGTCGAAGATGTTCTTTAGAGGGATTAAGGAAAGAATGATCAAAATATAATTGTGATAAAAGAATTATCACACAGCAGTAGGAAACTGGAAAGAAAAAGGCAAAATCCATTTGAGTATAGTTGAAAATGATTTTAATTATGATTACTTACATTGAGTTTTATTTATTTTGGAATGTACTTGCATGTCATGAAATTATTATTTTGTTTATTTTCAAACAAGTGGTTTGGCAACCTTGTATATAAACTTTCTTTAGCTGGATAAGCCCACACAAAAATCATTAAAAATATATATTTCTTTAATATACTGCATAAATAATCTTGTAAAATGACCCCAGTTTTCTTTTAAAACTTATTTACAGTGGAGACTTATTTCTGCCCAAACTAGCAACCTTGTCACTCAGAGTAATTCTGTAGTTTGCATAAAAAAAGGAAGGTAAGGGACAGGTTGAGGCCTGTCTTTTGACTTGCAAAGGTTGTTCACTTGAAAGAAAAGGCACAAATAAAATGAACTCCCTTTTTAAATCAAATGGAACGTTTTCCAAATTAAACATCTTAAATTTGATTTCAATTGTGATTTTTATTGTTAGATTACTTATTGTGGGGAGCAGTGTCTTTATTTAAGCAAAAAAATGAGATCCGACCGCTTTCAAACAGTTAATAAATATAAACTAGGAATGATGCAGCCAGGTTTTGGCTAGTATTGATCCAAACCTACAGTCAAGGGCTTTGCTAATTAAAAAAAATGAGTTACAGGAAAAAAAAAGCTACACTTGCCACCTGGATAATTGCAATGAACAGCTGAGCTTTACAGTAAATCAACTGCAAAACACAGAAAATTGGCTTATAATTTATTATGGTAATTCTTCTGGCAAACTAAACCGCCAGAATATTTGACATTTTTTGATTATTCTGTAATTCTGAAGGAGTATTTTATTGCCCCACGGAATGATGGTTTGTAGTGCAGGGAATTTAAAAATGTTTTTACAGTAAACTATCATGTAACAGTCTATAGTTTGTGAGATGCTTTCAGAAAAAAGTTTGAAACTTGATTGAAGTAACCCACAGAACATGCTGAATGTTGCAGCATAGAAAATACATTACTGAGGTCTTAGAATTTGTTTAGAGAGTGAGAGTATAGATCTGCATAGTCTTGAAGTGTCAACAAAGCCTAATGTTACAGCATTGCTTGTGTTGAATTTGAATATACCAGATGTAAATTATGACCAGGATGTCTATGTCCCCAGCATGCATCAAGAACTTATTGATGTAGCAGACAAACTGGTTCAAAGACTGATGCATTTAAGTAATGTGCTAATGGACAATGGAAATGTGTCATTGTGGCAAAAAGATAAACCGTTTGGAATGCTTCCCAGTTTAATTGAAATTTGGTGAGGTAATTTTTATGTGAAATGTGGGATGAATCGATTGGAATTGAGAAGAGCTACATGCAGACTAAGAAAAAATATAGAAGAATTGGAATAAACTCAGATGACTTTTAACATTTTTTAAAATGTCATTGTTTATTTTGTGTTACGTATTTTTATTCAGAAAAAGATTCACAAATGACAGGTTGTCCAAAAATAATCTACAATATTTCCAGTATTTGCAATTTAGTGGGGGGGAAAAAAAACTAATTATTCTAAGTTTGTTACTGTTGTACATCATTGTGGTACTACATTCTGCAATTATTGCTCAGCATTCTAAATATAAATTTTTGTATAAAATATGTTATACTTGAAAATGTCCAGGGCCATCCCTTGCTCTTTATACATCTTATAATCCTTAAGAACATTATATACTGCATTCAACTATTTAAATGTTTACGCCACTAAATATAAACCTCCTGTCTATCATGCTCTGTCATATAACACCCTGGCTCCACTCCGTCCCTTCCATTTTTGTTTTAAATAACTTTTTGAGAATTTTTGAGACAGCTGCATTGAAACCACCCTCACATTATCAGATTTAGCACGATTCGGTCCTATTTTGGCTGCTATAGGCTATTAATATTCATATGACCAGTTCTCACTGTTTCAGAAATTAGGATATAAAGAAATTTAAAAACTTAAGTTATAGGAACATAAGGTTTAGTGTGAAACTTCCATTTTTAGAAAACCAGCTATTAGATTATCTACCACAGTGGATTCGTTTCATAGAAAATATCAGTCTAGATAATAGTTTTATTTTTGCAAAATGCTGTAGGCTTATTTTGTTGATTTCTGTTGGCTAAACGTTTAAGTGCCTCAATTAATTGTCTAAACCATTTTGAGCTACAGATTCTAATGATGGGCACCGTACACAAGTTATAACCAAGTGGTCCATCGTGGCATTTGAACCTGTTACTTTCTTTTTTCAAGAACATCTGTTCTTGCCTGCATTACAGAATGGTGTAAGCGCACATGTACAGCATTCTGCTGTTATGGGTAGAGGAATTAGTGATGGCAATTTGTCCCAGAATTCTAAAAATGAGAACGGTGTCTCATTTTAATAAAGTAATTAACTGCAAATTCATTCAGTCAACATTTACAGCTAATTTAATTTATAGACCATAAACTCTTTCCAGGAAAGCAATATTTTATACTGAAAAATGTTCCTCCTCCTCGGGTTCTCAAACCTGCCGAGTAAAAGTTATTCATTGACCTTGCCATCTGTCCTTTTTAGTCCTATTGTACATCACCTCAGAAAATAAATTTTTAAGGATAACCATTTGTGGCGAAAGAGATGACTTCACCAATATCGTTCACTCCCTTCTTTCCCCTCTCCTCCTGCTTGGTTTATTCTTTTTGATATAAAATTGATCTTATTTTCTGGTGCATTGCTAGTTAAATAGGCAAAATATTTGATATTCATTCCATGACTTGTCATTTTTGAAGAAATTATTACATTTCTTTCCTTGTATTCTCAGTCCTTTTCTTTGTCCGTGGCTTTATTTTTGCTCTTTTTTTTTTAATATCCTTCGTATTGCCATTCATATTCTCTGATTTACTAAAGCTGAATGAACACAATTATTAATACTGGGCTTGCTGGCTGCCATTCTGTCACTAGCATTGAATCATTTTTTAACTTTTCATCTGTGTGTAGAAAATGACCAGATTACAAGGTTTCCTCATAAAGTGGAGAAGATGCTTGCAGAGTTCCAGTGTGAATTAGGAATGTACGTTGCAGTCTGTAAGAGTGGAAACAAGCGGAAGGAGCTGTGCTGTGCTCCATCTGTGAAACGTTATTTTTAAAACAAACTACTAAACCACAGCTAAGGCCTTGCTATCTGTCATCGATGGCCCAAATATATTCAAACAATTTTTACAAATGATTGATCCCTTATGATTTACTGTTTCTGTCAAATTTCATAAAAAAGAACATTTCACATTAAAATGTTTATAAAAGTAATAGACATTTGAGAAGGCACAGTTTGATGGTTGAAACACATGCAAATACGGCAGTAGCAGAATGGCAAAGCTCTAAAGCCTGTCTTAAATTAATTAAAAATGTAACATTTTTGTAAGTAAATTTTGTCTGAAAGATGCAACTCTATAATCACCCTTTCTATAAATAATAAGTAGTTCTGCTGAATGATGCAATTGAATTGGTATTTAATGCTTTATTGTGAAGCTAGATCTGTGTATAAATTGCTGTTCCATATCTAGAGGATGTAAATCATACTTGAAACTATGATTTGGGTGTCAGATTAATTTAATATATGCTCTTATTTTTGTCAACTGAGACCATGCTGGGAAGGGTGAGCGAAAGGGGTATTTGTCAAGCATAATTTTACATTAAACTGTCCCAATGCATGTAAATTGAATCTAATCCTTGCATCTTTGAATAAAAGTGGGATTTTCCACCACTTTCTAGATCGATAGAATACAAGCACTGCACATACAATCAATACTAATGTTTACTATTTGAGTGTTTATCACTGGAGTGGTATCAATAAACTGTTTTTTACTAATGTAGCTAAATAATATATTTTTTAAATTGTATGTTCTGCTTACTTTAAAGCTGTTTCTTTAATGTGATCAGGAAATTACTTATTGTTAGCATTCGTAAAGATAAAATACATGCATTCTAAGTATGGTACGATGTCGGAATGTTAGCAAAATCATAGTTTTAAAAAAGTAAATTCAAAATCATGTTTTTGCTTTTGAATGTGGAAAATTTCTAGGTATGTCTTTACTGCTTAATAAGTCAACATTTGCAACATGCTTAATATTTTATAGCGCACACTTCAGGCATCTCTGCAGTTCATCTCTCTCGCTCTCTAATTTAAACAATCTTGGTGGACGTAAATAGCACAACAGAATGAAATGCACTTTGGGGAGAAAGCAGAATCCCTGTACAGTGTTGTAAAGCTAAACATCTGGTGGCTGTTGTGTGTGTCAGATTGAAGTCACATCACTTCCTGCAACACCAACTGCTGGCAACTTGAGTTTGGATTGGAACAATAATAAATGCCTGTTTCTCTTTTTAGAGGTGTGAATGTCCAGCAAAAAATTACAAACAAATTGAAGGCAAACTATCCACTCTTCCCACCCACTTCCTCAAATGTATTTGGAGTTCAGTGAAACATTTTTCATAAACCTATCTGGTCTGCTTATCGAAGGTTGCTGAGTATGAAACTCCTGATGTGAAAGAAGTGTTTGAATTTTCATCTTGGTAGCAGGTCAGATTTGTAAGTAAAGGTACCTCATACTCTTCTGCAGCAGTGTATACATAAGTTACAGAACAGCTTTGTTCCAATAAGAAACTGCTCTTGAGTCGGGGCATAACCTCGGTAGGAAATTTTGTCCAGGAAAGACTGCATGGCCGGTAACCAACAGAAGTTTTTATAAAATTGCAAACAAATCTTTTACTTTTGGACTAAATAAACATGCAAAGTGACAGGTAATTGTGGTTAATATTGTATTCAAAAAATAATTTGGGTCGTATACTGTTTTGCATTTCAAATATTCAGTCCAGTGGTCTTTTGTGAATTGTGTCTTGTAGTTCCAGGAACTATCTTATACAAGTACAGTTTAATTCCACTTGGATGGTAGTCCAATCGGGTTATATGAGTAGTTCTTAAACTCGATTCTTGTTTGTCAGCATTGATGTAACCATCCCCTGCTACATGCAATAAAACAAGTTGCGTGTTAGCTTACGGTACATTGCTGTCTGCTTCTATTGTGCAGTTTTTACAGCAGTAAATTTATATGGCTATCTTCACTTTTATAATTTCTATTTTGTTCTATGAAGTAATGTAAAATAAAACATTTGGTCACAAATTTAGTTATTGATATTTTATGAGCTTTATATGGTTCGGGGATGGCAAATCCTATTATTTTGTATTATCTTTGGCCATCCACTCAATGTGGCCTGTGAAGTGGGGGCAGTCACAGATAGGCTTCCTGTTCCTATCCTCCAGCTAAACTGCTCTTGAGGGAGCTATATGTGAGTAATGTAGTAAAAGCTTGCCCTTTTTTCTCTTCACTCCTGTGGGGAGGTGCTTGGCCTTCATTAAGCAGCTGTCTACAGTGGTGCGGCCCAGATTGCTAATTTGATGGTGTTCGGACAGTGGGCCGAGATCATGGTTATTCCCCAATCCATGACGTTGCACGTCAAAACTCCTACACAATACGTCAGCACACCACTCATTTTAGGTGTTCTTTTTAAAAACCCGCCAGTTAAAGCAAATTTTCTTATTAATCCAAAGTTTGCAAGAATGTGGAATATGTTATTCATTGCTGCCCAAAAAAAGATTCACTATCTCCTCTCCCCCACTCCTACACCCTAATAGCATGCCATTTTCTCCACCAACAAGGCAAGTGGATGACATATAACTGGAGCTGGCTATTGGGAGGTGCAAGCATATTGCAGGTTGACTTTGGCCTTGGATTTGTTTTCCTCTCGCCTTCACTCACCAGTGTGTGGTTCATAGTTCCCTCATTAACTACAAAATGCTCTCCCAAGCTATAACTTTCTTCTTGTATGGCTGTTTTTTAAAAACAGCTTAAATGACAGGATCTCTTGCATGAAGTGATATAGATTGTATTTGTGCTATAAGGAAAATTTCAAAGGTAAAATAAACAATTCCGGGACACGAAACAATAATATACAACATAACCTGCCATTTGAGGTAGCATTTTGTTACACGATACAGAGTACAGAAGTACCCGAGTGGGAGAAGAAATGTACTAACCACGTAGTGGCTAAGCATATTTCAGTGAGGGCTGAGGTTTTCTGCCTTTCTGGAAACATCTGTTTTGAATCGACCTGTAAAAGGCACATTCATCTGATTAGTGTAGTTTTGCAGGAGGAAAAAAAAGGGTATTGTTCTTTGAGGGGGGGGGGGGGGGGGGGGGAAGTCATGTTACAGATTTCTTTTTAAACTTGTAGCTGAAATGATCCCTTATTTTTACCTTTGAAAACAATGAGAACCCCATATCTTTGGTCTTATCTACAGTCAGTAGATTTTGTTTAAGAAGCCTTAGGAGTGTTGCAAGCACATTGGGTTTCGCAAGTCACTTTTTACTGAAATGCTTGACACGCCAAATGCCAAACTAAGACTTTCAGTTTATCAGGAGCTGTCCAAATTACCACAGCTGCATTAGGACTTGTTAACATTCTCACTCTAAAGGGAGTTTCATTATATCAAGGTTCATTACAAGAACCTTTTACCTTCTTGGCATACAAGTGTTTTTGACTAGCTGTTTTTTGAATCAAGACACAAATTGGATAGTATTTTGGACTCTGCAAGTGATTGTATTACATTTGACATAACACTCCTGGGATAAGCAGTTAAGATAGACATCAGTATCATAAATTCCTTTAAGATTGGTAGAATTTTTAGTCTTTGCCCAGCAAGTTATTATTGGAATATTTCTCATGTCAATTGACTAATTTTATAGACTGCTGAATCCAGTCCATACTTCCTAAGGCTAGTGTACTTCAAGCTCCCACTGCCTGTTGTTCTGTATCCCATGCACTTAAAGGCTTTTTTGCAGCAACAGTAACTGAGTTTATCGCTGCAAAGAAAATTGCTATTGTATGGACCATGTTTCAGTTCTTGTTGTGGTAAATCAATTACACAACAGAATTAATTTATCTTCCTTTTTCTTCAAAACAAGAGACTCCCATTTCCTCTTATGAAAAAAAAAAATATTTTTTGTTTGCTGAAGAGATACCGGCAAAGTGATAACATCTGGCTTAAGCGGATCACTGCCAGCTAAAGAATGGTTTCCTCTCTGTGGGCCTGACCAGTGCCTAATGTTGTGCAGATGTGCAGCCAGGCCTGACTGTAAAAGTTATAAACATTGTCATAACATTGTTTGACTTCTCTAGTATTTCCTGTCTTCTGCTTAGCACTTTATTACTCACTGTGGCAAGCTGCCAGAAGAATGCTGGAGAGGGGGGTATTTGGCTGGAAAATTAAAACAAGTCCAGAATTCAGATGGTTTCATTTGAGATGTGAACTTTGATAACTCTCAGATGGCGAAATGTAACAGTTTAATTTTATAGAAGGATTTGAAAAGTAAATTCAAGTCGGAGGGGGAAAAAAACTGCACCAACATGTTTCATAACCAGAGCTACTGGCAGTAAAGCCTTAGAACAAAAGGGAGGTTTCAGTTAAGGCCAGTTGATTCAGAAGCTGGAAAGACTTTTAAAAACATGTATTCATTTCCTGAAATGTATGTAGTTCCTGGGCAGAGAATAAGCCTTTCTTTCTTCACTTCCATGCACACTCATTCTGCTGCTTCAGGCTGTGATTAGGCAAGGCCACACGGTACCACATAACGGAGGAAGTGAAAATCCACTCACGCAACAATAGATCTTTTTTTAAACTGGAATAATAAGTTTTTTTTTAAATTCCTTCTGAATTTTGGAAAAAAAACAAATTCTGCTTTTTTTCGAGTGCATGTTTTATGGGGCAGGGCACTACATGCGTTGCTTAAGATTACATCAATCAGGAAGCAGTAACTCATGAGAGACTTCCCTTGAAAGTGGGCTGATGCTAATTGACAGTGTGACTGCTTTTAGATGTCTGGATTTTAGTTCTTCATATGTAGTGAATCGAGAAATTCAAGTTCCGAGTCTTACCTTCTGAATAATACGGTTGGAAATTTGAAGTTGAAGGACATTACGGATAAAGTAGTCTTACTTTTTAAAAATAGATTTTGCCCAGGAGAGTAGTGATTTCAGTTGCATTGGCTTTGTGGGCCAAGACATGTTGGATTCTTAGAATTGAGCCACAAGATGCTTTTTCTCTTTTTCAATACTTATTTTGCCTTATGTTGTGTGGCCACTGTCAGCTCGACTGGCAGAAGTGTTTCCAGTTCCCCTTTACCAATAATGTTGTGGTTTTACTCACTGGTACAGTGCTTCATGGCTATCTGCCAAAAGATTGGGAGGTGGGAGAAGGGTGGTTGATGAAGTTACATTCTTCCCCCCCCTCCCCACCTTCTCTGTACCTCCCTCTCCCCCTTTTTCTCCCCTCTTCTCTCTCCCACCCTTCTCTCTCCCACCCTTCTCTCTCTCTCCCTTCCCTCTTCTCTCTCTCCCCTCCTCTCTCTCTCTTCCCCTCCCCCTCTCTTCCCCTCCCCCTCTCTTCCCCTCCCCCTCTCTTCCCCTCCCCCTCTCTTCCCCTCCCCCTCTCTTCCCCTCCCCCTCTCTTTCCCTCCCCCTCTCTTCCCCTCCCCCTCTCTTCCCCTCCCCCTCTCTTCCCCTCCCCCTCTCTTCCCCTCCCCCTCTCTTCCCCTCCCCCTCTCTTCCCCTCCCCCTCTCTTCCCCTCCCTCTCTCTTCCCTCCCTCTCTCTTCCCCTCCC